>NC_057805.1:424865579-425183204 GCF_018294505.1 Triticum aestivum | reverse complement strand
CGGGCCACACGCGGGCCGCGCGGGCCGGCGGCGCGGGAGCGGCTGCGGGGACACGTGGCACGATCGGATTGGCGCGGGCGGCGGCGGCAACTGTGTCCGGTGGAGACGGACATGTCCGGCGCGGAGAGAGGAACGGGGCTAGGGTTTGATCTGCGGAAAATTTCGGGGAGGGACACATATATATAGGTAGAGGGGGCTAGGAGAGTCCAAATGGGGTGCGGTTTTCGCCCACACGATCGTGATCGAATGACCTAGAGCATGGAAGTGACTTAGAGGGGTTTTGGGCTGTTTTGGAGGGGGGGTTTCTGCAACACACAAAAGGACTTTGCGGTTACCCGGTTAACCGTTGGAGCACCAAACGACCTCCAAATGGCACGAAACTTGACAGGTGGTCTACCAGTGGTATACCAAGGCCACTTGGCAAGCCTCGGTCCATTCCGAGAACGTTCAACACCCGCTCACGAAACAAAAACAAAAGGGGTGCGTCGGAGGAGGTGGGAGTGCCGGGTTGCAAAACGGACAACGGGGAAAATGCATGAGACGAACACGTATGCAAATGCAATGCACATGATGACATGATATGACATGCATGACATGAACAAAATGCAACACGGAAAAACAAAACCCGACCACGGAGGGAATATCATAACACATAGCCGAAAATGGCAAGAGTTGGAGTTACAAATATGGAAAGTTACATCCGGGGTGTTACACAGAGTCATATTGGTTGCATCTTTCATTTGGTGTCTAGCTTGCATTGCTTCTTATTTGCTGGAATGGTTTCTGCTTAGTTTACACAAACAGTTGTGAACATGCCATGCCGTCCTGTTTTTCGTACATATTCCATCCTGATATCATGTGTTTGCCTTACATCAAAGTAGTGATTGTCAGTATCATGCATGAATGAGTTCTGAAGAGAGAATTTTATTGCTTTTTCTTGTCGGTTTTACATGACAATTCAAAATCAATAAAGCAGAAGGAAGTTAGCAAGGCAGCGGATAAAGGTGCTCCTTCCGAACGGAGGGCCTCTACAGTTTCTACTCCTCCACACCCCCAAGATGGTTTTCAAGACAACACATGCATAGACACTCAACAAAGCTGTGTTTATGATGAGCACGTCTCCCCTAGTGCAGCATCACCGGTGCTCCCTCTAACTTGGCACTGTTATATGTGGTTGCATGTTATGTGTGATGTCTAGCTTGTATTGCTTCTAATTTTGTTGAATTCCATCTGCTTACTTTACACATTATACTTGAATAAGACACGTGTTCCTGTTTCTAGAACATACAATATCTGTCTATCACACCATGTTCTTACATCAAATTACTACTGTTTTGTAACCTGCAACAATCACTTATCATAAGACATGTTTGACTTTGGAGTGTGATATAGGTTACATCTCACATTCTTTTCTAGCTTGTACTACTAATTTGTTGAAATGGCACTTATGACGAGACAGTTTTAACTTGGTAGAGTGATATTCGTTGCATCTTTCATATGGTGTCTAGCTTTCATTGCTTCTAATTTGTTGAAATGCCTTCTCCTTAGTTTACACATCATAAGTTGTGAATATGCAATGCTGTGAATATGCAATGGCACTAATGACGAGAGACCTCTAACATGGTAGTGTGATGTTGTTTGCATCTTGCATATGATTTATTTCTTGTACTGCTTCACATTTGTTTAAACGCCATTTATGATGAGACACTGTCATTTGGCAGAGCGATATTTGTAGCATCTTTCCTATGGTGTCTACCTTCCATTGCATTGATTCTAATTTGGTGAAATGTCTTCTTCTTAGTTTACACATCATAGTTCTAGTTATCTCTTCCATTCTGTTTTTCATACATATTACATCCTCCTATCATGTGGTTGTCTAACATCAAAGTTCAGTTCGTCTGCATCACGCAACAATTTGTTCTGAAGAACTAAATTGTTATTCGTTTTTCTTGTCGGCTTGAATTAACATGGCATGGAGAAAGAGGAAGAAACACAGAATGGCAGGGAATGAGAAGCGGATGAATCCTATAGATTCTGCTGGTACTGATGGTGCAATAGAAGGTCAAAGTCCAGCGGAAAATTCTACAAACACGGCATCCCATGCTACACGAGTTGCAAAAAAAGCCAAACAGAAACAAATAGTTGCCACCAAACAAGCAGAGACAGCCCTAGTTCTTGCAACACCTACCATAGTACTACCAGATGCACGACTTACTCGTGTGTCAACTGAGCTAGCAGCACGTTCCCAAGCTCCCTTGCCACCTGACACTACTTCCCAAGCACTCTTGACACAAGACAAGTTGGCAATATCAGATGAACCTTGTGAGCTTCAACAGCAAGAAGGTAGTTACTGGAGTCAAGTTACAGTTGCATGCTTCTTTATATGTAGTCTCACAGTTTGATGTACACTAACACTTCCTATGTTCGTTGTTGGACTAGCACCTAGGCGCAAGAGGAAACAAACATCAGGGATAATGCTTGATAGGTTAACTAAATCTATAGGAGGAAGAATGGAGATCCGTTTTGAGGCAGGTTTAAAAAGGCCACGTGATGCTACAGAGTCAGCCAAGTTAGTATCAGAGGCAGCGGTTGCCGTTAGGTGTCATGTACGTATCCTCCCAACATGGATTCAGTACAGGAATGACAAAGACGAAACCCAGTTCAACACCTTCCTCGACCATTTATCTGTAAGTATGGTTATGTATGGAAACTAGTAATATCGTCTTGCTCTGTCCCATACTTTCTAGGTTGCTGATAATGAGACTCCCATAATTTTCAACAGATGAGGTTCAAGTTGGATAGCCAAGATGATGCAACCAGATAAGCTTGCACCCATGTTTTCAAGTCTGCTCTGCGACAGTGTCAGTATAACTTGAGGAAAACTCACTTTGAAGGCAAGGCTAACAGTGAACTTTCCCAAACATCTCTAGTGGAAAATATATCGGATGAAGACTGGAGGGGCCTTGTTAAACACTGGTCTGATCCGAAGTATCAGGTACATTATATATATATATATATATATATATATGTGTGTGTGTGTGTGTGTGTGTGATCAGATCACATGTTGAAGTCCTATTTACGCATGTGCCACACAAATCTATCTTCTTGTAGGTGAACTGTTCAAAGAACAAGGCCAACCATACCAAAGTGAAATTCCAACAGACGACGGGATCTCGTAGCTATATTGCACACTGCGAGGCTCTTGTAATTAGCTGTTGTTTCACTCTTTTCGTTGTACCATATTATCAGATCTATATTGACTTGTTCGAAATGCAGAGGAAAGCCCGCAAGGACCAAAAAGTACCTGAACCAAATGCTGTGGAAATCTTCAAGGACTGTCACACCAGCAAGAAGAAGGGCGTGACTACACCAGTCAAAGCCGCTGTTGTAAGTCCCTAATCCTCATGCCTTTTAACTACTACATACTCTGACTTGTGCCTTGAACTGCATGGTTTGCAGCCAATGTCTATTACTCTTTTCAGTTTTATACACAATTGTCTTAGCGTATCATTGCACCTTACAAGGTTTAAAAGAGAGGAGTGATGTTCCTTTGATCTTGACCCGTAATCTAGTTCCATGCTGGACTTGCCCACACAACGTTACAATTGCTTGTTTGTCTGTTCTCAGTTGTTTTGTGATATGAATGATGTCATACTATGCTTACCGTATTATAAACTTCGTCTCTTTATCCTTAGCCCTCAATACAATGTGAAGAAATAGACAATACATTAGCGATGGTACATGGTCATATGTTTGGAACCTGGTTTTATTACGTACTTTGCAATAAAATACAACTAATATTTTACATGGGTTCACCAGAATAAGTTCTGCATATAGACCAAAGCTATTTTGTTTGGTTTTGCTGCCTCCTGAATATCTTCTATTCTGGTACTACTAATGTAAAACCTCAACTTTTCAGCGAGCTATGGAAAAAATGGTGGAACCACCACCTTCTAAAGGTGGCGAGGCAACTATAACCGCAATGTCAGCTCTTGCTGCAGTGGGTCAGTACCTGTCCACTAACAGTGCCAAAAGCACGTTCCTCCGTAATACTGGGTTGGTTGTTAAGGCAATATCGTCCAAACTGCCTCATGATCAAGATATGCAAGCTCAAAGCAATGTTGTATCTGCGCTCCAGACACAAGTCCATTCCCTAACAGAGACCCTTTGTGAAACAAGGAGAAACATTGCTCAATGTCGTCAAGATATGCATGGTTTTGAAACCAGACTATTAGACATTTGCTATGTTGTTCAGGAGCCTAGGGGAAATGAAGGCGGGGGTTATGGTGCTCCATCGGACAATACAGCATGAAAACGTAACAGTCAGGTCAAATGAACTGAGCTTCTGAACTTCTGGTGGTGCATTTATCTGCTAGACTGTTAAGTTTTATGCCAACCTTCCTTTTGTTATATAGTTGTAATTTTTTTTGGTGCGATACAAAATTTATTCTTAACATGCAGCCACCGGCTGAAGAAAACAGCAAGCCATTTTTGTATAGTGTAGGGTGTTCCCTATATTTGCACTGGTGGCGATCTTTGATGCCGAGTGGATGTAATCTGTGCAATCGCCTTAATAGCCTAGCGTTAGTTTTGGCCTTATTTATTTCCTAGTCTTCTTTTTCCCTGGTTTGCTAGTGGCCGCAACTGCCATGGGCCATATACGGGCCATAGGATCCATGGGTCTCCTACGGGCCGTCAATAAATGGGCCTGTAATCGGTGGTCCTCAGGCCGTCGGATAAATGGGTCTACATGGGCCGTAATCGGGCGTAATTGGTATCGGCCCGGCACGGTAACAGGCCGTTAACAGGTCGTAGGACAGCAAAGGCTTAATTCTGTCACAGGCATAACGGGTCGTTAATGGGCCAGAATATAGGACGGGCTGGAAACGGCGCAACGGGTTAACAGGCCAGAAACGGGCCGACTCTTGCCATGGGCCGAATTTGGCCCATTAGGGTAACAGGCCAGTAACGGGCCGACTCTTGCCATGGGCCGAATTTGGCCCATTAGGGGAATAGGCCAGTAACGGGCCGACTCTTGCCATGGGCCGAATTTGGCCCATTAGGGGAACAGACCAGTAACAGGCCGGAAGTAATCGAGGGCCGAAAAGGAGCCCAAGAACGTATGGGCCGTCAATAGGCCGAAAGCTAACACGGGCTGGAAACGGCCCATGTAAATCACGGGCCGTTAACGGGTATAAAGAAAATTAATGTTCATTATGGGCTAGAGTCACCGTGGGCCTGTAAAGGGCCGATGATACGAAGGCCTCATATGGGCCGAAAGACGTCGTGGGCCATACATGGGCCGAAAGACGTCGTGGGCCATACATGGGCCGAAAGTGAAATGGGCTGGTGTTATATTCGACGGCCCACATGACATTGTTGGGCCGATTTCCTTTAGGGCCTAATGGGCCGTGAGTTAACGGGCCGTAAAATGAGCTATTTGCGAAGAGACCGTTAACACGCTTTTCATGGGCCAGCCCGTTAACTTTTGACCAAGTCAAACGGGCCGGCTTTGTAAGCTAAATGGGCCAGTGGTGGGCCGTGGCACGTGTCGACATATCATAGGCACCTATCTGACCCATTGACGAGCTGACAGGTGTTTCGTCCGGCCAATAAGAATTTTACACGTGGAAATTTCCCATTGGTCGGGGCTGTTAACGGGTTATCGGATCCAAAACCCGACCCGATAGCTTAACGGTGTTCCGTTACGGTGGATGCCACGTGTCGGTCACCCTTGACGAAAGCACTTCTGTGACGCACGATTTATCGTCATGGAAGTGGACACTTCCGTGATGATAATTTTGGTAATGTCATGGAACACTTCTACGACAGCACAGGTATGACTATCTTGATTCTGTCATAAAATCGTCATGGATGTACATGCATGATAAAAAAACGCGACCTACTGTGACAAACACGTATCATCACAGAAGTGTATTTTTTTGTAGTGATTCCAGATACAAGAATATTCATCAAATACATGTATATAAAATTACATCATTGATGAATACAATTATCTGGCTTAGCCCTAAGGTTATTTAAATGGCAGTGGAAGTCTATTTAAATGGCGGCGGAAGTCTTGGTTTGGCAGCATAACAACTCTGGCTGGGCTCCACAACTCACAGGACTGGCAAGGTTACGGCCTAGCACGACGGATCAAGCGAACAACTCGGGTACGACCTACAAAACTGGCATGACATGCCAAGTCAGTACATTGAATGTACTTGCAAGACAACCAAATACATAGCATCCAAACAAGCAGAAGACAAAGCAAGAACCGAGCGCATGCAACAGCCTATCTCATATCAATTACTAAACATGGCATGATAAAGATCAGCTAAGCATGAACAATATCATAGCATCTACTAACATGGTAGTAATCATGGCATATCAAAACCTGCCTCTAACATGGCAATGGCAAAACATAGCACATCATCTCAATCATGGCATAATTTAACATATCAATCAAAGCATGGCATGGCATCATGAAACTATGCTGAAAATAAACTACCGAATATATATCCAATGCAGACATAGCATGTTAACTTTATGCATCAATCTTCTGTTCTGCCTTGGTTTTTAAATGCAACATATTACTCATGCAATGCAACCAAACTTGTGCACCGAGTCCCTCAGACTCTCTTACCAACGGGTTGCCTCGCAACCGAACGGTGATCTTTCCGGTGATCACAACCACGACCAACACTTGGTCTCCAACACTCACCAAGACCTCGTCTCGTGATCAAAACATCGTCGTGACTTCTCACGGCTCTCTCATAGTCCAAGTCACCATATTCTCATTATCACATATTTATTTACCAACTTAATTATTTCAGGTTTTAACCTCCATTTCGACCAAGACCTGATAGTGGGACCTACTACGAACTTATGCCCATGACCGAGGACGCGGCTATCGATAGATTGAATACACTCTGCAGAGGTAGCACACTGTACCCACACCACAGAACCCATGGCCTCGTCATCCCATTCGGGTGGACCAACGACATTCCGACAAAACCGACCTACTGCCATGACACTCTCCCGGCCACTCCGACCCACTCCCAACTGGGCTAGTCCTGGGTGGCCCCGTGTCTACCAAAGACACAACGACCACCGTCGTGGCCAAAACGTCCCTCACGGGGACCGGTACCAAAAATTTAACAACGAGCACACAAGGTTATGTCCGCCTACCTGATTAGGGTAAGCATGCCCATAACCTTCCCAAGTTGGAGGCACCGGCGAGAGGCACGACAATAGATCGCATTAAGGCCTTCCCATAAAGGCAAATGTGGCTGCACTGAAAAAGTTCAATTTGGTGGCATTATGACTCGATCCCATCGATGACGGAGGAGGTTTGTTATTACTAAGTCATTTTAATTCCTTCTTCATCATCATGAACATGAATGCAACAATGAGCATACAGCATACAAATGCATGAACAAAATATTGAACTTCTCAAGTGCACAACTATAGCATAAAGAACATGACAATACCAAGTAATAGCATATCAACGGTGCATTACAATCCTCATAACATTTTATAACTATGACATGCAAATAAAGTAGAGTAGTGACATGGCATTATCGATAACAACATTCTAATTAGCATGGCAAACGATATCGTGAAAACACAAGCATGCATGACAGGCATAATGGAATAACTGCAGAAGAAAACGATATGAAACAACTGCAGAAGCAAAGTCAACATGCAAGTTCGGGGCTCATGATAAGAGGTTGGCTTGCCTGGGGGTCGATAAATACTTCGGGAAGAAGTATGAAACGATCGCGGAAAGATTTGCGGGAAATAGTTCTCTCTCGGAGGGGGCTGTTTACGTGCAAGGGCAAAATGTTCATTTTCACTATGTGAAAACATTATGAAAATGGTATCAACGGAATGGGCTCGACGAAACAAAGACGTGGGCTTTGGAATCACCTGATTCGGAGCTACGAGTAAAAAGATACGGACGTTTAAAGCTCAGGGACTAGTCTGTAAAAATACTTCTACAACCAGGTCCCTAATAGTTTAAACAGAACGTGTCTTTTCTAAAAATACGTCTTCCAGAGAGGGAAACGTATTCCCGGCCGAAGGAGAGGAAAAATACGCTTTCTGAGATTGAAAGCGCACTTTCCAGAAATGCGCTTTCGCGCGGGGAAAACGACTTCGCGGCGGGGCGCCGCCACTTATCCGACGTGGCCAGCAGGCCACGCCCTACGGTCGCCGACAGGTGGGGCCGCGCGGGAAGGTGGCCCGCCTGGCCTGGCTTCTTCTTCCTCCCGCATCGACGCGTGCCTGGCCGAGGGGAGACGCCCGCCCCGACGGCGCTCGCCGGCGCGTCCGGCCACGGCTGGCGACGGGCGGCATGCCCACGGGCTCAGGAGGAGGAGGCGCACCCCGGGGTAGTCTTCGTTTCCGGCGAGGAGCGCGGGAGAAGGAGCAGCAGGGCCCGCGGCGGAGAGAATCTTCGGCCACCGGAGAAGATGGGGCTATGGTGGGGGAACGGAGAGGCTGAGGCCACGGGGAGACCCGCTGGAGCATGGGGGATGCGATGGTGGTGGAGGAACAGCGAGGGGAGCTCGGGACCACCAGAATTAGGCGAGACCCGAGGCGGCGGCTATGGCGACGGTGGAGGTCAGAGAGGGGCTCCAGGCTCGGGGAGGGGGTTGTGGACTGCGAGGATGCTCGGGGCGTGCTTAAATAGCCGCGGGAGGGCTCGAGGGGGAGGGGAGGAGGTGGCACGCGGCAGGCGACGTGTCCGTGCACCGGCGAGGGGCGCAGTGTCGGCAGGCGCGGCCAAAGCTCAGGAGAAGCGGTGGGAAGGCGACGAGGAGGAAGCAGACGTTTCGCAGAGGCTCACGAAGACGCGCAGCGCTCGGAGACGAATGGAGGAAGAGGACACCGGGGAGGAAGGCGACGGTGCACAGGAGCGCTCAATGTTTGGTCGTTGGCATGGCTCGCCGGAGAAGAAAACAGAGGGGGCAAGCGGTCCAGAGGGAAGAGGACGGCGAGGGGGAACTGTTGGGCATTAATGGCGAAGCCAGAGCCGGTCGGAGCAGCGATGCCGACGCGAACAGTGGCTAGACCACCATTTTGGGCTGGTTACACACGTGGTCAACACGGACGGCGCGCTCTGGGTTTTTTTGATGCCAGCTCATGTCTACCGCGTAGTCCTTCGTAGATAGAGTGTTACTACGGTAAAGGATCGGGCAAAGACAAATGGAGCTAAGTAAACCAAGCTCCACAAATTTGCTGCTGCAAACTTTACCACACTCTGGAGATTAAACCAGATAAGGTAAAAGGCAAATTTGTTGTCTGGGAGGCTTAGGGTAGAAAGGACTACGGTCCAGGGAGTTTTGAGGTAATTTGGACAACTATTTACCATAGTTGTTGTACAACTTCCAAATCTGACCCAAAAATTGAATGATGAACAAGCACTCACTAGGAGTGTTGGATTGGGCTAAAACTTGGCAAAGCCTGATGATTTGGATATATAATGATGCTATAAAAATTTCATACCAAATGGACTTGCCAAAATGGTACTTCCTTCACAACTATCATTTCTGTCCAAAAACTTCAGAAAAATCTCAGGGCAATTGACTAGATGAAATGAGCCAAAATCTTGTGGAGATAAGTTATATGGATGTGAGAAGCCCTGGGAATATTTTCAGCCATAATGGAGCAAGATAAAATGCACTTGCCTCACAAACTGAAAAATTGGACAGAAACCAAGAATTGCTCCTGTGCTCACATAGTTCAATGAAATGAACTAAATTTGGGTGGAGGCTAATGATTTGAGATATTTGAGAGGATGGAAAAGTTTCATCCCATTTGGAAACTCTATGAAGGTACTTCCTTCACAAAGTTGCATTCTGGTCAAAAACTTTGAAAAATAGCACAGGGAGCTAGGATGAATGGATTGAGATCATATTTGGCATACATGGGTTATTTATCAAGGTTAATCACCCTGCCAAATTGCAGCTCCATTGGAATTAGGAATAAAGCACTTCCTTTGCAAAATTTCAGAGAAGGCAGAAACTTGCATTGGATCATGTGCCCAATTTTTGAACTGAGGAACATGATATGAGGATGGAACTAGTGATTATATAGCAAGGACAAGCTCCACAATTTATGTGAGAATTTTCTCTGCTATAAAAATAGTAGTTCCTTTGGAAAATGGCAGAAATGCAATATTGGCATTAAATAGGAAAAGGCACTTTTCCTTATTTAATTATGGCCAATATATTTGCCAGGGCTTGGATTAGGCATAAGTATCAACTCCACCAATTCTCATGAATTTAGGAGATGGCTAGCTATGCCTTTATTCCTCAGAAAGGCAAGAAAAGGAATAAATCACAATTCAAAAAATATTGCATGGGACTTAGCAATATTTTTTCATATCCAAGGTTCAGAAAGATAGGAGGATCTCTGGGAACAATTTGGGAGGATCAACTGATCAAGAAAAATGATAGCTCCTTTGTAAGCACAAAGGACATATCCAAATTCCCAAACATTTGGAATTAGGGTTTGAGAGGATTTGAGATGATGCAAATGAGGGCTTGCCCACTAACAAAGACATGAGCAAGGTTTTGAAAGGTTGAAAATGACAAGAAATCTCAGAGTCATCCAACAAACTCAGGAAAAAGATTTTGAAAATGAGTGCCAGGAAGGAATAACAGCACAAAAATTGATAACCCAATTTCGGGGCTGTTACACCCTAGCATTAAATGGAATTCAAATAGGTTCAACCTAAAAATATTCTCAATGAACTCAAAATGCCCTTTAAAAAATTTCATCATTTCTGGATCAAGGTGGAAGCATCTACCAAAAATGGTTTACATTTTTGCAGGACATATTTGGGCTATGAATTAAATTAATAAGTATTTGAGTTGGGGCTATAAATTTCTATAAATATTTATACAGCTCCAATATTACTGAAAATTGTAGAGGGTCTCTGGAATAAGTCCATCTTGCACCCACTTCTTTTCTCAGAATTTACCAAATTGATTTAGTGGTTAAACTAAATCAAAACATAGGTAGAAAATAGAATACAAAAATAAAAAGAGAGAGAAAGGACCCAGACCGACTTACCTGGTGGCCCAGTTGGCCGGCCCAGCCCACCTGGCGCTGCCAGTCGACTCCCACCTCCTGCCAGTGGGCAGGAGGGCGCGTGCTCGCCGCGCGCTAGCACACGCGCGGGCACCTCCTGCTTGCCAACGAGCCCCTCGACGCGTGGACGATTTTCCCGTGTCGTCCCGATCACGCTGACCCCCTCTCACTCTCTCTCGAGCTCATCCCCCTCCTCTGCTCTCTCTCCCCCTCACCACCGAACGCCACCGCCGCCGCCGTTCGCACCACCACGGCCATCGCCTCTCCCTCGTCCTCTCGAGTGGTCCAGAAGCTCCACCGTGTAGTCCTCGACCTCCTCGCTGAGTTACGCAACGCGGGACGCCTCGAAGCATCCTCCTCTGCCCCTTCTTCCTCCTCGGGTCGCCGGAGATCCCCCTTGCCGCCCCGACTGCTCCGGACCATCTCGGAGCTCGCCGACCTCCTCGTCCGACTCGTCGTGAGCCTCTCACCCCATCCATCCCTCTCTTCTTCCCCGTAGGCCGCTGTAGCCACCGGACCGCCTACGCCCGAACCCGCCGCCGCCTACGCTCGCCACCGACGCGACTCCGGCGACAAAATGGTCCGCCCGACGCGTCCAACCCACTCACCGCATCGTGTAGGCCCCGCTAGCGCCTCAGCTCGCTAGCTCGCGCATCACAGCACTGCCCGCGCTCACGCCCGAGATCCGGCCACCGCGGCCGAGCTCCTCGCCGTCGTCTCCGGCCGCCCCAGCCCCTCCAACCACCACCGTTGGACGCACCGCATCGCGGCCGTTCCAACGAGACCAGCCCCGCTTGCTCCCATCGCCGGAATTGGCCGGACCGGCAACGCCGCCGCGTCTGCTTACCGCCGGTGATTAGTCGGTGATTTGATGACGTGGCACTCGCTTAAATAACGCTAATCACCGATCAGTTAATCCCATGAGTCAATGACAACCGGGCCCCACGCCCTTAATTAACCACAGAGCTTAATCCCTGTTTAGTTTTAACTAATCACATTGGCCCCACGCGTCAGCATTGACTTTGCTGATGTGGCGTTGGACTGGTCCCACCTGTGTGTGAATCTGCTAGCCCTGAGTCACTGACCAGTGGGACCCGCACGTCAGGTTTGACCCTGGTCAGCGCTGTTAACTAGCTGACGCAATAAACCCCTTTTCTGGATTATTTCTATTTTAGAAATATCTAAAAATTCTATAAAATAGCCAAAACTTCAAAAATTCATATAAATTCAACCGTAGCTCAGATTGAAATAATTTATATATGAAAAATGATCAGAAAAATCCAATCTTTCCATCTGTAATGGTTTCATGCATGTCAGAACACTTTTACCTTGCTGTTTAAGTGAAACAAGCTATGCATTAATATGACTTCATATCATGGGCTTTCATTTGAATCTTTGATTCAAATGGACAAACCAACCTGTTTTAGAATGCATTAGCCAAAACACACCCATATTGCCATGTCATAGCATGCATCATATTGTTGCATATTGCCATGTGATGATTGTGTTCCGATGTGTCATTCGTGGTAGGTTCTGCCTCCGAGGATACCCACGAATATCCGACTGAAGCGCAGTATCCTACTACCACTCCATCAGGCAAGCAAAACCACCTTGTTCATTCGGGTACAAGCCCACTCTCTCGCTCCTGCTCTCTTTTACTGCATTAGGACAACAACGATTCATCTGTTACTTGCTGCGGTAGTTGAACCCCTTGTCCTCTGCATGACCTGTCATTGCCACAGTAAATAGATGAAACCCACTAGCATGAGTAGGAGTTGTTTGAGCCCTGATGTGCCTACTCATTCATGCTTGTTTGTCATGCCTGCTACTGCTTAGAGTTGAGTTAGGTCTGATTCATCGGGGATGAATTGGAATGGTGATGAACATGTCCTAATGTGTGTGACCTAAGTGTGTGAACACGATTTAGTAAAGGTAGCGATGAGAGGCCATGTAGGAGTACATGGTGGGTTGTCTCATTGAAGTCATCCTCAGGAACTGACATCTGTGTTTGTGATCCATGAACAGCTACTACCATGCATTGGGCCCGAAACCAATGGACCCTCTCGGCTTCTTAACCACCCTTGTCCTCTGTCCAGGAGTTGCAAGTAGTTTCTGGTGTTTGTAGTATGCTGGAGGCCGTGCGCAGCGCTGACCCGAGGGGTGGGCTGTGATGCGGTAGGCACGTGGCACGGTGTACCGGGCGCCCGTTTGGTGTCTCGGGAACCCTACTCACATCATTAGGGGCCGTATGTAGAAACTCCGGCCGGACTCCCTGCGGATGGAACCTGAATAGGCGATAAACCTGGACTGGAGACTTGAGTGTTTAGGTAGGCCGTGGCCGACACCCTTGCCAGGTTTCCGCTTGAAGGTTGCCGAGATACACGATGTGTACATGGTGGTAAGTGGCGAGAGTGTATGTGAAGAAGTACACCCCTGCAGGGTTATAAAATATCAATTCGAATAGTCGTGTCCGCGGTAAAGGACTTCTGTGTTGCCTGTATAGTTCATAGACAAGTGAAAGTGGATACTCTAAAACTCGCAAGATAAGCGTGAGTGCTATGGATGGCCTTCTCGTAGGGAGACGGGAGCGGATCCATAGTGGTGTATTGATATGGTGAATATGTGGACTCGTGTGCGCCACCTCAAAAGAGTTGCTTGCAGTCGTAGTTCAGGTTAGCCACTGAGTCAAAGCTGGCTTGCTGCAGTTAAACTCCACCACCACCCCCCCCCCTTGTTGATACCGATGCATATGTAGTTAGTTCTGATGTAAGTCTAGCTGGGTACATTTGTACTCACGTTTGCCTATTTTATGTTTTGCAGAGAGACTTCAGTCTCGCTAGTAGTTCCGCGTGGACTTTGACGTTTAGCTTGATACATCAGCTACGATCTTGTGCCCTCGGCAGGATCTGGTAGATAGTCAGACTTCTCAGCCTTTTTGATTTGTAGATGTCTATACTCAGACATGTTAAGCTTCCGCATGTGCTTGTTGCTTGTATGCTCTGCATGCTGGGTCATGAGACCCATGTTTGTAATACTTGGCTCCTCGGAGCCTAATGAATTAATACTTGAGTCGTAGAGTTATGTTGTGATGCCATGTTGTATTTACACATATCGAGCATATTCTGTGTATGATTGAAATGCTTGGTATGTGTGGGATCCGACAACCTAGTTGTTTATCCTTGGTAGCCTCTCTTATGGGGAAATGTAGTCTTGTGCTTCCATGAGCCATATTTGTCCGCTACAGCCCGGTTCACCAGAGTCCTGTTAGCCCAGCACTACTGCTCCAGAACACTTGACTGGCCGGCATGTGATTCACTTCGTTCCTGTGTCTGTCCCTTCGGGGAACTGTCACGTGGTGACATCAGGAGTCCTGCCTAGCCTGCTACAGCCCGGGTTCCCGGAGTCCTGTTAGCCCAGTGCTACAGCCCGGATTCGCACGCTGCTGACCGACATGCTCGATGTTGATTCATGTATGCCTGTCCCCGTAAGTTAGTGCCACTTTGGGTTCACGACTAGTCATGTCGGCCCGGGTTCTCTATCATATGGATGCTAGCGACACAATCATATACGCAAGCCAAAAGGCGCAAATGGTCCCGGGCCATGGTAAGGCGACACCCGTGGGAATACCGTGCGTGAGGCCGCAAAGTGATATGAGGTGTTACAGGCTAGATCGGTGTGACTTAGAATCAAGGTCCTGACAGACATACACGGTGGGGACTGCGGGCACCACTCATCGTCACGGACCTTTGTCGGCAAGGTGTTCTGCAGTGGATTCTACTGGCCTACAGCACTCAACAACGCAGCCGAGCTGGTGAAGTCCTGCGAAGCTTGCCAATTCCACGCCAAGCAAATTCATCAGCCAGCTCAGGGCCTCCAGACCATCCCGCTCACGTGGCCATTCATGGTCTGGGGACTGGACATCTTAGGCCCGTTCCCTCGGGCGCCAGGGGGCTACCGCTATCTCTACGTCGCCATCGACAAGTTCACCAAGTGGGCGGAAGTGGAAGCCGTCCGTACCATCCCGGCCGGCTCAGCTGTCAAGTTCATCAAGGACCTCGTGAGCCGTTTCGGGGTCCCCAACCGCATCATCACAGATAATGGCTCGCAGTTTACTAGTAGCCTCTTCAAAACCTACTATGCTAACCATGGAACACAGATCTGCTACGCTTCGGTGGCGCACCCCAGGAGCAATGGTCAGGCCAAATGCGCCAACGCGGAGGTCCTGAGGGGCCTCAAGACCTGGACCTTCAAGAAGAAGCTAGAGGCTTGAGGCAGGGGCTGGCACGACGAGCTTCAGTCCGTGTTGTGGTCCATCTGCACCACCGCCACCAAGCCAACGGGCGAGACTCCATTCTTCCTCGTCTACGGAGCTGAAGCGTTCCTTCCTCATGAGGTCAAGCATCGCTCCGCACGGGTCCTGGCATTCGACGAAACGCAGCAGGACGCCACGCGGGGGATGGATCTCATGCTGGGGGAGGAACGCCGTCGCGAAGCTGCATTGAGGGCGGCAAGGTACCAACAAGCGCTGCGGCGATACCACTGCAGCAACGTCCGCTCCAGGATGCTCAAGGTGGGCGACCTCGTCCTGAGGCGGGTCCTCTCCAGGGAAGGGCTGCACAAGCTTTCGCCCATGTGGGAGGGCCCGTTCAGGGTCGTCCATGTCTCCAGGCCTGGTGCAGCGCGCCTGGAGAGACAGGACGGGATGCCCATCCAGAACGCCTGGAACATCCAGCACCTCCGGAAGTTCTATCCATGAAGCAAGGCCCAGAGCCTGAGAAGCAAGCCCAGAGCCTGAGAAGAAAGGCCCAGAGCCTGTGAAGAAGGCCCGGTGCCTGTGAAGAATCGCCTCCCGTGACACTCTCACATAATAATGAGTGGGGTTGTACACGCCACGGAGTCTCAGGAGCGCCGGCCTCAGGCCCTGGGGCTCCCTTCCACGCCTAGTGGCAGCACTTAGCTCCGCGCTGGTGAGAAGACTTGAAGACTAGATTAGGTGCCGGACGCGTCTTTTCATTTGCTTTTGGTAGTTGGCTCGCTTTTCCTCAATCGAAGTTTGCCTTTGGTGTTTCTTGTTGATTTGATTCCCTCGCCTCTTACTGCATTTTCCGGTTCTGGTTTTCTCATGTTCTCTCTCTCGCATACCTCGCGAGGGGGCTAGGCAGGTGCCCTCGCGAGCATTTCTCTCCTCTCTGCCTTCTCGCGAGCCACCCTCGTTCGAGCCCAAAAACTGGCACATCTCTCCTGGTCCGTGCCCCTCGGGTACCGCGATACAAAGCGCCAGGTCAAGGCTCGGGTGAACGGCGAATATCCTAGCGCACCTTCTAACGAATTTTCGCAATTCCTGAGCAAACAGGTCAAGATGGACACGAGGAAACAAGCACCTCGTAAGGAAGAGGGCGTTCTGAACGCATCAGGTTAAGTTATCTTTGCGCAAAATAACAACACGTCACTGGAACAACACGCATAGTGCAATAACCAAGGAACCATAGTTCGATACATGCCCCTCTGGGCCCATACTGGTTTCATCTTTGATGCAGGTAAAAGAGCAAAACAAAAGCAACGTTGCAGCGATCCATGGAGGCAGGCCCCTAGCAGCACCCCGAGCTTAGCCAGACCCCTCCTCGCGCTTCACGGAGGCGCGGCGATGAGACAACCCGCTGCCGCCTTCGAAGCAGGCACGGCGGCTGGTCGTACCCACCGCTACTGGAGCTGTCGCCAGAGGAAGAGCCGCCGTAGCTCGACGAGACACGGTCGCCACCAAGGGCGGGCTCGCCCTCATCCTCGCCGCGGCCGTCACCAAGGCCGAGTACCTCCTCGTCGTTGTTCGTCTCGGGGCAGCACCCGGCGCGGCGACCATCTTCCCCGAACACCCTCACGTAGAGGGTCGTCCCACCATCATACATGAAATGGAGGGTGCACCGCCTGCCCAAGCCGCACGCGCGGACGAATGTGTGCCAGCCGCGGGCCGGGGCTATGTTGCCCGTGGCAGAAGTCTCGACCGCGACCCAGGAGGCCTTGCTGCAGCAGCCATCCGCCTGCAACCAGAGCTTGCCTGGACCAGAGGCCGGCAGCTCGTCGACGAAGAAGCGTGGAAGCTGGAACCAGTTGCCGGCCGGGTTCTCCGACCAGACGACGAACTCCAACGACACCTCCGCCGAATGGAAGCGCAGACGGGGAGGCCGCGCCACCATGGCGCGCCTCCCATTCATCAACTGGACCGCCATGGCTCAAACGACCCCTTCCGTGGGCCGCAACGGGGTTCGCGACGTGCTTGCGTGGACGGCCGCGTCCGCGCTTGGGTGCAGGGAGCCGGGTCCTTCGCGAGGGGTTTTCCCCTTCTCAGCGGCAGAGAACTTCCTTCGTGGTGCCATGGATGGCGCTGCTAGCAATGGAATGAGGAGGAAGAAGCAAGCAAGCAAGGAAGAGATGGGCGACGGGGGCTCTGCCCCCCTCCCCATTTATAGCGAAAGAAGGCCAACCGGCGCCTCCCACGATCGCAGGTAACGATGGTTTTCCTTGCATGTCGCAGCGACTTGTCAAGTCGAGCAGTTGCCAAGGCAGCATGGGGAAGCGGAGACGCCCACGTCCAATCAACCGCCACGCGTCAACCGAGGCCGCAGGCTTTTGGGGCCCGCGGCGCTCCGTACTTGGCCCTTGGCTTCGCCTTAAAGCCAAGCCCGAGCGCGCCTTGGGCCCGGGGGCTACTGTCGGCGTTCTGGGAACGGGGGTCCCCAGACTTGCCTGCCTGCGGCCCATGGCGTGGCTAAGTTAGCGGACCGTACGGCCCACCTTCGTCAACAAAGCATCCAAGACCCTCGTGAGGGGCCAAGCCTCGCGAGGCGAACGATGCAAGACCTCCTCGGGAACGGCCCCTCTAGGCGGGCTCACGAGGAGCGGAGATATCAAGGCGGGGCAAACCTTGCGAGGCTCAAGTGACGTGAGCCATGACGATCGAGACCAGGCAGGCGCTAGGCGGGCGCCAGCACGCGCAGCATCCTTGTTTCCTCTTTGGTGCTAAGGAGGCAAGCGCAGGCGAGGAGTACCAAGGCATCAGGAAAAGGTTGCCATATCGGTGCAACGAGACCAAGACCAGAAGGATGGCAAGACCGAGGTCATCGTGGAGCCCAAGACGGCGTCACCACCAGAGCCTTATCCAGGCGAAGACCGCTTTTGTCAGGATAGCTTGTACTAGCTGTTCCCTTTCAAATTCGCCCGCCCTTGTTGGCTCCCTTCCTGCTCAATATTTGGGAAGAGGACCAGGACCTATATAAGTAAGGCTAGCCGCCACAATAGGGGAGGGAGGACTCAGCTCGATCTGATCTGATCGAGAGCCAACCCTAGCACAAGAACACCTCAACCTCAGGAGGCTGTTCTTGCCCTTGTACTGTTCTTCATCAGCCCAAGAGGCAATCCACCACCACCACACTGGAGTAGGGTATTACACCACAACGGTGGCCCGAACCAGTATAAATCTTGCGTCTTTCTGTGTTGCGAGTTCGTCGAGTTCGTCCGCGAGATCTTAGTGAGCTAGGGCGTAGATCGGTAGGAGGGAAAGAACTTCACGCGCACCCCAGAGTTCTAACCTTAAGGGTTTTGCCGGAACCCCACATCCGACAGAGCTAGGTCGTGGATCGTTGAGAGAGCGAGCGGGGGAGGAGAGATCTTCGTGCGCACCCCAGTGTTCGAACCTCGAGGGTTTTGCAGGAACCCGAAATCCGACATTTGGCACGCCAGGTAGGGGTGCGCTGGAGCTTGGCTCCCCCGACGGTCTCGCCTCTCTGACCAGCTCCTATGGACGGTGCCGCTCCTCTGGCTGGATAGACGGGCGTACACAGCAGCACCATGGGGCTCCAGACCCTCGCCCCCGCCTTACGGCGGGTGCGGTGGCCTCACAAGTTCAAGCCGGAGATGCCGCCTCGCTATGACGGCGTGGCGGATCCGGCGGCCTTCCTGCTGGCGTACGAGGAGGCTGTTCTGGAAGCCGGGGGCGACGATAAGATCATGGCCAACTGCTTCCCCATGGCCCTCTCTGGCGTGCCGCGTGCTTGGCTTCTCCATCTGCCGGGATCCTCTGTGGCCTCCTGGGCGGAGCTGCGTGACCTCTTCATCGCGTGCTTCGGGGGACCAGCACCCCCTGCCGTCGCGACCCTCCTCGGCGGCTCGTAGGCGCCGCCTTTGACTCACCACGTCAAGCAATTCTTCTGCCAAGTGGGCGCTGCCCGCGCGCAACCGGGAGCTCCTTCGGGATGGGCGGCACCGAAGGCCGACCTCACCTTCAATTCGGAGGATCATCCGGCGACCACCACGGGCTCAGGCGCCCTCCCGATTCTCTGCACGCCCACCATCTGCCACGTGGCGGTTACCAAGACCCTCATCAACGGCGGGGCTGGCCTTAATGTGCTCTCGGTGGAAGCTTTCAGCCTGCTCCATGTGCTGTGCAAACGGCTTCGCCCCACCAAGCCTTTCTCCGGGGTTGGCGGGGGCTCTACCAGCCGCCTAGGGCAGATCTACCGCACCGAGCTCACCGACAGCACCGGCCTCCCATACACCGCCATCCTCGGGTACCCGGCCCTGGCGCAGTTCATGGCAGCTACCCATCCTGCCTATAACCTCATGAAGATGGGAGCAACGGCATCCTAACCGTGGCTGGAGACACCAAGGAAGCCATGACGGCCCTCTGACTCACCTTCAGGGCCGCAGCAGCGGCACGCCCAGCCGATGAAGCCGCCCCAGGGGCAACGGAGGCCACACCAGCTAAGAAGAAGCAGTAGTTCACTCAAGATCGGGCAGAAACGAAGCAAGTGCCGGTCGAGGAGGATGGATCCTCGGGAGCCACCTTCACCATTGGCGCCAACCTCGACCGGGACCAAGAGGAAGCATTGGTAAAATTCATGCGCATGAACAAAGAAGTGTTTGCCTGGGAGCCCAAGCAGCTGGTAGGGGTCCCGAGAGGGGTGATCGAGCACCACTTAAGGGTGTGCCCCAATGTGCGCCCTGTGAAGCAGAAGGCGCGGCGACAGTCTATAGAGAAGGAGTCTTTCATCATGCAAGAAACTCGCAAGCTGGAAGCAGCGGGCGTCATCCGCGAGGTTCAGTACCCGGAATGGCTGGCAAACCCCGTCGTCGTGCCCAAGAAAGGCGGGAAGGAGCGCATGTGCGTCGTCTTCACCAACCTCAACAAAGCCTGTCCCCAAGACCCGTTCCCGCTTCCGCGCATCGACCAGATCGTCGACTCCATCGCCGAGTGTGACCTGTTATGTTTCCTGGACGCTTTCTCGGGCTACCACCAGATCAACATGGCGGAAGAAGATGTGGAGAAGACGGCCTTCCTGACCCCGTGCGGGGTGTACTGCTACACCTGCATGCCATATGGACTGCGCAACGTGGGGGTGACCTTCCAGCGGCTGATGCACATCGCCCTGGGC
The DNA here is from genome assembly GCF_018294505.1 of Triticum aestivum. NCBI lineage: Eukaryota > Viridiplantae > Streptophyta > Magnoliopsida > Poales > Poaceae > Triticum > Triticum aestivum. The sequence goes on along the minus strand of NC_057805.1, from coordinate 425,162,676 downwards.
CGGCAGCTCGGGAGGAACGCGGAAGCCTACGTTGACGATATCGTGGTAAAATCTCGGGAAGCAAGAACCCTCATTCAAGACCTGGAAGAAACTTTCACCAGCCTGCGCCAGGTAGACCTGCGGCTCAACCTGGAGAAGTGCGTGTTTGGTGTCCCTTCTGGCAAGTTGTTGGGCTTCCTCGTATCGTACCAAGGGATCGAGGCCAACCCAGAGAAGGTCAAAGCAATAGAAGACATGAGCCCGCCGCAAACCCTGAAGGAAATGCAGAAGCTCGCAGGCTGCGTGACCTCGTTGGGACGCTTCATATCCAAGCTGGGGGAGCGTGCCTTGCCGTTCTTCAAGCTGATGAAGAAAAAGGGCCGGTTCGAGTGGACCCCAGAGGCTGACCTAGCATTTCAAGACCTGAAAAGATACCTGACTAGCCCGCCGGTGATGGTAGCGCCTCGACCTCTCGAGCCCTTGGTGCTCTACTTGGCTGCCACGCCTTACTCGGCCAGCGCGGCGCTGGTGGCCCTCAGGGAGGAGCGCCAGGTCAAGGGCCTGCCAAGCGGAACCGCCAAGCCGGACAAGACAGCGCAGCACCAAGGGGATGCTCCTGAGGCTGCAGCTGCCCCGTCAGGTCATCAAGCTCCTAAAGCCGGAGAGCCACAGGAGGAACCTCAGCCCCAAGGAGCCATGGGTTCCACCAGCGCTCCTGCCCTCATCGAGCACCGAGTATACTTCGTCAGCACGGTGCTACGAGATGCGAGAGCCCGATACCCCATGCCCCAGAAGCTCTTGCTTGTGCTCCTCGTGGCTTCGCGTAAGCTGCGCCACTACTTCCAAGGTCACCCCATCAAGGTTGTCTCGGCTTACCCGCTGGAAAGAGTGCTCAGGAGCCATAATGCCGTGGGAAGAGTCGTTGAATGGAACATCGAGCTGCAAGCGTTTCAGTTGGAGTTCAGCACAACCAGGGTCATCAAGGGAGCTGCGCTCGCCAACTTCATGGCAGAATGGACCAACGCCCCGGAACTCGAAGCAGGCGAGGACCAATCCCTCTCGCCAGGAAGTGAAGCGCCAGATGGCTGGGCCATGTACTTCGACTGCGCGTTCGCACGCCAGGGCGCGGGGGCTGGAGTTGTGCTCTTCTCGCCCACTCAGGACAAGCTTTACTACGCCGTGCGGCTCTGCTTCCAGCAGGGCGAGAAGGTCTCCAACAACATCGCAGAATACGAGGGCCCCATTGTCGGCCTCAAGGCTGTGGTGGCCCTGGGAGTGAAACGCCTCACCATCAGGGGCGACTCGCAGCTCCTTGTCAACTTCTCCAACAAGGTGTACGAGCCAAAGGACAAGCACATGGAGGCATACCTCGTGGAGGTACGCAAAGTGGAGAAGCAGTTCTTGGGCCTAGAGCTATAGCACGTGCCTCGTGGCACCAACAAGGAAGCTGACGACATCGCCAAGAGGGCATCCAGGCGCCTACCCCAGGAGCCCGGTGTCTTCGAGGAATGGCTCTTCAAGCCTTCGGCAGCACCACCGCCTGCGGGACCGGTGCCACCTCAGGAGGAACTCCCCAAGCCACCGACCTCGGGAGCCCCCGCCTATGGCCCGACCTCGGGAGCGCACCTGCTCCTAGCGCTTGAGCCTCGGGAGGGGTGCTGGACCGAGGAGTTCAAGGTGTACCTGGTGCAAGGAGCGCTGCCGGAGAAGGGAGAGGATGCAGAGCGCATAGCCCTGCAGGCTACAGTGTATTGCATTCAAGACAGTGAGCTTTACAGGAAACGACCAAATGATGTTGCTTTGTGGTGCATCTCCAGGAAGCAGGGGAATGAGCTGCTAGCTGACATACAAGCCAGGGACTGCGGGCATCACTCGTCATCGCGCACCTTGGTTGGCAAGGCGTTTCGCAGCGGTTTCTACTGGCCCACGGCACTCAACGACGCAGCCGAGCTGGTGAGATCTTGCGAAGCCTGCCAATTCCATGCCAAGCAGATCCACCAGCCGGCTCAAGGCCTCCAGACTATCCCACTCTCCTGGCCATTCACGGTCTGGGGGCTGGATATCCTGGGTCCTTTCCCTCGAGCGCCCGGGGACTACCGCTACCTCTACGTCGCCATCGACAAGTTCACCAAGTGGGCGGAGGTGGAAGCCGTCCACACCATCCCGGCCGGGTCCCTGGTCAAGTTCATCAAGGGTCTCGTAGGCCGGTTCGGGGTCCCCAACTGCATCATCACCGACAATGGTTCACAGTTCACTAGCAACCTCTTCAAGACATATTGCGCTAACCTTGGAACGCAGATTTGCTACGCTTCGGTAGCACACCCCAGGAGCAATGGCCAAGCCGAGCATGCCAACGCGGAGGTCTTAAGGGGCTCAAGACCAGGACCTTCAAGAAGAATCCCGAGGCCTGCGGCAGGGGCTGGCACGATGACCTCCGGTCTGTGTTGTGGTCCATCCGCACCACCGCCACCAAGCCCACAGGCGAGACCCCGTTCTTCCTCGTCTACGGAGCAGAAGCGGTTCTCCCTCACGAGGTCAAGCATCGCTCCGCGCGGGTCCTGGCGTTCGACGAGACGCAGCAGGACGCCATGCGGGGAATAGACCTCGTGCTGGGGGAGGAACGCCGCCGAGAAGCCTCGCTCCAAGCGGCAAGGTACCAGCAGGCGCTGCGACGGTACCACTGCTGCAGCGTTCGCTCCATGACGCTCGAGGTGGGCAATCTCGTCCTGAGGCGGGTGCTCTCCAGGGAAGGGCTGCATAAGCTCTCGCCCATGTGGGACGGCCCATTTCGGGTTGCCCACGTCTCCAGGCCTAGCGTCGTGCGCCTGGAGACGCAGGACGGGATCCCCATCTAGAACGCCTGGAACATCCAGCACCTCCGGAAGTTCTACCCATGAAGAAAGGCCCAGTGCATGTGAAGCAAGGCCCAGTGCCTGTGAAGGTCTCCGCTCGTGACACTCTCACGTAATAATGAGTGGGGTTGTACACGCCCCGGAGTCTCAGCAGTGCCGCCCTCGGGCCTCAGGGGCTCCCTCCCACGTCCTAGTTGTAGCACTTAGCTCCGCGCTGGTGAGAAGACTAGACTAGGTGCCAGATGGGGCTTTTCATTTCCTTTCCGTAGTTGGCTTGCCCCTCTTTAATGAAAATTTGCTTTCTGATGTTCCTTGCCGGCTTGGTTCCATCTCCTTTTGCCTCCGTTTTGCCCTCGGTTCCTTGTTTTGACCTATACTCTCCCTCGCATGCCTCGCGAGGGGGCTGGACAGGTGCCCTCGTGAGCGTTTTTTCCTGTTCTTCGCGAGGCACCCTCGCTCGAGCTCGCAAGCTGGCGCACCTCTCTTAATCCGTGCCCCTCGGGTACCGCAATGCGAAGCGCTGGGTCGTGGCCGGCTGCGCCTGCGACCAAGGCTCGGAAGAATAAGAGTTTCCTAACGAATTTTTGCAGTTCCTAGACGCCTCCCAAGCCAAAGAGGCCTCGCCAGGTACTGGGAAATGCGCGTCTCACGAGGCAGAAACTACTTCAAGCGCGTCAAGCTAAGTTATTCCTACGTGCCTACATAAAACGTCGATGCTGCAACACGACACAGGAACGATAAATATAGCATAGCAACTTGGAAATCATGGTTCGTTGCACGCCCCTGCGGGGCCCCATACTTGTCTTTCTCTTAATGCAGGAAGAAAAGGAAGAACAAAACAAAAGTGGCGCGCGCTCCCGCAGCAGTTCGCGAGGATGGGCCCATGGCGCTCTCCTGGGCTCAGCCAGACCCCTCCTCGCGCTTCACTGGGGCATGGTGACGAGACAACCCGCTACCACCCTCGAAGCGGGCGCGGCAGCATGGCGGCTGGTCATAGCCGCCGCTGCTGGAGCTGTCGCCGTAGCTGGACGAGCCATGGACAGTGCTGGGGACAAGCCCGCCTTCACCCTCGTCGCGGCCGTCGCCAAGGCTGAGCACCTCACCACCGTCGTTGTCCTCAGGGCAGCACCCGACGGGGCGACCATCTTCCCCGAACACCGTCACATAGAGGGTCGCGTCGCCATCGTACTTGAAGTGGAGGGTGCACCGCCGGCCCAGGCCGCGCGCGCGGGCAAACGTCTGCCAGCCACGGGCCAGGGCTGCGTTGCCCGCAACGGAGACCTCGACAGCGACCCATGAAGCCTTGCTGCAGCAGCCATCCGCTTGCAGCCAGAGACCGCCTGGACCCGTGGCTGGCAGCTCGCCGGCAAAGAAGCGCAGGAGCTGAAGCCAGGTGTGAGCCGGGTTCTCTGACCACACGACAAACTCCGGCAGCACCTTCGCTGAGTGGAAGCACGGCCGGGGAGGCCACACGACCATGGTGCGCCTGCCATCATCGACGGGGCCACCATGACCTGGATGACTCGCACCGCGTGAAGAGGCGCCGCCGCGGCCGCGAAGGGCCACGGCGGGGGCCGCGGTGTGCTTGCGGGGATGGTCGCGCCCCCTCTTAGGCGGCGGTGAGCCGGGCCCCTCCTGGCGGGCCTTCCCCTTTTCTGCAGCCGAGAACCTCTTCGCGGGCGCCATGGGTGTCACTACTAGCAATGAAGCAAGGGAGAAGAAGTGAGCAGAGCAGGAGGAGATGAGCGACGGGGGCTCCGCCCCCCCCCCCCTCCTCATTTATAGCGGAAGAAGGCCAACCGGCGATCCCCACGATCGCAGGTAATGATGATCTTTTTGCATGCAGCAGGGACTCGTCAAGTCAGGGGCAGTTGCCGAGGCAGCATGGGGAAGCGGAGACGCCCACGTCCAATCAATCACCATGCGTCAAGCGAGGCTGCATGCTGTTAGGGCCTGCGGTGCTCCGCACTTGCCCCCTGGCTTCGCCTCGAAGCCAAGTCCGACCACGCCTTGGGCCCAGGGGCTACTGTCGGTGTCCTGGGAACGGGGGTCCCCAGACTTGCCTGCCTGCGGCCCACAGCGTGGCTCCACCAGCGGCCCTATACGGCCCATCTTCACCAGCAAACACCCAAGACCCTCGCGAGGGGCCAAGCCTCGCGAGGCGGACGACACAAGACCTCCTCCGGGGCGGCCTCACCAGGCTGGCTCACGAGGGATGGAGAGATCAAGGCAAGGGGCACCTCACGAGGTTCCTGTGATCTAAGCCATGACGACCGGGAGGCGGGCGCCAGCGCGCGCATTGTCCTTGTTTCCTCTTTGGTGCTAAAGAGGGAAGTGCAGGCGAGGGGTCCCGAGGCATCAGGCAAAGGTTTCCATATCAGTGCAACGAGACCAAGACCAGCAGGACGACAGGACGGAGGTTACCGTGGAGCCCAAGATGGCGTCACCGCTAGAGCGTTTGCCAGGCGAAGACCACCTTTAGTCAGGATAGCTTGTACTAGTTGTCCCCCTTCAAACTTGGCCATTGTGGGATCCCTTCCCGCCTAATATTTGGGAAGAGGACCAAGACCTCTTTAAATAGGACTAGCCACCACCATAGCCGAGGATGGATCATTCGGACCACCCTTGCACCCACCAGCTCACCAAGCCCAAGAACACCTCTCCTCAGGAGGTTGTTCTTCCCTTGTACCTGTTCATCCTCAGCCCAAGAGGCAATCCACCACACCACACTGGATTATGGTATTACACCACAACGGTGGCCCGAACCAGTATAAACCCTTGTGTCTCGTGTTCTTTGAGTTCGTCGAGCTAGGCCATGGATCGTTGAGCGAGCGAGCGGGGGAGGAGAGATCTTCGTGCGCACCCTAGTGTTCGAACCTCGAGGGTTTTGCCGGAACCCGAAATCTGACACATTCAATGTACTCATAAGGAGAACCAACAAATTTGGCATAGACATGCCCATCACTAGCACAGCATAACACATTAGAAGGGTTAAAGTCGCCGGCTTTGTTGGAAGGGGTGGCATTGCCCTTCTTGACACTACCACCCTTCACGTTGTTCTTCTTCTCCGTAGAAGCACCCTCTCCCTCCTTCACAAAAGTTTGCTTGAGAGGAGGAGGTCATTTGGCCTTGTCATTCTTCTTCTTGTTCTTGGACTTGGGTGCAAACCCAATTCCCTCCTTGGCCACAACTTCCTTTTGATTCCTCAAAAGGTCGTTAAGGTTCTTCTCACCTTGTATGCAAGACACAAGGCCTTTCTCTCCTTCAACTTTGCATTCTCCTCCACAAGATGCACATGCTCAGAACACGGGTTAGTAGCATTTGCATTATCAATTAAAACCATATGAGGAAATGTTGCTTTCTCCTTGGTTAGCTTCACTTGGAGTTGATCGTGAGACTCTTTAAGGCTAGCATGAGTACCCTTCAAGGCCTTGTGAGCCTTGTCAAGTATATCAAACTCCTCCTTGAGTCTTGCAAGATCAACCCCAAGTTTGGCCTTCTCGGAATTGAGCACACGAGATACAACAAGAGCATGATCAAGATCTTTCTTTAATTTAGCATGATCATCGTTGTGTGACTCCTCAAGAGCCAAACGATGACCACGCTCTTCCTCAAGCGCATTAGAGAGATCCGATATCTCATCGGCATAGTCACGACTATGCCCCTCCATCTTAGAGATGGTTTCTTCGTGAGCCTCGATCATGTCATTGGCTTCACCAAGTTGTTCCAAGAGAGAAACAAAGTGCTTCTTGGATTTACCCTTGAGCTTACTCATAAAAGACTCAAATTCATTCTCTTCCTCACTAGACCCCTCACTTTCATCAATGCAATCCGTCAAAGAGGGATTAGTAGTGATGGTGGTTTTGATGTTGGGGGTTACCTTGTTGGTGGCTTTGGCCATGAGGCACTTGGCGGTGATGTTCTCGTTGGGTGAATCGAAGAGGGACACCCGTGGAGTTGTGCCAATGGCAACGGAGGCCATGGCAACCGTCTCACCGTCTTCATCATCATCATCCTCATTGTACTCTTCTTGTGCCACCAACCCCTTGGGAGGAGTCTTCTTGTTGAAGTTGTTCTTGTTGGGGATGGACTTGGCTTTGTATAGCTTCTCGTAAGGGCACTCCGCAACAAAGTGGCTCACATTGCCACAATTATAGCATGTCCTCACACGTTGCTTGCCCTTGGCGCCACTTGAGTTCTTCTTGTTGAAGTTGGGCCTTGAGTTCTTCTTGCTCCAAAATTGCCTTGAAGCGAGAGCCATGTGCTCATGATAAGCATATTTTGTATCTTCGGGGTTACTCTCCTCTTCTTCCTCTTCATCCTCTTCTTCCACACTAGCCTTGGCCTTCAAAGCAAGGTTGGGCTTCTTTACCCGTTGAGAGCGTATCACCGCATTGTCGGCGGTCTTGTCCAAGATTCTCATAGCAACAAACTCATCCAACAATTCACTTGAGGACAAGGTATGTAAGTCCGGCCTTTGACGGATGACGGATGACATGGCCTTATGGTAGGGCATCATGGCCTTGAGAAACTTGCGCTTGATCCAATTGTAATCCGTATCCTTGCTCCCATGATCTCGGAGTGAGACCGTAAGAGTGGTTAATCTCTGGTAGAGCTCACGAGGTTCTTCATCTTCAGTCATCGCAAACTCATCGGCTTCATCTTGCACCACCTCATAGTTGGAGCGTTGAATGCTTGTGCTTCCCTTGTAAATGGAAACAACATGTTGCCATGCTTCCTTGGCCATGGTGAAAGGACGGAGATGCGCAATATCTTTGGGTGGAATTGCATCTTGGATAATGAAGAGAGCGGACTCATTGAATTGATGTTCCGCGGCTTCTCTAGGAGTGAGGTTGCTTGGGTCATGCGGGTAGAAACCTTGCTCAATAATTCTCCAAAGATTAGTAGAACTATGATTTAAATGACGTTTAAAATGGTAGACCCAAGAGGCAAAATCCTCATTTTTCACAAACTTAGGAGACTCCGGGTGGTAGACCCCTCTTGTTTTCTTTCGTGTGCGTGTGTCAAACTTTCTCCGAATGGAACGAAACTTGACCGGTAGACTCCGGGTGGTATATTAAGACCACTTGACAAGCCTCGGTCCATTCCGAGAAAGTTTGACACACGCACACGAAAGAAAACAAGAGGGGTGCACCGGAGGAGATAGGAGCGCCGGATTGGAAAACGGACAACGGGGAAAATGCTCGGATGCATGAGACGAACACGTATGCGAATGCAATGCACATGATGACATGATATGAAAATGCATGACATGACAAAATACAAAACGAAAAACAAAACCCAACAACGGAGGGAAAAACATATCACATAGTCGGAAATGGCAAGAGTCGGAGTTACAAATATGGCCAGTTACATGCGGGGTGTTACAACACTCCACCACTACGAGAGGATCTCGTCCCGAGATCTAGGACTGAAAGAACTCCGGATATTCGGAACGGAGATGGTCCTCGCGTTCCCAGGTGGCTTCCCGGTCGGAATGGTGCGACCACTTCACTTTGAGGAATTTGATAGACTTGTTGCGAGTCTTGCGCTCGGTTTCTTCAAGAATAGCAACTGGGTGCTCATGATAAGACAAATCTTCTTGGAGGTCAATCTCTTCGAAGTTGATAGTGCGCTCAGGCGTCTTGAAGCACTTGCGGAGCTGTGACACGTGGAACACATCGTGCACGTTCGCGAAGTTGGAAGGAAGTTCAAGTTGATAGGCGAGGTCGCCTCTTTTGCCAATGATCTTGAAAGGACCCACGTATCTAGGGGCAAGCTTCCCTTTGATACCGAAGCGACGAGTACCTTTCATTGGAGAGACGCGGAGGTAGACATGGTCTCCGATCTCGAAAGCCAAATCACGATGCTTACTATCATAGTAGCTCTTCTGACGCGATTGCGCGGCTTTGAGATTATCACGGATGACTTTACACATTTCTTCAGCTTCAGTGATTAAGTCATTGCCAAGAAGTTGGCGTTCACCAGTCTCTGACCAATTGAGAGGAGTACGGCACTTTCTGCCATAGAGAATCTCGAATGGGGCCTTACCCGAACTCGCTTGGAAGCTGTTGTTGTAGGAGAATTCAGCATAAGGAAGACAATCTTCCCATTTCATGCCAAAGGAAATGACACAAGCCCTGAGCATATCTTCAAGAATTTGATTGACTCGCTCGACTTGGCCACTAGTTTGAGGATGGAAAGCTGTGCTGAAGCGAATGTTAGTGCCCATGGCCTTCTGGAAGGAGTCCCAGAACTTAGAGGTGAAGATGCTTCCACGATCAGAAGAAATCAATTGTGGAATGCCGTGCAAGGAGACAATTCTGGAGGTGTAGAGCTCTGCCAGCTGAGCTGCTGTGATGGATTCTTTGATTGGAAGGAAATGCGCCACTTTAGAGAGCTTGTCAATGACAACAAAGATAGCGTCATTTCCGCGCTTGGACTTGGGAAATCTAGTCACGAAGTCCATCTCGATATGATCAAACTTCCATTCTGGGATAGCAAGAGGTTGGAGGAGACCAGTTGGTCGTTGGTGTTCTGCTTTCACTCTTCGGCAGACATCACATTCATTCACGAATTGAGCAATTTCTCGCTTCATTCGAGTCCACCAATACGACTGCTTGAGGTCATGATACATCTTCGTACTTCCAGGATGAATGGAAAGGAGAGAATTGTGCGCCTTGTTCATTATGACTTTCCTTAGATCACCTTTCGGAACCACAAACCGGTCCTCGAAGAACAAAGTGTCTCTGTCATCAATGCGATAGCACTTGTATTTGGAAAGACCCTTGTCGATACCACGTTTCACCTTCTTCACCATGGCATCAAGGAGTTGTGCCTCACGAATTTGATCTTCCAAAGTAGGAGATACAAGGAGGTTGGCAAGAACGCCTTGAGGAACAACTTGGAGATTCAGCTTGCGGAAAGCTTCACAAAGATCCGGTTGCAAAGGCTTGAGAATTAAGCTGTTGCAATAAGCTTTCCTGCTTAACGCATCTGCAATGACATTTGCTTTGCCTGGAGTATATTCAATACTCGGATTGTACTCTTGAATCATTTCGACCCATCGAGTCTGTCTGAGGTTGAGGTTGGGCTGAGTGAAGATATACTTGAGACTCTTGTGATCAGTGAAAATATCCACTTGTCTTCCCAACAAGAGATGTCTCCACGTAACCAATGCATGGACAAATGCCGCCAACTCAAGATCGTGAGTGGGGTAGTTCTTCTCGTTGGGCTTCAACTGCCGAGAGGTATAGGCCACAACTTTCTTCTCTTGCATTAACACAGCACCGAGACCTTGGAGAGAAGCATCACAGAAAACTTCATACGGCTTGGATTCATCAGGAGGAGTCAAGACGGGAGCTGTGACTAGTTTCTGTTTGAGAGTGTTGAAAGCAACGTCACACTCAGGAGACCAGACATACTTCACATGCTTCTGTAGGAGGTTGGAAAGAGGCTTTGCAATTTTGGAGAAATTCTCAACGAATCTCCGGCAATAGCTTGCAAGACCCAGAAAACTGCGGAGCTGCTTGACATTTTGAGGAGGTTCCCAATCCAGAACTGCGGACACCTTCTCGGGGTTAACAGCGATGCCCTTGGCAGAGATGATGTGACCAAGGAAAAGAACTTCATCGAGCCAAAACTCACATTTGGAGAACTTCGCATAGAATTGATACTCTCTGAGCTTGTCGAGCACCAATCGCAAATGTTTGGCATGATCCTGCTTGTTCTTGGAGAAGACCAAGATATCATCGAGATACACCAGAACGAATTCATTGGTGTAGGGGTTGAAGATGAAATTCATCATCCGAGAGAACACCGGAGGAGCATTGACAAGGCCGAAAGACACGACAGTATATTCATAAGAACCAAAGCTTGTTCTGAATGCTGTCTTGGGAATATCTTCTTCACGAATGCGAATCTGATGATAACCCATACGAAGGTCAAGCTTCGAGAATACTTTAGCGCCTTTAAGTTGCTCAAATAGCTCATTGATGTTCCCACGATGCGGCTATATCTCCCACGTGTCGGGGCACGACTTAGAGGCATAACCGCATAGTGGTTTTGTCGCAAGAAGGGTCATCTTCACACAATCCCATGTAATGAACAAGAATGGGATAAAGAGTTGGCTTACAATCGCCACTTCACACAATACATAAATATCATCATACATCATCCAAAATACAATCATATAGACCGACTACGGTCAAAATCCAGATGAAAATAAGACAACCCCAAATGCTAGATCCCTGATCGTCCCAACTGGGCTCCACTACTGATCATCAGGAAAAGACACATAGTAACGACCACGTTCCTCGTCGAACTCCCACTTGAGATCGACGCCATCGTCTGCACCGGCATCGTCGGCACCTGCAACTGGTGTTGGAAGTATCTGTGAGTCACGGGGACTCAGCAATCTCACACCCGCGAGATCAAGACTATTTAAGCTTATAGGACAAGGAGGTACAAAGAGGTGGAGCTGCAGCGGCAAAAGCATATATGGTGGCTAACTTACGCAAATGAGAGCGAGAAGAGAAGCAATGGAACGGACGTCATCTAGCAATGACCCAGAAGAGGTCCTGAACACCTACTTACGTCATACATAACACAGACCGTGTTCACTTCCCGGACTCCGCCGAGAAGAGACCATCACGGCTACACACGCACTTGGTGTATTTTAATTGGGTCAAGTGACAAGTTATCTACAACCAGACATTAACAAATTCCCATCTGCCTCATAACCGCGGGCACGGCTTTCGAAAGATAATACCCTGCAGGGGTGTCCCAACTTAGCCCATCATAAGCTCTCACGGTCAACGAAGGATAAACCTTCTCCCGGAAAAACCCGATCAGTCTCGGAATCCCGGTTTACAAGACATCTCGACAATGGTAAAACAAGACAAGCAAAGCCGCCCGAATGTGCCGACAAATCCCGATAGGAGCTGCACATATCTCGTTCTCAGGGCACACCGGATTGTCCAAGCTTCCGATAGGCCAGCCCAGAGTTGCCCCTGGTGGCCACCGGCGACTGACAGTTTGGACCAATACTCAGAGGAGCACTGGCCCGGGGGTTTAAAAATAATGATGACCCTCGGGCTCTAGAAAACCCGGGGGAAAAAGGTATAGGTCGCAAATGGTAAAACCAAGGTTGGGCCTTGCTGGAGGAGTTTTATTCAAGGCGAACTGTCAAGGGGGTCCCATAAATCACCCGACCGCGTAAGGAACGCAAACTCAAGGAACATAATCCCGGTATAACAGTAACTAGGGCGGCAAGAGTGGAACAAAACACCAGGCATAAAGCCGAGCCTTCCACCCTTTACCAAAATATATAGATGCATTAATTAAATAAGAGATATTGTGATATCCCAACATGTCCATGTTCCGACATGGAACAAACTTCAACTTCACCTGCAACTAGCAACGCTATAAGAGGGGCTGAGCAAAAGAGGTAACATAGCCAAACAACGGTTTGCTAGGAAAGAATGGTTAGGGCTGACATGGCTAAAATAGGAGACATGATATAGCAAGTGATAGGTAGCGAGCATGGCAATAGAGCTAACAACTAGCATAGCAAAGATAGAAGTGATTTCGAGGGATGGTCATCTTGCCTGCAAGGTTCTCAGAGTTGTCGAAAGCTTGATCCTCGTAAGCGTACTCGACAGGTTCCTCATTCACGAACTCGTCTCCCGGCTCTATCCAAGACAAGAACACAAACAAACGGAACCACAATCAACAACGAGAAATGCACAAGCAACATGATGCAAGACATGTATGATATGCAAGATATGATATGCGATGCATATGCGTGCTCCGGAAGGAAAATGATGAACATGGCAGTAACTTGGCAAACCAAGCATGCCACTGGAAAGATGAGATGATTTCGGTCGAAATCGATATAAAGATCACCGGAATCGGATGCACGGTTTGCAAATGACAAGCAAAACAAGAATGACACTAATCTGCGATAAACAGCAAGATAGCACTTAAAATGCAACAAGTAACAATGCTACAGCACCCCAACATAGCAACAAAGCACATGGCAGTAATCTACAGGAGATGCTTGACAAAATATGAACACTAAGCTACAACTAGATTACAACATATCAAGCTCAAACAAGCATGGCAAAAGTGCAAAAGATTACAGGTTCACAGACTTGGTGAAAAACTGGACATGGCAGAAATCATCATCAGGTAGCCATGTTCAGAGCACGAAATCAACATGCTACAGGAAATTAACATAGCAAAAAAAAGCATGGTAGTGTTCTACTAAATGCACATGACAAAAGTCCCTTACTGACCATAAGCCAAAAAGGGCCAGAAGATATGATGGCAAGCATGTAAACATAGAAAGTTTCGTTATCAGGTTTCAGACTTGGCAGAAAACAGAGCATGGCAGAAATATTAATATGTAGGCCTCTTTGTGAGCTTGATGCACTCACTACAGAGCAATGCATGACAAACAAAGCACACCTACAGCAAGATGACATGTTTATGAAGCTATCCATTGCAAGAACAATTGAATAGCATGTATGGATCAACTACAATAAGCTTGGCAAAAATGCATATCATGTTAAGAATCTGCCAGAAATATTTTATAGCAAAAGTAGAGCAAGATTCTGTCATGCTATGGTACTCTAAAATTGCAAACCATTGCAGTAATGAATCAATTACAACTATATCTACAAAACATCCTTACTGAACATCTCCAAAATATGCATGGATCTCTCTGTAGCATCAAGTTTACATGGCAACAAAGTTACAGCAGATGAGGACTTAGAGAAATCACTAAGTCCCTGAAATCAGAAATATTACGGGGCCTACTTTGCATGCGTGTGCTAGTCACCACAGAGATCACAAAAATACATGGACTATACCACTGGAAAGATGGCATGGCATACTTCAAAACACATGTAGAGCTCATGCTCAAAAGATGCACAAAATAAAAGATACAAAAATGACAAATCTCCAAGTTCTGATAAGAACCAGAGAATAACAGCAACTAGCCCTCTTCCAACGAAGATTTGGGCATCAATATGACCTCTAATGAAAATGGTGCTATTGAACAAAATGAAGAGCATCACGAGGCGAACAATTTGACATATTATACGCGCGAATCGGAGCTACATACACAAAGTTATCGCAATACGAACAGGGGCATATGCTGATGAAGAGCCTCGCCCACCGAACACATGGGGACAGAAGAAATTATCCCCCGAGGTCAAAACGGTGAATATGATCTATGTCACTCACATCCCTAAGCGGGAGCGCAAGCGCGCATTAAGGGACGTCTACGCCGTAGAGCCGGTCGCCCCAAAACTCAACCCATGGTCGTCCTGTCCGATCACCTTCGATCGAAAGGACCACCCAACCAGTATCCGTCACGGAGGTTTGGCAGCTTTGGTCCTCGATCCAATCATCGACGGATTCCACCTCACGCGAGTCCTTATGGATGGCAGCAGTAGTCTTAACCTGCTTTACCAGGACACTGTCCGCAAAATGGGTATTGATCCGTCAAGAATCAAGCCCACTAAAACTACCTTCAAAGGAGTAATACCGGGTGTAGAGGCATGTTGCTCGGGCTCAATAACATTGGAAGTCGTCTTCGGTTCGCCAGACAACTTCCGTAGCGAAGACTAGATCATCGATATCGTCCCCTTCCGTAGTGGTTACCACGCACTGCTCGGACGTACCGCTTTCGCTCGATTCAACGTGGTCCCGCACTACGCTTATTTAAAGCTCAAGATGCCCGGTCCATGTGGCGTCATAACAGTCAATGGAAATACGAAACGCTCCCTCTGTACGGAGGAGCACGCCGCGGCCCTCCCAGCCGAAGTATAGAGCGGCCCTATCAAGCCGCACACCTCATCGGCCATCAAACCGCCAGACATTGTTAAACGAGTCCGATCAGTTCCGCACGCTGACAACTCGGTAATCCCAGAGCTAGACTAGCAGTTTCGCCTCCGTCGATCACCGCACACACCCGTGAAATTCGCACCGCGTGTGCATAATTATGCACTCTAAATACCTTGGGCATCAACGGAGGCACAATATGGACAGGTCTATAGTATGGTTTGACCCTATACGACATTGACCCTTTTCTTTGGTCATTTTTTCTCTTTTACTACAGGTGCATTAAAACCTATCTACTCTACGGTCTTACAAGGACTCTCTTCGAGCCCAGTTTTGTACAGATAACTGGAGGACATTCCTCTCAAGGAATCTCTCTCCCCAAGGCGAAAGCGGCGCAGATGTGCGACAGGATGTCCAAAGGACTTTTTAGACCAAATTTTATTCCAGGACCTGTATAGAACTTTTCCCCTTGTTCTTAAAACCCTGGCATGTAAAATGGCCTTGATGATTGTGGTACCCTCTGTAAGATCACGTTTTGACGTATCAATTAGATTCTAATAAAGACAGTTTTTGACCAACCTTATACGGTATTGGCTTATTTCATAAACTGTACTCCGTCTCCACAATCGTTTCAATTATACACCTCGGCACAAATCGCCAGGGGCTCTATGTGGCCACATAGGCCTTGCCAAATAAAAGTCCGAATAACTTTATAGTGCACTTCGGCGTCCCGAATATGGCATTATATGCATCAGCTCCGAATCATGTCTTTGGTCAATAGTTGGGTTGCCCACCTCCTGTGTTTGCTACCTTACGTTCCATTTGTTCGGCTAGGGTAGTAAAGGGAGAACTACTGCGATTGCGTTCCTGGTTCGCCCGGTCAAGCACCTCAGTAGAGAAAGCCGAAAACTGACTGTCATGATGCGGTGAGAGCTGGTCAGCCATTCGGCGACTTACTGTAAATCCCTTGTGATTTTTTCCGTATTATACGAAGGACCGGCCTCGGTTCGGTCACGCGCTTAAGGCATCCTAGTTCGATAGCCGCATACACACCAGGGGCTAGCTAATAGCCCCCATTGTCAAACTTCTATGGCTAAGTGAGAGTGATAAAGCCATATAGTCTGATTGCCTGGTTCACCGCACTGACACCTCATTTACGGACCAAGACGTTGGGTCAAGTGTGGTCATGTGCTATTCCGAACACCGCCGTAGTATCTACGTGGGGGCTGAAGCCGACGACTGGTAAACTTTCAGAAATATAAACGGCCGCACAGGAGGAAAAACCTTTTAGATAAAAGCATAAATATATTACAACGTCTAGATAGCCCGGATACTGTCATTCGAACATGGTATCCTTCGAGCATTGACCCTCTATCAAGCGGGCACCCTCTAAGATGTCTTTGAAATAGCACTCCGGCTTGCGGTGGTCCTTGCCTCTGGGCGGGCCCTCAACTGCCACGTTAGCAGCCTTCATCTTCGCCCAGTGCATCTTGACGCGGGCGAAGACCATCCGTGCACCTTCTACACACACTGACCGCTTGACTGCGTCAATCCGGGGCAGGGCATCGACAAGTCGCTGCACCAGGCCGAAATAGCTGCTCGGAATGGGCTCGGCTGGCCACAGCCGGACTATGACATCCTTCATGGCCGCTTCGGACATCTTATGCAGCTCGGCCCACTGCGCCATTTGGTCGTTCAACAGCGCCGAGCGCTCCTGCACCGCAAATTGCGACCAGAACAGCTTCTCCGTCGCATGCCCCTCCTGGGCTCGGAAGAATTGTGCGGCGTCGGCGGCACTCTTCGGAAGATCCGCCAAAGCGTCTGGAGAACTCCATAGTCGATTAAGCAAGGCATACCTCTGATCGCCAAACTTAGACTATAAAAGAAAGGGCTTACCAGCCGCTATCTGTCCGGCCTGTCGGATCTCCTCGCGAGTTGCTCGGGACTCAGACCTCGCCTCTTGGGCTCCCTTAAGGGCCTTGGTGAGTTCGGCCGCCTTAGCTTTATTCTCCTCCTCGAGGGACTCGCACCTGCGAGTGGCGTCCTTGAGCTCTTGCTCCATTTTGGATACCCGCTCCTCGAACTGGCGTCGGGCGGCCTGTTCGGCCTTCAAATCTGCAGCCGCTTTATCAGCGGCCGCATTTCTCACCCTTGCCTGCTCCTTCGCCCGGGCAAGGTCACCCCTGAGGGTCTCGACTTCAGCTGCGCCATCTGCAATTATGCATATATCAGCGCGTAAGCTTCAACTTAGCGTTTTGCAAATTAACACAATCATGTACGGAGTACTTGAAACATACATTGCGCCTCGTCGAGCCTCTTGTTAACAAGGATAATGTCCTCGTTGGCCAGCTGCAGTTTCTGCTTCAGTTCGGAAACTTCGGCGGCCTGAGCGGTTGCCGCTAACAGTGAAGCCTATTTTTTACCAAAAAGATAAGTATGTTATTTCCTACGGATGTCTATAGATCCTCTGTTCGCCCTTCTTCATGGGCCGAACAAAGTCTCAGGGGCTACTATCTATATACAGGCATATTTTTCATATGGAAAGCAGCTAAAGACATTACATCGCATACCTCGAAGCCTGTCAGTAGGCTCGTGAAGGCTTCATTCAGCCCGCTTTTAGCGGACTGAATATTCTCAACCACCGTACCCATCAAGGTACGATGCTCCTCCAAGACGGACGCACTTTGCAGAGCGTCCATCAGCATGTTCGGCGCCTCCGGATTAGTAGAGGTCGCCTTCGGAATAGCCGTTTCCCCCTTCCTCGGAGAGGGCTGCTAATTCGACTCCGGAGCCGTTTGTATCTCCGGAGCAGTATCGGTCGGGGGTCGGATGATCCAAGACCCCCGTCGCCGGTCTCCATGAGGGTTGCGCCCCCCATGTTCTCGACAGCCAAGGTGTTATCCTCTGGCGCCGTCTTGGTCCTCTCCGGCACTTCTCCGAGGCCCGGGGAGATCCTTTGGGACGACACCTCGGTGTCATCCGCCCTAGGAGGCGGGGAGGCTTGTGGAGGCGTCTCGCTCTCCATCATCTCCGGCGGCAAATCCCCCGACGAGGAGGATTGTTGAGGGAGGTCGCGGGCCGGACTGCAAAACGTGATCTAGTATTATTCTCACAATTCGTAAAAGATTGGATGTATGTAAAGCATCTGTAGGTACTTACGATTCGGCAAGGGGCTTGGCCAGGGGGCGGTGCTTGGGGATTGCTTCGGCGTCCGAACCCGAGTCATCCGGAAGGGATAACTTCACCCTCTTGTATGCCCCCGCCTCCGGATCTGTGGAGGCCGCCCTCTTTTTCCCTTTGGGAGGAGGGTTATCTACTTCTTCCTCCTCCTCGCTTTCGTCTTCATCCCCCTCGTGAGAGGAGGGAACCTCGGTCCCTCCGGACTTAGCGTCCGAAGCATCTTCATGGTGGAGGCCACTTTTGGCCTCCTTGCCCTTTTTCTTCTTGTCCTTCTTCATCGGTGCCTGACATGGCGCCAGGACCAGCATCCTCATTAGGAGAGGATCAGTTGGGTCTTCGGGGAGAGGGGTCGGACACCTGATCCGCTCCGCCTTCTTTGTCTAGCCCTGTTTAAAGGATGGAATTCTCAGTGTATCCCCTTGGATTGATGAACCAAGCTATGTGCGGAAATTTAACCCTTACCGGGGTGGCCGGATGGTTGCGGTCAAGGCCGATGTCCTCGGACGTCTCCGGCCACGATTTTTGAGATTTGAAGAGCTGCTTCCACATCTCTTTATGCGTCGTTCCGAAGAGTCGATGAAGAGTCCGCAGCCCTTCCGGGTTAAACTCCCACATACGGAGAGGCCGTCGCTAGCAGGGGAGGGTTCGGCAGACAAGCATCACCTGGATCATGTTGGTAAGGCGGGCGTCCTTTTCTGTAATAATCTCGACACGTTTTTGCAACATCAACACCTCGTCGGACGATCCCCAGTCTAGACCCTTATTGATCCATGACGCGAGCCGTAGCGGGGTCCGGATCTAAATGCAGGAGTGACTGCCCACTTGGTGTCGCGGGGTTCGGTAATGTAGAACCACTCCTGCTGCCATCTCTTGATGGTCTCCACAAAGGCCCCTTGAGGCCAAGTAATGTTGGGAAGCTTGCTCACCATGGCGCCGCCGCAATTCGCGTGCTCCCCGTCGACCACCTTCAGCTTCACGTTGAAGACCTTGAGCCATAAGCCGAAGTGTGGGGGGATGTGGATAAATGCCTCGCACACAACGATGAACGCCGAGATGTGGAGGAAGGAGTCCGGGGCCAGATCGTGAAAATCTAGCCCGTAATAGAACATAAGACCGCGAACAAAGGGATGAAGGGGAAACCCTAACCCGCGGAGGAAGTGAGGGATGAACACAATCCTCTCGCCGGGCTCTGGAGTAGGGATGGCTTGCCCCTTGGTTGGGAGCCTGTGCGCGATTTCTGCGGTCAAGTACCTTGCCTCCCAGAGTTCCTTGATATCTTTCTTCGTCAAGGAGGAAGCCATCCACTTGCCCTGCGCTCCAGATCCGTGCATGGCTAGAATGTTTGGTGGTGGTGGAAAAGATCGAAGCTTGAGCGCTGGAGCTCGAGGACGGAAGGGCAGAGGAAGAAGGAGGCCTGAGGAGAAAAGATGGGTCTTTATCCTCTTATAAAGGCAATGAATATCAAGCGCCCCCTCATAAGCCTTAAACCTCACATATTCCCAAGGGGACGTGCGAACGGCACGGTTGGATTACCCAAACCCGTATTGGTGAGAATCCCGTGATAAGGGGACATGATCTCTGCTTTGACAAGACGTGTCAATGGCCGTGCCTCGAAACGCGAAGGGGGGGCTGTAAAACGGTTCAGAATAATAACAAGGCCAGAACATAATGTCTCGCCGAAAAAGTTGCCCATGGGCGTGACTTATTTTGTTTTAAATATTTTTGCCCTTACAGCCTAGGGTTGTGATTATTGGACAGAGCCGGATACAGTTCTTATGTACGGAAGACTGCTTTGGATTATTCGGAGAAGGAACCCGCCTTGCAATGCCGAAGACAATCTGCGCACCGGATACATCGTCATTGAAGCCCGGTTCAGGGGCTACTGAGGGAGTCCTGGACTAGGGGGTCCTCGGGCGTCCGGGCTATGTGACATGGGCCGGACTGATGGTTCGTGAAGATGCAAGACTGAAGGCTTTCCCCCGTGTCCGGAGGGGACTCTCCTTTGTGTGGATGGCAAGCTTGGTGTCCGGATGTGTAGTTTCCTTCCTCTGTAAACCAACTTTGTACAACCCTAGTCCCCTCCGGTGCCTATATAAACCGGAGGGTTTAGTCCGTAGAGGCTATCACAAAATCATATAGGCTAGACATCTAGGGTTTAGCCATTACGATCTCGAGGTAGATCAAATCTTGTAACCCCTATACTCATCAAAGTCAATCAAGCAGGAAGTAGGGTATTACCTCCACTAAGAGGGCCTGAACCTGGGTAAACATCGTGTCCCCTGCCTCCTGTTACCTTCGATCCTTAGACGCACAGTTCGGGATCCCCTACCCAAGATCTGCCAGTTTTGACACCAACAACCGTTCTGGGCTAGAGGCCACGGTACTACCGCGTGCTAGGAGCGGTACTACCGCACGACGCGGTACTACCGCTGTCATGGGCCGCTGCGGTACTACTGCTCCCTTGAGTAGTACTACCGCACGCCACAGAACAGTAGCACTTGGAAGCCTTCATCTTCGCAATGACAAGGGAAACAACCGGTGCTCCAAAGAAGCGAAAGAAAGGTGGTGCAAAGGAACAGATGTGTACGTGTTGATTCCACCCTAACCTTTCTGAAGTGGACCCCCTCTTAATAGTACGGCTTTCCTACGACTCAAATCCACCGAAAAGAAACATAGAGAAACGCCGTCTTCATAGGCTCCGAGCGGCACCGAATCGTCTTGTGCCTAGACATGAGATATCTGAAATGCTCAATGCACACGATTAGTCCGCAAATGCATTGTCATCAATCACCAAAACCACTTAGGGAGAAATATGCCCTTACACGTGTCATTTCGGAATTCCCTTGTCATCAGGTGTACAAAGAGAATTTTTTGGGTTCCTTTGATTCAAAGGATTTTTGTAGAACTTTGGAGGATTAGAATTCTTAGAGAAAAATCCTATGTTGGTTGTTTGATTCATAGGACTGAATCACAAAGGAATTATTTCTTTGTACTACTTCCCATAGGATTTCTAGCATCCACTCAAACCTCTTTACAAGAATCCTTTGCATTTCCTATGATGCAATCAAACAAACCAAAATCATGTAGGATTGAGATGGCATGCCTTGCCAATCCTATGTTTTTCCTGTTCCCACCTTTTTTTAAGAATCATATGATGATATGAATCAAAGAGGCCCTCGAATCAAACGGACAGAAAGAAGATAGATCATGCGGTGGAGGAGGCTACCGGTTGAGGCTAGCACCTGGTCGATCGGTGCTTAGCATTGGGGAAGGGTAAACTTTCCTTTTTAGTTGGGGATGGGTCCACCATTCCTATATTAGATTGTGGGATCAAAACTTCTTGTACCCATCTCACGGTGCATAAATTTCCGATTTATGGGGAACGGAACCACTGTTATGCCTATTGCAAATCCGTACAGCACACGCACCGCAATGATGCATTTGAATCTGAACTTGTTGCACTGAAAGAAGGGATCTTGATGTCACTTCGATGGAGCCAACTTGCTATCCACATTGATACTGACTGTCTAAATGTTGTAAACCTCTTCAAGAAGGAAGGTATGCATAGATCATCTTATAGTTTCATTGTCCATGAGATCAAGCAAGTCATGGGGCAACAAAGTACTTGTATTACTCATGTTTGATGAAATTATAACCATGCAACTCATTTATTGGCGAGCCATAGTAGAACTAGTGGCCGAACTGTTGTATGGCTTGGTTCTATACACGACGAAGTCGTGGAACAATGTAATGTGGAGGTTAGCACTGCTGCCTGAGCAATACGAAGTATTTCCCGCAACAACAAAAAAGTCGGTACGGCGCAAAGTGCAAACCGAATCCAACTTCAAATCAAATGAAAAATAGAAGGTGCGCGAACCAATACCAACCTGTGGTTGGATGGTTAGAGGGACTGTGGTATCCCAGCCCATCAGGGTTCAAATCCTGATGCTCGCATTTATTTCTGGATTTATTTCAGAATTTCCGGCGATGCGCATTCAGGGGAGGAGACGTTTCCGTCGACGACGAGGTGCCTACGGCGACTTCGTAAATTTCAAGATGATATGCCGGCTCAGTCTTTCGGAGGTGCTCATAGGGATAAGGTGTGCATGTGTGCATTCATATGGGTGAGTGTATGCGCGCGTATGTAAGCGCTTGCGTCTGTATTGTGTTAAAAAAAAGTTGCAAACGAACCAATCCCCCTGGACACGGCGACGGAACCAATCTCTGCGCACGGTTGCCCTATAAATACCAGCTCCAGACTACGCAGGCACCTCCCCTGCTGCTTTACGGTAATCACGGAGATGGGGACGGCGGCCTCCACCCGCGAGCGCGATGCAATCCACACGGAGATGGAGACGGCGGCAGTCTCCTCCAGCAAGCGCGCCCGCCTCGGCGGCTCCGACCGGCTGAGCGACCTGCCAGACTGCCTCCTGCACGACATCCTCTCCCTCCTCGGGTGCCGGCAGGCCGTGCGCACGAGCGCGCTCTCGCGTCGGTGGAGGCACCTCTGGCGCTCCATGACCTGCCTCAACATCGACCAGCGCGAGTTCCAGCGCTCCGGCGTCCCACCGCCATTAGACGTGTGCCAGTGGGACAGCTTCGAAGACATGGCCGACAGCCTGCTATCGACGTCGATCACCACCCCATCGGCGCCGCTGGACGCGTTCCGCCTGCACTTGGTCGACGGCAGCAAGAAGACGGGCGTCGACAGGTGGATCCGCCGCGGGCTCGCGCGCCGGCCGGCTGCCGTCGACATACACTACGGCTACGGCTACGTCGGCAGAGTCTGCTGGCCGGACACGTCGCGCTTGGCCTCCGGCGCTACCTGCCGCCTCACGAGGCTCCGTCTCTTCGGCGTCCAGCTGAGCCCTAGTTTCGGGCGGGATCTCGGCGACCAGTGCCCCGTCCTCGAGGACCTGCACATCGAGAACTGCAGAGAAGATTTCTGCACCGTCGCATCTCCCACGCTCAAGAGCTTCGCCCTCGTCAGCCCCTCCGATTACAGCTACAGGTCCTCCGCTCTTGTCCTGGCGGTTCCTCACCTAGCCTCGTTGCGCCTCGTGCTCCCGTTCAGCGGCTACCGTGGCTACGCCGTCGCCACTTCTGAGAACGAGGTGCTGGCATCGCTCGTCCAGGCGTCCATCTGTATAAAGGACATGGATGACGAGGTGCAGCGGAACAGACGGGTGATGAAGCCGCACAAGCTTGATTTCTTGAAGTCCATGTGCAACTTCCTCGCCTGCATCCCCAATGTCAGAAATCTACATCTCTCGGGGTTCACCACGACGGTATGTAACCATTCTAGCTCCCACTGTGTCTTTGAAATTTGATATCGCATTGGTAGCATGTTGCCCACATAAAACCATTTATCGGGATCTTGGGCAGATTGTGTAGTTCTCTGAAAATTGTACAAATTCTGTTAAAATTATACATGCATAGAGGCATAGAGCTACCCAATACATAGTAATATAAAATTACTAAGACATGGTATGTTCTCTAAAGCGGCCGCCGGATCCTTCCTCCCTACCCCCGCTCCCGTGCAGCGCCGCCGTGCTGCACCGGGGCGTCCCCGCCTCCCTCCTTCGGCCCCCCGCCACCACTCTCCTCTCCGCCGCCATCGGTGACGCCGCCAGGGCAAAGCTCGAGCGGCTTGGCGGCGGCGGTCTTCTCCTCGCGCATCAGCTACTCAAGATCGATGCAGCGGCTCCGATCTTGATCTTCTTGGCGGTGATGGCGGACAACGGCGGCTGGAGTGTGGCAGCGGGTCTGTAGTCGCAGCGGGTGGCAGCGGCGGCGGCCATGTTACAGTCGCTCAACCTCCGGCTCGGCTTCGGATCGCGGTGGCGCTCCTGGTCTTGATCTGCATCACGCGGGCACCCGGGACGGCGACCCTGGGCTTGGCTGGGTGAGCGGATCTCGAGATCTGCAATCTAGTCCCGGCTGCGAGTCGGGGAGACATAGTTGCCGGTGAAAACCGAGCTGACGGCGGACGATGGCGGCGGTCTGCGCCGTTACCTTGATGAAGGCATCGTCCTGTAACTACTGTCGACCCACTCGTGCTGCTCCGGGGAAAACCCTAGGATCTAGTTTTTCAGATCGGACGATGGCGGCACTACGGTGTCATTTCTCTCTTGGGAGCATCGTTTGTGGAGCAGCGCTGGAAGTCAGAGGCAGGAGGTGGAGCGGCTTCGTCTTGCACGGAGCTTCGGTGGAGATGTCAAGTCATGCCTGGCCGACAGGTGCTACGCTTTGTCATGCCTGGTCGGCAGGTGCTACGCACGACAGATCTTCCAGAGACTTCAAGCTGTGTCGGCTGGTGGTACTTGGCGGCATGGTGCTGAGGGGTACCGGCGGCGACCGCGACGTGCTCAGCAGTTCGCGCGCAGGGAGGTGGAGCCGTTGGGCGACGTGGTGGCGTCGACGGCAGCTAAACCGGGCAAGGATGATGCGTCAGTACAGCTCTGAAGATGGAGTGGTGGTAGTTGGCGGCGGCGGCCTCTGAGAGCATGCCGGACCGGTGTGTGCCCCATACCCGGCAAGTGGCTTGGTTGGGGCCTCAGGTTTTAGATGTTAGGTTTGGCTGCGAGGCCTGTGGTATTAGGCCCGGACTATCAGCATCCCTTCATCAACTGGATAGGAGTAGCGACAGATGTTGCCTAGACGGTGGCTTCAGACTTACTGTTGTATTTCTTTGTAAGATCTTTTATGAATAATTAATAAAATGGCTGCATGCATCGCCCAGATGCAGAGGCCGGGGGTCTTCCTCCTTTTATAAAAAAAAATGGTATGTTCTCTAAACAAAAAGGGTGTGGCTAGATCTCAGTCGGCTGAGACTTGATTAAGTCTCAGTTGATTGAGATTTAGCAATCCTGAAAAAAAACATGGATTCTGCGTCATGAACTTCAACTCCAAATTCAAAGTGCCTTTTTTTAGAAAACAAAATCAGTCGTGTAACACCGTTGGTTGGTATCGTATATCCAGAGTCAGTTTATCTTCCTGGTATCTGTATATATATACATGCCGTCCTCGTCCTGTCTTTGTTATCATGTTCACAGATCCTAGTAGCATGCTGTAGTTATTACTAAGATGCGTGGATGTTATTGTGCAATGCTATGTGTAGTAATGACTAATCCAATATTCAGCATGTATAACTGCATTTCTTTTTTGTCTTCTGCCAGGCATTGTTAGGCAAGGAACCACAAGAATTTCAGGTGTTCCATGACTTGAAAACTTTACTCCTCAGCCGTTGTGACCTTGGAGTAAGCTATCAAGCTTTGACGAGCATCCTTCGGAACGCCCAAAATCTCGAGAACGTTGGAATGCACTTTTGCAGGGTATGCGTTCTCAGTTATATCTTTCAGTAAAGTTGAGGACGATTTTCTCCTTTCTTGGTATTCCCTCTTTTTTTAGTTGGTATTAACATGCATTCGACCTTACTCAACAAAGTTTTTGGAGCGCCCAAAGAGGAGAGGGAAGGCCCAGCCGAAGAGTAAACCTTCCAAACGTCGTAACTCAACACTTCTTGAGTACAAGAACCTGAAGGTGGTAGAAATCAAGCACGAGACAAACTCTACAGCTCCCTTGGAAAATATTTTCTTGGAAATTTCAAAGGGGATGCCGAAGGAAATGCCGCTAACTCGGTGGCACCGGCTTGAAAAATTGAGCAAGACGGGTCCGATGACGATAGTACGATTACGATTATTTAGAACGGAAAATGGCGAAGTGAAGTCGAATTAAGTTGATGGAGGACGGAAGGAACATGCGTCTTTCAAATAAATCCAGAGATTAACCATGGATCTACTAGAAGGTGATGTGGCACGGTTGGTTGGAACATTGACAGTGCCATCTTTGGTAGTAAGGACATTTCAAGTCTAGCTTCTGGGAGATTTGGATATAGTTTATGTCATGCGACATGCGAGTATGATGATAATTTTTGCTTTGTGATGAAGTTGGGTAAAAACTAAAAGTACCATGTCATTACCGAGGATATATGCTTTAGTTTCTTATAACATGGTTATAGAGCTGTGGGCGGAATCAGACTCAACCATACTCACAACATTACATTGATCGTTCTCTCAGAAAAAATACATTGATTGTACGAATAACTAAAAAGGAGGCCAGTGGTCCTTTTAAGCTAGGAATGCTTAAATATTTGTAACGAGCAATTTCTGTCAACATGCCACTTGTCAAACCAAAGTCGGTCTGAAGAACTAGATTCAGACAAATTAACTGAAACACTCAAATCTTAGCAACTTTATTGGATGATTTGGAGTGTTTGGATGCAAATCAAGAGGAACATAAGGCTAGCCAGGAACACTGGCGGCTAAGGGGGAAGCCCTAATAGAAGATGGTTCTCACCAATCCAGAAACTGGGCTTTATACACTAGTAGAAAACAGGGCTTTGGTTCGGCCAGAAAAGAGCATTAATCCCGGTTGCATTACGAATCGGGACTAATGTGAGCATTAGTCCCGGTTCGAGCGGCTAGGGCACCGTACAGGCATTAGTCCCGGTTCAAATGGGACCTTTAATCCCGGTTGGTGCCACGAACCGGGACTAAAGGGTGAGATGCCCGTTAGTACCGGTTCGTGGCACCAACCGGTACTAAAGGTTAGACCTTTAGTCCCGGTTCGAGCCACCAACCGGTACTAATGCCTGGTTCATGGCACGAACCCGTACAAAAGGTCCCATTTTCAAACTCTACCCCCCCCCCCCTCCCATCGCCTTTTCAGTTTTGTAAAAAGCAAAAGAAAATGATAAAAACTTCAAAAATTAAAATCCTTCCAGATGTAGTTATGTTACTACATGTACTAGTTAGGAAAATTTAAAAACTTAAATTTGGACATGTTTTGCAAAAAGTGTAGCGAAAATGTAAAACGGCTATAACTTTTGCATACGATGTCAGAAAAAAACGTATAATATATCAAAATGTTCAGCACGAAAATTCGCATCCGATTTTGACGGCCTATGGCCTGTTTGCAAACTTTTAGAATCCTCAAATTCTAAAAGGAAAAAAAGTTATGCTCAAATTTCTGTTTTTTTTTTGAATTTTTGTTAAATCTGGTCAAACTATGGTCAAACTACTTATTCAAGAAGTATTAGTGTTACTAAATAATTATTCAAGAATATTAGTGTTACTAAATAATTATTTCAGTTTTTTTGAATTTTGGTCAAATCTGGTCAAACTGTGGTCAAATAATGGTCAAACTAATTATTCAAGAAATATTAGTGTTACTAAATAATTATTTCAGTTTTTTTGAATTTTGGTCAAATCTGGTCAAACTGTGGTCAAACTATGGTCAAACTACTTATTCAAGAAATATTAGTATTACTAAATAATTATTTTTTTTAGAACAATAGTTTCAAACTCAAACAGTGAAATGTGTGACTTCATGCTCAAGCTAAATTCCTGAGGGTTAATAGGATTGACATCTTACTATTGTCAGGAAAACAACAAGTGCAGACATGGAAACGAGGGAGAATAGAACCCGGAAGTTAAGCGTGCTCAGGCTGGAGTAGTGAGAGGATGGGTGACCGTCCGAGAAGTTAGATGATTTGGAATGATGAGGGGTGATTAGAGATTAGAGGTTAAATTGAGCAGTGATGAGGGGTGATTAGAGATTAGAGGTTAAAATAATTCAGAAATTTGAAAATCAAAAAAAATCATAACATTTTTTTTAGTACCGGTTGGTGTTACCAACCGGGACTAAAGGTGGACCTCCAGGCAGCGGCCACGTGGAGGGCCTTTAGTCCCGGTTCGTGTAAGAACCGGGACTAAAGGGGGAGGCCTTGGGGAGGAAGGACTCCTCCCTGGCCGCACCCTTCCTTGGAGGAAGGGCCAAGGCTGCGCCCCCCCTCTCCCTTGGCCCTATATATAGTGGGGGGAGGGAGGGCAGCAATACCTAAGCCCTGGCGCCTCCCTCTCCCTCCCGTGACGCACCTCCCTCCTCCCGCAGCGCTTGGCGAAGCCCTGTTGGAATCCCGCTACTTCCACCACCACGCCGTTGTGCTGCTGGATCTCCATCAACCTCTCCTCCCCCTTGCTGGATCAAGAAGGAGGAGACGTCGCTGCTCCGTACGTGTGTTGAACGCGGAGGTGCCGTCCGTTCGGCGCTAGGATCATCGGTGATTTGGATCACAACGAGTACGACTCCATCAACCCCGTTCTCTTGAACGCTTCCGCTCACGATCTACAAGGGTATGTAGATGCACTCCTCTCTCTCATTGCTAGATGACTCCATAGATTGATCTTGGTGATGCATAGAAAATTTTGAATTATTGCTACGTTCCCCAACACTGGAAACCAAGGTTCCTTCCATTTGTAACATATTCCCTTAACTCCGGCTTGTTGTATGATTGAGGCATTGTTAGTTCGGCCAGGCTTTCCAGGATCAAATTGCACCTGCCTTCTAACTGTTGAACAATAGTGCTCTAAATTACAACTCTTATATGTGGTTGTGCATGTTTTATCCTCCTTGCAAGCCATATTGCCTTTTGTAAGTCAGGGGTCTCATGACACTGGACATGATGTTGAACGTTGTCATTTTAGCCGTCTATAAACCTTATTTTGAAGTAATCTTGAGTAGAGCTGGATTATCTCTTCCCATTAAATTCATGGACTGCCCAAACTTCAGTACATAGGCATTGACAGTGCTTGTTTGAGTAAGAGCATGGAAAGTTCTCACGTTATCACATACAGAAGTTTCAGAGAATCCTTCTCCAAGATACCTACAAAATATGTGCCAAGGCAATGTGTTGGCAATTATCCCAGTTCCTCTCCACCATTCAATAGCAGGGCCCTTGAGGTATGTAACTGCAATCTCAGTTTTTTGTTCAACTAGTGTTCTTGCAGCTTCAAAGTACATTTCAATAGTTTGTATCCAAGAGTCAGTGCCATTTCCATCAAACTCAGGGATGTTGTACTTTGCTGGCTTGACTATGGCAATAGGTCTTCTGTTGTCTTGCACTTTTTTTTAAAAACGACACTTTATTAATTTGAAATAACCATTGCATCATTTATGAGGATTGGTATAATTTCATTTAAGGGCTCCTCAAGCCAATCAGAAGTCAAAGAAAATCTAGCTAATCTAGCAAGTTCATGAGCAACTTTATTTGCTTCTCTATTACAATGCTCAAATCTAGAGATAGGAAAGTCACAAGAAAAATGGAAACAAACTTTGAAAACCGCCGCAGCTGATGAGGACATGTACCTAGGGTAGGGTCACAGGCCTGACCTAAATACCCTCCCCAAGGACATCACTATAAAGCCAGAAGCATTCGAGGGGTACCATCACCCACTCGACCAGGAACATTTCCACTCGGAGGAATCAAGATCACTCGACCGTAACAAGAAACACTCGACGGACAGAAGACCTAAAGTCACTCTACACAGCAACGGTCGGGCATTAACTCCTAGACTTAATAGCCATTTATAATATTACTAGCGTTACCAGTAACGCCCTGTCTTAATGTACCTTAAACCCTGTGTAATTGAGGGCCGAAGGGGTCTGGCGAACTCTATATAAGCCACCCCCCCTCCTCAGTGACAAGGGTTCGCACCCCCTATAACACACACGCATATAATCAGTTCGACCGCCTCCGGGCACCGAGACGTAGGGTTGTTACTTCCTCCGAGAAGGGCCTGAACTCGTAAAACTCGTGCGTACAACTTCTTCATAGCTGAGATCTTGCCTCTACATTCCTACCCCCTATTCTACTGTCAGACTTAGAACCACGACAGTTGGCGCCCACCGTGGGGCAGGTGTCTTAGCGACTTGTTGGAGAAGTTGCAATTTTTTCGATCCCCACCAGCATGGTTTCAGGCGAAGGATTGGCCGAGGGCTGCGAGACCGTCTCGGTGCGCTCGTGTTCGTCACCGACGACTCCACTTGGCTCCAAGAGGCTCCACTCGACTGAGGCGCTCCCCGTCCGCGGGGCAACACACTTTCGCGCGTGCGTCCGCGGCGTCCTCCTGCGGCAGCCGTCGACCCAGTATCGGTCGGCTCCTGTGGCGTCTTCACTCCCTGCTGCCCACCGGTGCAAGCGCTCCGGTCGGTCGAGTCTCCAGCGGTGGGTGAGGCACGCGGTGGCTCGCCAGTCGGCCACCCCCAAGTCGCGGCAATCGAGCCCGACGAAACTCTCTATGGCCTGTTCGACCTGTCGACTGGCTCCGTTGAGACTGCATCCGAGTGCGACAGTAGTGACCCCGCGGCGGAAGTGCTGATGGTCAACGGACCGCGCAGTCCTCCTGGCTTCCCCCGCGACGGCGGTGGCGATGGCGGAGGCGATCCGTCGCGTGTCCACGAGGAGTACCGCCCCGAGCCCCTCTCTTTGCAGCAGAGGGAAGAGCTGTTGGAAATATGCCCTAGAGGCAATAATAAATGGTTATTATTATATTTCTTTGTTCATGGTAATTGTCTATTATTCATGCTATAATTGTATTGTCCGGAAATCGTGATACATGTGTGAATACATAGACCACAACCTGTCCCTAGTAAGCCTCTAGTTGACTAGCTCGTTGATCAACAGATAGTCATGGTTTCCTGACTATGGACATTGGATGTCATTGATAACGGGATCACATCATTAGGAGAATGATGTGATGGACAAGACCCAATCCTAAGCATAGCATAAAAGATCGTGTAGTTTCGTTTGCTAGAGCTTTTCCAATGTCAAGTATCTTTTCCTTGGACCATGAGATCGTGCAACTCCCGGATACCGTAGGAGTGCTTTGGGTGTGCCAAACGTCACAACGTAACTGGGTGACTATAAAGGTGCATTACGGGTATCTCCGAAAGTGTCTGTTGGGTTGGCACGGATCGAGACTGGGATTTGTCACTCCGTGTGACGGAGAGGTATCTCTGGGCCCACTCGGTAATGCATCATCATAATGAGCTCAATATGACTAAGGCGTTAGTCACGGGATCATGCATTGCGGTACGAGTAAAGAGACTTGCCGGTAACGAGATTGAACAAGGTATTGGGATACCGACGATCGAATCTCGGGCAAGTAACATACCGATTGACAAAGGGAATTGCATACGGATTGATTGAATCCTCGACACCGTGGTTCATCCGATGATATCATCGTGGAACATGTGGGAGCCAACATGGGTATCCAGATCCCGCTGTTGGTTATTGACCGGAGAGGCGTCTCGGTCATGTCTGCATGTCTCCCGAACCCGTAGGGTCTACACACTTAAGGTCCGGTGACGCTAGGGTTGTAGAGATATATGTATGCGGAAACCCGAAAGTTGTTCGGAGTCCCGGATGAGATCCCGGACGTCACGAGAGGTTCCGGAATGGTCCGGAGGTAAAGATTTATATATGGGAAGTCTTATTTTGGTCGCCGGAAAAGTTTCGCGCTTTATCGGTATTGTACCGGGAGTGCCGAAAGGGGTCCGGGGGTCCACCAAGGGGGTCCACCAGCCCCGGGGGGCCACATGGGCTGTAAGGGGTGCGCCTTGGCCTATATGGGCCAAGGGCACCAGCCCCAAGAGGCCCATGCGCAAGAGATAAGAAAGAAGGGAGAGTCCTAAAGGGGGAAGGCACCTCCGAGGTGCCTTGGGGGGGAAGGACTCCCCCCTGGCCGCACCCTTCCTTGAAGGAAGGGGCAAGGCTGCGCCCCCCCCCCCTCCCTTGGCCCCATATATAGTGGGGGGAAGGGAGGGCAGCAACATCTAAGCCTTGGGCGCCTCCCTCCTCCCCTGCAACACCTCTCTCTCTCTCGCAGAAGCTCGGCGAAGCCCTGCCGGAGACCCGCTACATCCACCACCACGCCGTCGTGCTGTTGGATCTCCATCAACCTCTCCTTCCCCCTTGCTGGATCAAGAAGGAGGAGACGTCGCTGCACCGTACGTGTGTTGAACGCGGAGGTGCCGTCCGTTCGGCACTCGGTCATCGGTGATTTGGATCACGGCGAGTACGACTCCGTCATCCACGTTCATTGGAACGCTTCCGCTCGCGATCTACAAGGGTATGTAGATCCACTCCTTTCCCCTCGTTGCTAGTAGACTCCATAGATGCATCTTGGTGAGCGTAGGAAAATTTTAAATTATGCTACGATTCCCAACAGTGGCATCATGAGCCAGGCCTATGCGTAGTTACTATGCACGAGTAGAACACAAAGAAGTTGTGGGCGTTGATGTTGCCAATTCTTCTTGCCGCTACTAGTCGTTTCTTGTTTCGGCGGCATTGTAGGATGAAGCGGCCCGGACCGACCTTACACGTACGCTTACGTGAGACAGGTTCCACCGATTGACATGCACTAGTTGCATAAGGTGGCTAGCGGGTGTCTGTCTCTCCTACTTTAGTCGGAACGGATTCGATGAAAAGGGTCCTTATGAAGGGTAAATAGAAATTGGCAAATCACGTTGTGGTCATACGTAGGTAAGAAAACGTTCTTGTTAGAAACCTACAAACCACGTAAAACTTGCAACAACAATTAGAGGACGTCTAACTTGTTTTTGCAGCAAGTGATATATGTGATATGATATGGCCAGAAGATGTGATGAATGATATATGTGATGTATGAGATTGATCATATTCTTGTAATAGGAATCACGACTTGCATGTCGATGAGTATGACAACCGGCAGGAGCCATAGGAGTTGTCTTTATTATTTTGCATGACCTGCGTGTCATTGAATAACGCCATGTAATTTACTTTACTTTGTTGCTAAACGCGTTAGCCATACAAGTAGAAGTAATCATTGGCGTGACGACTTCATGAAGACACAATGATGGAGATCATGATGATGGAGATCATGGTGTCATGCCGGTGAAGAAGATGATCATGGTGCCCCGAAGATGGAGATCAAAGGAGCATGATGATATTGGCCATATCATGTCACTATATGATTGCATGTGATGTTTATCATGTTTTTGCATCTTATTTGCTTAGAACGACGGTAGTAAGTAAGATGATCCCTTATAATAATTTCAAGAAAGTGTTCACCCTAACTGTGCACCGTTGCGAAGGTTCGTTGTTTCGAAGCACCACGTGATGATCGGGTGTGATAGATCCTAACGTTCGAATACAACGGGTGTTGACGAGCCTAGCATGTACAGACATGGCCTCGGAACACACGCAATACACTTAGGTTGACTTGACGAGCCTAGCATGTACAGACATGGCCTCGGAACACGGAGGACCGAAAGGTCGAGCATGAGTCGTATAGAAGATACGATCAACATGGAGATGTTCACCGATCTTGACTAGTCCGTCTCACGTGATGATCGGACACGGCCTAGTTGAACTCGGATCATGTTTCACTTAGATGACGAGAGGGATGTCTATCTGAGTGGGAGTTCATTAAATAATTTGATTATATGAACTTAATTATCATGAACTTAGTCTAAAATCTTTACACTATGTATTGTAGATCAAATGGCCCACGTTGTCCTCAATTTCAACGCGTTCCTAGAGAAAACCAAGCTGAAAGATGATGGCAGCAACTATACGGACTGGGTCCGGAACCTGAGGATCATCCTCATAGCAGCCAAGAAAGATTATGTCTTAGAAGCACCGCTAGGTGAAGCACCAATCCCTGAGAACCAAGACATTATGAACGCTTGGCAGCAGCGTGCTGATGATTACTCCCTCGTTCAGTGCGGCATGCTTTACAGCTTAGAACCGGGTCTCCAAAAGCGTTTTGAGAAACATGGAGCATATGAGATGTTCGAGGAGCTGAAACTGGTTTTTCAAGCTCATGCCCGGGTCGAGAGATATGATGTCTCCGACAAGTTCTTCAGCTGTAAAATGGAGGAGAACAGTTCTGTTAGTGAGCACATACTCAGAATGTCTGGGTTGCACAACCGCTTGTCTCAGCTGGGAGTTAATCTCCCGGATGACGCGGTCATTGACAGAATCCTCCAGTCGCTTCCACCAAGCTACAAGAGCTTTGTGATGAACTACAATATGCAGGGGATGGAAAAGACCATTCCCGAGGTATATTCAATGCTGAAATCAGCTGAGGTAGAGATCAGAAAAGAACATCAAGTGTTGATGGTGAATAAAACCACTAAGTTCAAGAAGGGCAAGGGTAAGAAGAACTTCAAGAAGGACGGCAAGGGAGTTGCCGCGCCCGGTAAGCCAGTTACCGGGAAGAAGTCAAAGAATGGACCCAAGCCCGAGACTGAGTGCTTTTACTGCAAGGGAAGTGGTCACTGGAAGCGGAACTGCCCCAAATATTTAGCGGACAAGAAGAAGGCCGGCAACACCCAAGGTATATGTGATATACAAGTAATTGATGTGTACCTTACCAGTACTCGTAGTAGCTCCTGGGTATTTGATACCGGTGCGGTTGCTCATATTTGTAACTCAAAACAGGAACTACGGAATAAACGGAGACTGGCAAAGGACGAGGTGACGATGCGCGTCGGGAATGGTTCCAAGGTCGATGTGATCGCCGTCGGCACGCTACCTCTGCATCTACCCACGGGATTAGTTTTAAACCTCAATAATTGTTATTTAGTGCCAGCTTTGAGCATGAACATTGTATCTGGATCTCGTTTAATTCGAGATGGCTACTCATTTAAATCTGAGAATAATGGTTGTTCTATTTATTTGAGAGATATGTTTTATGGTCATGCCCCGCTGGTCAATGGTTTATTTTTGATAAATCTCGAACGTGATGTTACACATGTTCATAGTGTGAATACCAAAAGATGTAAAGTTGATAACGATAGTCCCACATACTTGTGGCACTGCCGCCTTGGTCACATTGGTGTCAAGCGCATGAAGAAGCTCCATGCAGATGGACTTTTGGAGTCTCTTGATTACGAATCATTTGACACGTGCGAACCATGCCTCATGGGTAAGATGACCAAGACTCCGTTCTCCGGAACAATGGAGCGAGCAACCAACTTATTGGAAATCATACATACCGATGTGTGTGGTCCAATGAGTGTTGAGGCTCGCGGAGGATATCGTTATGTTCTCACTCTCACTGATGATTTAAGTAGATATGGGTATGTCTACCTAATAAAACACAAGTCTGAAACCTTTGAAAAGTTCAAGGAATTTCAGAGTGAGGTTGAGAATCAACGTGACAGGAAAATAAAATTCTTACGATCAGATCGTGGTGGAGAATATTTAAGTCACGAATTTGGTACACACTTAAGGAAATGTGGAATAGTTTCACAACTCACGCCGCCTGGAACACCTCAGAGAAATGGTGTGTCCGAACGTCGTAATCGCACTCTATTGGATATGGTGCGATCTATGATGTCTCTTACCGATTTACCGCTCTCATTTTGGGGTTATGCTTTAGAGACTGCCGCATTCACTTTAAATAGGGCACCGTCTAAATCCGTTGAGACGACACCGTATGAATTATGGTTTGGGAAGAAACCTAAGCTGTCGTTTCTAAAAGTTTGGGGATGCGATGCTTATGTCAAGAAACTTCAACCTGAAAAGCTCGAACCCAAATCGGAAAAATGCGTCTTCATAGGATACCCTAAGGAAACTATTGGGTACACCTTCTACCTCAGATCCGAAGGCAAGATCTTCGTTGCCAAGAACGGGTCCTTTCTAGAGAAGGAGTTTCTCTCGAAAGAATTGAGTGGGAGGAAAGTGGAACTTGATGAGGTGATAGTCACCCCTTCCGAGTCGGAAAATAGCGCAGCGCGGGAAAATGTTCCTGTGGTGCCTACACCGACGGGGGAGGAAGTTAATGATGATGATCATGAAGCTTCGGATCAAGTTGCCACTGAACTTCGTAGGTCCACAAGGACACGTTCCGCACCAGAGTGGTACGGCAACCCTGTCCTTGAAATCATGTTGTTAGACAACGGTGAACCTTCGAACTATGAAGAAGCGATGGCGGGCCCGGATTCCGACAAATGGCTAGAAGCCATGAAATCCGAGATAGAATCCATGTATGAAAACAAAGTATGGACTTTGACTGACTTGCCCGATGAGCGGCGAGCCATAGAAAACAAATGGATCTTTAAGAAGAAGACGGACGCAGATGGTAATGTGACCATCTACAAAGCTCGACTTGTCGCTAAGGGTTATCGACAAGTTCAAGGGGTTGACTACGATGAGACTTTCTCACCCGTAGCGAAGCTGAAGTCCGTCCGAATCATGTTAGCAATTGCCGCATACTATGATTATGAGATATGGCAGATGGACGTCAAAACGGCATTCCTTAACGGCTTCCTTAAGGAAGAGTTGTATATGATGCAGCCGGAAGGTTTTGTCGATCCTAAGAATGCTAACAAAGTATGCAAGCTCCAGCGCTCAATCTATGGGCTGGTGCAAGCATCTCGGAGTTGGAACATTCGCTTTGATGAGATGATCAAAGCGTTTGGGTTTACACAGACTTATGGAGAAGCCTGTGTTTACAAGAAAGTGAGTGGGAGCTCTGTAGCATTTCTCATATTATATGTGGATGACATATTATTGATGGGAAATGATATAGAATTCTTGGAAAGTATAAAGGCCTATTTGAATAAGTGTTTTTCAATGAAGGACCTTGGAGAAGCTGCTTATATATTAGGCATCAAGATCTATAGAGATAGATCAAGACGCCTCATTGGTCTTTCACAGAGTACATACCTTGACAAGATATTGAAGAAGTTCAGTATGGATCAGTCCAAGAAGGGGTTCTTGCCTGTATTGCAAGGTGTGCAATTGAGCACGGCTCAATGCCCGACCACGGCAGAAGATATAGAACAGATGAGTGTCATCCCCTATGCCTCGGCCATAGGGTCTATTATGTATGCCATGCTGTGTACCAGACCTGATGTAAACCTTGCCGTAAGTTTGGTAGGAAGGTACCAAAGTAATCCCGGCAAGGAACACTGGACAGCGGTCAAGAATATCCTGAAGTACCTGAAGAGGACTAAGGATATGTTTCTCGTTTATGGAGGTGACGAAGAGCTCGTCGTAAAGGGTTACGTCGACGCTAGCTTCGACACAGATCTGGATGACTCGAAGTCACAGACCGGATACGTGTATATATTGAATAGAGGAGCAGTAAGCTGGTGCAGTTGCAAGCAAAGCGTCGTGGCGGGATCTACATGTGAAGCGGAGTACATGGCAGCCTCGGAGGCAGCACAGGAAGCAGTCTGGATGAAGGAGTTCATTACCGACCTAGGGGTGATTCCCAATGCGTCGGGCCCAATGACTCTCTTTTGTGACAACACTGGAGCTATTGCCCTTGCGAAGGAGCCCAGGTTTCACAGGAAGACCAGACATATCAAGCGTCGCTTCAACTCCATTCGTGAAAGTGTTCAAAATGGAGACATAGATATTTGTAAAGTGCACACGGACCTGAATGTAGCAGATCCGTTGACTAAACCTCTCCCTAGGGCAAAACATGATCAACACCAGGACGCAATGGGTGTTCGATTCATCACAATGTAACTAGATTATTGACTCTAGTGCAAGTGGGAGACTGTTGGAAATATGCCCTAGAGGCAATAATAAATGGTTATTATTATATTTCTTTGTTCATGGTAATTGTCTATTATTCATGCTATAATTGTATTGTCCGGAAATCGTGATACATGTGTGAATACATAGACCACAACCTGTCCCTAGTAAGCCTCTAGTTGACTAGCTCGTTGATCAACAGATAGTCATGGTTTCCTGACTATGGACATTGGATGTCATTGATAACGGGATCACATCATTAGGAGAATGATGTGATGGACAAGACCCAATCCTAAGCATAGCATAAAAGATCGTGTAGTTTCGTTTGCTAGAGCTTTTCCAATGTCAAGTATCTTTTCCTTGGACCATGAGATCGTGCAACTCCCGGATACCGTAGGAGTGCTTTGGGTGTGCCAAACGTCACAACGTAACTGGGTGACTATAAAGGTGCATTACGGGTATCTCCGAAAGTGTCTGTTGGGTTGGCACGGATCGAGACTGGGATTTGTCACTCCGTGTGACGGAGAGGTATCTCTGGGCCCACTCGGTAATGCATCATCATAATGAGCTCAATATGACTAAGGCGTTAGTCACGGGATCATGCATTGCGGTACGAGTAAAGAGACTTGCCGGTAACGAGATTGAACAAGGTATTGGGATACCGACGATCGAATCTCGGGCAAGTAACATACCGATTGACAAAGGGAATTGCATACGGATTGATTGAATCCTCGACACCGTGGTTCATCCGATGATATCATCGTGGAACATGTGGGAGCCAACATGGGTATCCAGATCCCGCTGTTGGTTATTGACCGGAGAGGCGTCTCGGTCATGTCTGCATGTCTCCCGAACCCGTAGGGTCTACACACTTAAGGTCCGGTGACGCTAGGGTTGTAGAGATATATGTATGCGGAAACCCGAAAGTTGTTCGGAGTCCCGGATGAGATCCCGGACGTCACGAGAGGTTCCGGAATGGTCCGGAGGTAAAGATTTATATATGGGAAGTCTTATTTTGGTCGCCGGAAAAGTTTCGCGCTTTATCGGTATTGTACCGGGAGTGCCGAAAGGGGTCCGGGGGTCCACCAAGGGGGTCCACCAGCCCCGGGGGGCACATGGGCTGTAAGGGGTGCGCCTTGGCCTATATGGGCCAAGGGCACCAGCCCCAAGAGGCCCATGCGCAAGAGATAAGAAAGAAGGGAGAGTCCTAAAGGGGGAAGGCACCTCCGAGGTGCCTTGGGGGGGAAGGACTCCCCCCTGGCCGCACCCTTCCTTGAAGGAAGGGGCAAGGCTGCGCCCCCCCCCTCTCCCTTGGCCCTATATATAGTGGGGGGAAGGGAGGGCAGCAACATCTAAGCCTTGGGCGCCTCCCTCCTCCCCTGCAACACCTCTCTCTCTCTCTCGCAGAAGCTCGGCGAAGCCCTGCCGGAGACCCGCTACATCCACCACCACGCCGTCGTGCTGTTGGATCTCCATCAACCTCTCCTTCCCCCTTGCTGGATCAAGAAGGAGGAGACGTCGCTGCACCGTACGTGTGTTGAACGCGGAGGTGCCGTCCGTTCGGCACTCGGTCATCGGTGATTTGGATCACGGCGAGTACGACTCCGTCATCCACGTTCATTGGAACGCTTCCGCTCGCGATCTACAAGGGTATGTAGATCCACTCCTTTCCCCTCGTTGCTAGTAGACTCCATAGATGCATCTTGGTGAGCGTAGGAAAATTTTAAATTATGCTACGATTCCCAACAAGAGCTTCGCCGCCGTAACATGGATGCACTTCACACTCCTACCGTTGGAGAAACTCCCGAGGCCCGGGCCTTGGAGGAGGCGCGCCTGGCCAACCTGGCTGAGCGCACTCGACTGGAGAACCTCCAGCACGCACTCGACGAGCGTGCTCGGCAGCGAGTTCCTGAGTCCAATCGACGACAACTTTTTCCGCCTCCAGCCCAGGTATATCGAACTCCGATCCAGAATCTCATAGCTGCTGCCCGAATAGCAGAGTCGATTTAGCCTTCCCAGTCGGAGGCTGATAGAGGTTTGATGCAAATCCGGGCTTTGCTCCGGGCGGCGGGGGAGCAGAACACAGCAGTGTCACAGTCTCGGAATAGGATCCACAGTAGATCTGTAATGGCAGACACTGTTCAGTCGGCTCACAGCCCAAGATCGCCTCCAAGGCGTGAGGGATGTGGAGATCGACAGGATCAATACAGAAACCGTGAGCAGTATGATCATCGTCGAGTACCCACGCCTCCCCCAAGGAGTGGATAGACAGACGCCCTCACAGTGGTGGGCGAAGGATTCCAGTCGACCCCCGGGAGCCGGGCTTTGACGCGAGATCCATTCTCGTTCAAGGACTGGTCGACAGGAACAGGGCACACAGAGATGGCCACGATAGAGATTATCCGACCGGTAGCAGAGTGCATGTTTCAGGTCCCGAGTGTTTCAGCAGAGCCATCAGAGCAGCAGTGATTCCTCCCAACTTCAGGTTGGCGACTGGAGTCAGCAAGTTCACTGGTGAGTCCAAGCCTGACACTTGGCTTGAGGACTACCGAGTGGTTGTGCAGATTGGTGGTGGCAATGATGAAGTGGCCATGAAGCACCTTCCTCTGATGTTAGAGGGCTCGGCCAGAGCGTGGTTGAATCAGTTAGCACCTGGCAGTATTTATAGCTGGGAAGAGCTTGCCCGAGTGTTTGTCAGAACATTTGAAGGTACTTGCAAATGGCGAGCAGGGCTAACAGAGCTACAATCTTGTGTTCAGAAGCCGAATGAAACTTTGAGGGATTATATCCAGAGATGGATCACGTTACACCACACGATGGAGAATGTGTCAGATAACCAAGCAGTTTGTGCCTTCAAAGAAGGTGTCAAGTATCGAGAATTGAATCTGAAGTTCGGTCGGACCGGAGATATGTCTCTGAGTCGAATGATGGAGATTGCCACCAAATATGCTAATGGTGAAGAGGAGGATCGGCTCCGAAGTGGCAAGCACAAAACAGTCGCCCACGAAACCGGGGGAGGGAACTCCAGTCGGAAGCAAAAGCGCAAAGCCGAGCCAGCTGCTCCCGGAGAAGCCTTAGCCGTGACTCAAGGAAAGTTCAAGGGGAAGCCCAAAGGGCCATGGAACCCCAAGAAAGTAAAAGATCAAGATGGAAATGATGTGTTGGATTTACCATGCCACATTCACACCAAAAAAGATGAGGAGGGTAATCTCATTTATCCAAAACATACCACTCGACAGTGCCGGCTCCTAATCCAGCAGTTCCGGGAGAAACAGCCCAAAGAGAAGGAGAAAGAATCGGACAAAGTTGAGGATAAGGAAGAGGACGATGATGGTTACCCCCACGTCAATTCCACTCTGATGATTTTTGCTGATGTTGAGAGCAAGAGTCGACTGAAAGTCGTCAATAGAGAAGTGAACATGGTCGCTCCGGCGACGCCCAGTTATTTGAAGTGGTCTCGGACTGCCATTACATTCGACCAGTCTAATCACCCGACACACATAGCCACCCCTGGGAGGCAAGCGTTGGTGGTCGACCCAGTCGTCGAAGGCACTCGGTTGACTAAGGTTCTGATGGATGGTGGCAGTGGCCTGAATATACTGTATGCGGAGACCTTGAAAGGAATGGGCATTCCGATGTCCACACTCAGTGAAAGCAATATGAGTTTCCATGGAGTTATTCCTGGCAAGAAGGCTGAGTCACTTGGCCAGATCACCCTCGATGTGGTTTTCGGTGATTCCAAGAATTACCGCAAAGAAAAGTTGATGTTTGAAGTCGTGGATTTCCAGAGTGCTTATCATGCTATTCTGGGCAGGCCGGCTTATGCACGTTTCATGGCTCGACCATGTTACGTTTACCTCAAATTGAAGATGCCTGGTCCTAAAGGAGTGATCACTATCACTGGCAATCGGAAGAACGCAGAAGAGTGCTTCCAGAAGGGCTCAAAGATTGCCGATGCGCAAATGACAGTAGTAGAATTGCAGGAGTATCAAAAAAAATGCAGATCCGAGTGATTTGTTGCGAGCTAAGAAGCCTGCCACGGATTCAGCATTTCAGTCGCCTGGTAAAACGAAGCCGATTCATATTCACTCGACTGATCCCAATGCTGCTCCGACTCACATTTCGACAACACTCGACTCCAAATAGGAAGAAGCGCTCATCCAGTTCCTCCGTGAGAACTGGGACATCTTTGCATGGAAACCTTCTGACATGCCGGGTGTTCCCAGGGGGCTGGCTGAGCACCGTTTGCGAGTCGACCCA
The DNA here is from genome assembly GCF_018294505.1 of Triticum aestivum. Taxonomy (NCBI): domain Eukaryota; kingdom Viridiplantae; phylum Streptophyta; class Magnoliopsida; order Poales; family Poaceae; genus Triticum; species Triticum aestivum. The sequence goes on along the minus strand of NC_057805.1, from coordinate 425,121,177 downwards.
AAAGTGAAACCAGTCAAAGAACATCTTCGACGGTCCGCCGTACAGAAGAGAAAAGCAATCGGTGAAGAAGTGGCTCGGCTCCTAGCAGCTGAGTTTATCCGAGAGATTTACCACTCCGAGTGGCTAGCCAATGTTGTCATGGTCCCCAAGAAGGACGACTCACTTCGCATGTGCATTGACTTCAAGCATATCAATCAGGACTACCCGAAAGATCACTTTCCCCTCCCCCTCATCGACCAAATAGTTGACTCGACTGCGGGGTGCGAGCGCTTGTCCTTTCTGGACGCTTATTCCGGGTATCATCAGATCCGACTGTATGGACCCGATGAGATAAAAACAGCTTTCATCACCCCATTTGGGTGCTTCTGTTATGTCACTATGCCATTCGGCTTGAAGAACGCTGGAGCCACATTCATGAGGATGATTCAGAAGTGTTTACTCACTCAAATCAATCGGAATGTGGAAGCATACATGGATGACATTGTGGTTAAGTCACGTAAAGGTTCCGACCTGTTGGCTGACCTTGCTGAAACTTTTGCCAACCTCAGAAGGTATGATATCAAGCTTAATCCATCAAAGTGCACATTCGGAGTTCCGGGCGGAAAATTACTCGGCTTCCTCATTTCCGAACAGGGGATCGACGCTAACCCAAAGAAAGTTGGTGCCATTCTCCGAATGAAACGCCCTGTGCGTGTGCACGATGTCCAGAAGCTTACAGGTTGTTTGGCCGCCTTAAGTCGATTTATTTCTCGCCTCGGTGAAAAGGCATTGCCTCTTTACCGACTGATGAAGAAGTCTGATAAGTTCGAGTGGACTCCTGAAGCTGATGCAGCATTTGCAGAGCTCAAAGCCCTGCTTTCCACCCAGCCGGTGCTTGCTGCCCCAATCAGCAAAGAGCCTTTACTGCTTTACATTGCAGCCACTGGACAAGTCGTCAGTACAGTACTTACGGTTGAGCGGGAAGAAGAAGGAAAAGCCTATAAAGTTCAGCGCCCAGTATATTATGTTTCTGAAGTTTTGACTCCATCAAAGCAAAGATACCACATTATCAGAAGCTTGTTTATGGGATTTATATGACCACGAAGAAGGTTGCACACTATTTCTCTGACCACTCCATTACAGTCGTCAGCGACGCTCCATTATCAGAGATTCTGAACAACAGAGATGCAACTGGTCGAGTGGCAAAGTGGGCGATTGAACTCCTTCCCTTGGATATCAAGTTTGAGGCAAAGAAACCTATCAAGTCCCAAGCAATAGCCAATTTCCTCGCCGAGTGGATCGAACAGCAACTGCCGACTCAAGTCCACTCGGAGCACTGGACCATGTTCTTTGATGGCTCCAAGATGCTGAATGGTTCCGGTGCTGGGGTGGTACTGGTATCCCCCCGAGGAGACAAGCTCAGATATGTTCTCCAGATTCACTTTGATTCCTCCAATAAAGAAGCGGAATATGAAGCACTCTTATATGGATTACGTATGGTCATCTCACTCGGCGTCCGTCGCCTCATGGTCTACGGCGACTCAGATTTGGTAGTCAATCAAGTGATGAAGGAGTGGGACGTCAGAAGCCCAGCTATGACTGGTTACTGCAATGCGGTGAGGAAGTTGGAAAAGAAGTTTGAGGGGTTAGAGCTCCATCATATACCCCGACTGAAAAATCAAGCAGCCGATGATTTGGCAAAGATAGGTTCCAAGAGGGAAGCCATTCCCAGCAACCTGTTTTTGGAACACATTCATACACCTTCAGTTCAAGAAGATCCTTTCACTGAAGAGCCCCCGCGGCCTAAGAGTGCCACAGATCCGACTGAAGTCGAAGTCCCAGCCGTGGTCGACCTGATCATGGAGGTTTTGGTCATCACTCCCGACTGGACAGTGCCATACATTGTGTATATCCTTAGGAAGGAACTCCCAGAGGATGAAGAAGAGGCTCGACAGATCGTCCGTCGATCCAAAGCCTTTACTGTGATAAGAGGACAGCAGTTCAGAGAAAGTGCGACTGGAGTCAGCCAGAAATGCATAACGCCAGAAGAAGGTCGAGTGATCCTCAACGATATCCACTCGGGGACCTGTGGCCACCATGCGTCCTCTCGGACCATTGTGGCCAAAGCATACCGAGCTGGATTTTATTGGCCACGAGCAAATGAAATGGCGAAAGATATAGTTGACAAATGTGAAGGCTGCCAGTTTTACTCCAATATGTCCCACAAGCCTGCGTCAGCCCTGAAGACCATTCCACTCGTCTGGCCCTTTGCTGTTTGGGGATTGGATATGGTTGGACCGCTGAGGACTGGTAGGAGCGGCTTCACTCATGTGCTTGTAGCAGTCAACAAGTTTACCAAATGGATTGAAGCCAAGCCTATCAGGAATCTTGAAGCCAGTACTGTCGTCAGCTTCATCAGAGAGTTGACATTCAGATATGGGGTTCCGCACAGCATCATCACTGACAGCAGGTCGAACTTCGATTCTGATGAGTTCAGAGCCTTCTGCGCTTCCCAAGGCACACGAGTCGGCTATGCTTCAGTCGCCCACCCCCAGTCGAATGGACAAGCAGAAAGAGCAAATGGCTTGATTCTCAAAGGACTGAAACCTCGACTGATGCATGATCTCAAGCACGCAGTAGGCGCCTGGGTCGATGAACTTCCATCAGTTCTTTGGGGATTGAGGACAACTCCCAATCAGTCGACTGGCCGAACTCCATTCTTCTTGGTCTATGGAGCTGAAGCTGTTCTACCGAGTGACCTGCTTCACAATGCACCCCGAGTCGAGCTCTTCTCTGAAGATGAAGCAGAACAGGCCCGGCAGGACGCAGTCAATCTCCTAGAGGAGGAAGAGAGATGGCCTTAATCCGGTCGACCATTTATCAGCAAGACTTGCGTCGATTCCATGCCAGAAACGTGAGGGGCCGAGCCTTTCAAGAGGGAGACTTGGTTCTTCGAGTGGATCAGCAGAAACCACACAAGCTCGCCCCTGCTTGGGAAGGTCCCTTCATTGTCACCAGAGTTCTCCACAATGGAGCATACCATCTTTACAATGTCATGCATCAGAAAGACGAGCCATGGGCTTGGAATGCCGAGCTGCTCCGCCCCTTTTATACTTAAGTACTCATTCGGATGAGATGTAATAAGAAATACCTTTGTAGTTTGTTTATCAAAGACAAGAGCTTTACAGTCTTCTTAAACGATTGTTGTTGCTGTTGTTTGCGTCTGAAATCCCCCAGTGGGTGACTTTGCCGCGAATCCGTTTCGCCTAAGTTTGAAAAATCCTACCGAGTGGTGAGCAAGCCTCTTACTCGGGGGCTTAGCCGCGAATCCGTTTCGCCTAAGTTTGAAAAATCCTACCGAGTGATGAGCAAACCTCTCACTCGAGGGCTTAGCTGCAGTCCAGTACTCGCCTAAGTTTGAAAAATCCTACCGAGTGGTGAGCAAGCCTCCCACTCGGGGGCTTAGCTGCAGTCCAGTACTCGCCTAAGTTTGTAAAATCCTACCGAGTGGTGAGCAACCCTCCCACTCGGGGGCTTAGCTGCAGTCCAGTACTCGCCTAAGTTTTAAAAATCCTACCGAGTGGCGAGCAACCCTCCCACTCGGGGGCTTAGCTGCAGTCCAGTACTCGCCTAAGTTTGAAAAATCCTACCGAGTGGTGAGCAACCCTCCCACTCGGGGGCTTAGCTGCAGTCCAGTACTCGCCTAAGTTTGAAAAATCCTACGGAGTGGTGAGCAAACCTCCCACTCGGGGGCTTAGCTGCAGTCCCGTACTCGCCTAAGTTTGAAAAATCCTACCGAGTGGTGAACAAACCTCCCACTCGGGGGCTTAGCTGCAGTCCAGTACTCGCCTAAGTTTGTAAAATCCTACCGAGTGGCGAGCAACCCTCCCACTCAGGGGCTTAGCTGCAGTCCAGTACTCGCCTAAGTTTGTAAAATCCTACCGAGTGGTGAGCAACCCTCCCACTCGGGGGCTTAGCTGCAGTCCAGTACTCGCTTAAGTTTGAAAAATCCTACCGAGTGGTGAGCAAACCTCCCACTCGGGGGCTTAGCTTCAGTCCAGTACTCGCCTAAGTTTGTAAAATCCTACCGAGTGGCGAGCAACCCTCCCACTCGGGGGCTTAGCTGCAGTCTAGTACTCGCCTAAGTTTGTAAAATCCTACCGAGTGGTGAGAAACCCTCCCACTCGGGGGCTTAGCTGCAGTCCATTACTCGCCTAAGTTTGAAAAATCCTACCGAGTGGTGAGCAACCCTCCCACTCAGGGGCTTAGTTGCAGTCCAGTACTCGCCTAAGTTTGCGCTCCATCCCTATCCGCAAGGACGACGAGGTGCAGGTCGACTGCAACCTTCTCCTTCGGAGCTACGCCACAAGTACAACGTGCGCTCCATCCCTATCCGCAAGGACGACGAGGTGCAGGTCGACTGCAACCTTCTCCTTCGGAGCTACGCCACAAATACAACGTGCGCTCCATCCCTATCCGCAAGGACAACGAGGTGCAGGTCAACTGCAACCTTCCCCTTCGGAGCTACGCCACAAATACAACGTGCGCTCCATCCCTATCCGCAAGGACGACGAGGTGCAGGTCGACTGCAACCTTCTCCTTCGGAGCCGCGTCACATGTACAACGCGCGCTCCACCCTTATCTGCAAGGACGACGAGGTGCAAGTCGACTGGAGTATCCACCTCAGAGTTGCATCTCAAGCACAGAGATTATTCCGTGTGGAGAACAAATTCCACTCGAAGGCAAATGCAAGCATATTCAGAGATAAATCAAGTTCAGATAAATCCTAAAGTTCAAGACCACGGATCAAAGTGCTCGGGCATTCAGCCCGAAGGATTTTAACGATTACAAAATCACTCGGCATTCCAAGGAAAATTTAAGGCAAAGCATAAAAGTTGGTTCACTCCGCAAGAGGGGGACTGGCAGGCTCGACGAATTCGTCCAGGTCGATCCCATCAGCAATTCAAGTGGCGGCAGCAATGAGAGTCTCCATGAAGGACTGGAAGTCGTGCCTCTTGGTGTTAACAACTTTATTCGTCGCCAGCTTCTCTTCCCGAGCTTCTCGACAGTGGACGCGAACCAGAGATAGAGCCACATCAGCGCCGCACCGGGCAGAAGACTTCTTCCATTCTTGAATTCGACTGGGAACTTCATTGAGCCGAGCCATCATAGACTTGAGGTCATTCTGAAGTGTTGCCATGGGCCAGAGAGCTGTGTCAATCCGCGACATCGCGACTTTCAGTCAGCCGAGATAATCAACAACACCAGTGATGCGGGATTCCAGTCGGAGCACATTCATGGCAGCTTCATCCTTCACTGGAGAGTTGATGGGGTCCAAGCTTGGTTCAATTCACCTGGTCTCTTCCTCGAAGTCCCGGCAAAACTCTGCATGCACAATTCTAGGGTGAGTCAATGATCATATGTCGAGTCGACAAGAACAAACCAGTCGGATCGAAGAAAACACCTTCAAGCATGACGAACAACTTCTTAGCAAGGCTTCCCAGATAACTCTCCAGATCGTTCCTCCTGCGGGAAATACCTTCCATCTTCTCGTTCAGATTTTCCTTGTCCTTCTTCAGGCGAGTCGCTTCCTTGTTGGCTTCGTTAAGGGTAGTTTTCAGCTTGGAGTTTTCTTCCTCCAATTTGCTGACTGAAGCCAACTTCTGTTCAGCGAGCGCGGTTTTCTCATCAGCTTTTTTCTGCGCGGCCGCCAAATCTTGATCCTTTTTCGCCAGAGCTTGGTTCAGTTTCTCTGAAAGAAATAATGCTTGATTCAGAAAAAGCAGAATGAAATCCGGTTCAGGGATAACTCAGTCGGCAGGTCTTCCTAACCAGTGGCGTCATCCTTGGCTTTCTGCAGTTCTGTCTTGGCCAGCTCTAGATCAAGGTTGAGTTGAATCTGCTGCTTCTCCAGGTCAGCAAAACAAGCTCCAAGATCACAAGATTTCTGCAACCAAAGAACAGGTCAGTCGACAGGTGAAAAGATTGGTTATTTCAGAGAGATAAAAGGATAAAGCCAACAAATTCTAAGACTACTGCCGAATCAAACATCCAACAGTAGTCTCTGGGACTACACCCAGTGGGTGCACTTAGCGTGCCCCCACTGGTTCAGTTTACACTCGACAAGGCCTGTCCAACTCGAGTGCAAAAAAAGACAGAAAGCAACAAACAGAGTCTTCAGACCATAGTCGACTGCCAGCAGTCGACCACGGTCTCGGCGACTACACCCAGTGGGTGCACTCAGCGTGCCCCCACTGGTTCAAGGTTCCACTCGACATGGCCCGACCAGACCGAGTGAAGAAATTCAAATTCCAAGACTACAATCGACTGCCCGCAGTCCACCATAGTCTCGGGGACTACACCCAGTGGGTGCACTCAGCGTGCCCCCACTGGTTCAAAAATTCAATCGACGACAACATCGAATTCAGCTCAAAGTACGGATTTGCTCAGTGACAAATCGAAACACCCAGTGGGTGTACAGATGCGAAGCGCAGACAGATGAAAAGATTCTTTGAAATAAAGTGTTTAGGTACCATATCCTAACAGAACAAGCCAAAAGAGTCGGTAGGCAATCTGCTAACCTGGGCGTTGCTCTGGAGAGCGGAGCTGGCGTCATAAGCAGCTTGGCTGGCTTCCCGCACCATCTTCATCTTCTCCATCATAATGCCCGCCTGGCGTATAGCCTCTTTGGCAACACCCACTTGGTCCTCTGGGACGTGATGTGTAGCAAAAAGTGAAGGTGGATCGGCGGGAGCCTGTGCAACTGACGCGGAAGGCCGAGCACTCGACAGCGGTATGGCGAAGGAGACGGAGGTCCGATTGGCATCGCCGGCGTCCTGAACTACCGATTCCGCCACCGGCGTTGACTGAAGTGTCTTGCCAGTAGACATTTTCCTGTTTCTTCTCCCCAAGGGCCTCTGTGGCTCGTCCTCGTTGTCGTCGGGGAGGTCAATGACATTGAGAGCTGTAAAAAGATCAGTCGCCAAAATTTCATCACCCGATTGGATATATCACAGTTCAATCGACAAAGCGAAGACAAAATCACGAAGATTGTACCCGGATTGGAGGTGACCGCATCTTCCATTTCCTCGTCCTCATTTTTATAAGCAGAGGTCCCGGAGGTAGCGGCACTGCCAGTTGCAAGATTCATTCGGTCAAACCAAGGGGAAAATAAACAGCACAGAGTGTCGAGTAAAAGCGAAAGAAGGACACTCACACAGAAGTAACAGGAACGTCAATTTTGATTCTCGGCAGCGCCTTCCGAGTCTTCTGCACTACAACCTTGGACTGCTTTGGAGCCTTTTCAGTTGGTGCCAGAGAGGACGTCCGAGGACGCTTTGACGACTGCACGGTCTGAACGGTCGCCTTGTCACGGGCGCTCGCCGGGTCGTGAGTAAGTTTGGATCGCCTTTCCCTGTGGGGAGGAGAGTCGACCTCTTCTTCGTCACTCGGTTCATCGCTCTCCTCGTCCCCCTCTCCGTCAGAATGCCACTCGCCACTTTCACCTCCGCTTGCCTCCCCCTCCGGGTCCTGCTCCTGCTTTCCGTTGGGCATCAAATAATACATTTCAGTAAGGGCCTAGAAGAAAACAAGCAAGACAAAGTCAGTCGGTGAAGCATAAGCAATTTCATGGTAAATCAAGATAACACTCGGCGATTCAGAATTGGACCTTGTCTGTATCGTACGAATTCTCGAGCGGAGGGATTCTCCTGGACCCCCTGGGGTTGTCCTTGTTGCCGGTGATGCCCTTCAGCCACTTCTCCACCGTATCCTCGTCGACTTCTTCTGGGTGCACCCGAGTGGAATCTTCAATGCCCGAGTACATCCACATCGGATGGTCGCGAGCTTGAAGTGGTTGAATGCGTCGTCTGAGAAAGACTTCCAGCAGATCCATTCCAGTTACACCCTCACGGATGAGATGGACCACTCGCTCAACCAGCACTTTCACCTCCGCTTTCTCCCCTGGAGTCACTTTCAAGGTGGAGGGCTTCTCTACGCGAGCCATAGAAAAAAGGAGGGAGTCCAGTCGACTGGCCTGGAGTCGGTTGGTCTTTACAGTAAAACCAGGTCGACTGCCACCCTCGAACTGACTCAGGAAGAATTATGGCTGGGAAAGAGCTCTTACCCCTCATCTGAATCCCAAGACGCCCACACATCTGGATCACTTGGGTCTTCTCGTCACTCGGGTTGGCCTTTTTGACCGACTGGGAGCGACACATGAAAATGTGCTTGAAGAGACCCCAATGTGGTCGACAACCCAAGAAGTTTTCGCACAGAGACACGAAAGCAGCAAGATACACGATGGTGTTGGGGGGAAAGTGATGAAGTTGTGCTCCAAAGAAATTCAAGAAAGCTCGGAAAAAAGGATGTGGAGGCAAAGAAAATCCACGGTCGATGTGAGTGGCGAGGAGGACGCACTCACCCTCCCGCGGTCAGGGTTCGGTCTCATCCTCCGGGAGCCGCGCCGATCCGTGAGGAATCAGCCCCTCCTCCGCCAGATCGTCGAGGTCGTCCTGGCGGATCGTCGACCGGATCCAGTCGCCCTGGATCCAGCCGCGCGGCAAACCGGACCGCGCCCCGGCTAGACTTTTTCCCCTTCGCCTTCGTCGTCGCCTTCTTCGCGCGCTCCAGAGCCACCATCTTTTCTTTCCCCATCGCCGCGGACGGAGCTCGAACGGAGCGGCGGCGCTGGAGCAGGAGCAGGCGCAGTGGGGAAAACTGAGAAGGGAGAAGAAGAATGAGGACGCACTGTTCAAAAACCCCGGTCCGACGCCTTATATGGGGTTGCTTCCGAGTGACTGACCTGTAGGCCCGGGCGATCTTATCAAATCCCACAACAGTCGCGCCCGCGATACGTGGCAAAAAAGGCGACACGGGAATCGAGGTGGCCTTGCCTTATCCAGCCCGATTACTGCGGCCTCCTCCGCCCCGCGCGCTTCCCGAAATTCGAATCCCGCGAGATCCACGGGCAACAGAACAACTTGTCAGACGAAAGATCTCCTCCACATTAGCACTCGAACCTCTTCCAGCAAAATTTCACTCGACAAAACCAGGAATGGATCAAGGCGACTGAAAAAGAAGTTGGTGTCACCACCTCGGTTCGTTGATCCAAAACAAGACACACCCGAAGCGCGAAAAATGAGTCGGAAGTATTTTCAACTCCTTCTTCACTCAAACCCTGATCCATTCGGGGGTTAATGATGAGGACATGTACCTAGGGTAGGGTCACAGGCCTGACCTAAATACCCTCCCCAAGGACATCACTCTAAAGCCATAAGCATTCGAGGGGTACCATCACCCACTCGACCAGGAACATTTCCACTCGGAGGAATCAAGATCACTCGACCGTAATAAGAAACACTCGACGGACTGAAGACCTAAAGTCACTCTACACAGCAACGGTCGGGCATTAACTCCTAGACTTAATAGCCATTTATAACACTTTATTACTAGCGTTACCAGTAACGCCCTGTCTTAATGTACCTTAAACCCTGTGTAATTGAGGGCCGGAGGGGTCTGGCAAACTCTATATAAGCCACCCCCCTCCTCAGTGACAAGGGTTCGCACCCCCTGTAACACACACGCATATAATCCAGTCGACCGCCTCCGGGCACCGAGACGTAGGGCTATTACTTCCTCCGAGAAGGGCTTGAACTCGTAAAACTCGTGCGTACAACTTCTTCATAGCTGAGATCTTGCCTCTACATTCCTACCCCCTATTCTACTGTCAGACTTAGAACCACGACAGCAGTCGTTGACCGTCCTCCTTCCTTGATGATATCAATCACCTCCATGTTGTCCGAGTTAATGATAATACAATTGCATCCCGTCCTTTGCGTGAGTGATAGGCCGACTTTTAGGGCCAGAGCTTCGGCCGACAATACATCCGCACCATTCTATCTTTCCATTCCCCCCAGCAATGAATCTTCCTTTAGCATCCCTTAGGACCGCCCCCATCGTACCCCTAAGAAGGTCATGGTCAAAAGAAGTATCAACGTTAAGTTTAACAAACCCCACAGGAGGACATGACCAGCCCACTTTTTTCATGGAAACCTTAGGAGATGTGGTTGTAAAAAAATTAGTTGTAAGAGCATGGATCCCCATAGAAATCGGTTGCGCATTCTGAGTTGTCTTGTTGTGAACCAATTTACACCTTTCCCACCAGAGATACCAGGTTGAAATTGCAATCGTTTCACGCACATTCTGGATTCCAATAATACGCAATTCCTGTTCTGGCATAAGAAGTATTCCAGCACCGCCTCACCCGTGCGATCTATTTCATAGGCCTTAAGAACAATATCATCAAGTCCTAGTCTCCTCCAAATTGCTCTTGCTTTATGCCATAGAAATAGCAGATGCTCCGTATTTTCTGGACCAGATGAGCAAGAAGGACAATTTGGCGAGACCTTCATATGTCTACTAGCAAGCGTAACACGACATGGGAGTGTGCCATGCAACGTACGCCATATAAAAAAAATTCACCTTAGCTGGGCAAGATAGATTCCAAATCGTACCCCAAATCGGGTTAATCGTGGTTAGTCCCATCCCATTTGTATGACATAATTTGCCTCCATGTTGGTATTCCCATTCCACAAAATAGGCTAACCGAACCAAAAACATGCCTTTTTTGTCAAACTCCGGGCTACAAAATTAGCCATATCATGTTGCGCGATTGGGATTGCACTTGATCTCTTGGCATATCTGCTACTCTTCTTTCTTGCTGCTCAGTAGGGTCTTCAGGTTGTTCCTAATCTAGCTGAATAATTTGTTGTGCAGTTCCTATTTGAGGACCTCCAGTGGTAGCTTTTGCTTCAGTAGCATTATTTTTGTTCCGAGCAAAATGAGGGTGTCCATAGGGAATTCTATTGCTGCCATCCAAACTGAGCTCTTTTCCAGTCTACCGCTAAACAAGGACTGCAGAGCCATCCTTTGGTGGAGCATGAAGATCATCTATTGGGTGTTTGAGAGAGCCTTGGGGGGTTTGATGTTGCCCACTGCCTTGACTAACATCTTGAGCATTGGGTGGGTTATCTCTTAGTTTAGGGAAACCAGAGATAAACTGATTTAAAGTGCCCTGTAGATCCCCTAAGGTTTTCTGGAGTGACTGAAAGTTGTTTGTCACATGCTCGTGAAATCCTCAAAGTCCTGCCTGTCGTGCTCTCTATGTTGTTGTAGGGTTTTGACATCCAATTGCAAGGACTGTACTTCCAAGTTCTCCGTGGAAGAGGTGTCGGTTAGCCAGCCATCATGTGAGAAGAAGCAGAACAGGAAGGGTTTTAGAACTGGCAAGGAGCCAAGTAACCTCACTATTGATGATCTTCGGGTAAAGGAGGGGATTTTACGACAGCAAAAGCTGCAACCAGACCTTGGCCATTGATCCTGCCGTCGCTAGCACTACCGCCAATGCCGCGTCGTCGGAAGTACATCGGATCCGGCTGGGAGGGTGAGATTTTACTGCCAAAACGGTGCGTTTCTGAACCACTTCCCAGCTCCAGACCTGTACCGAACTATCGTCGTCGCCACACTCCGCCAGGGAACACACCATGAGTGAAGGATTTTACGGCTCCTTCAACTCCACTTCAGCACCGGATCTCCTGTCGCCGGGGAGATGAACCAAGCTTTGATTACCACTTGTCAAACTCGAGTCGGTCTGAAGAACTAGATTCAGACAAGTTAACTGAAACACTCAAATCTTAGCAACTTTATTGGATGATTTTGAGAGTTTGGATGCAAATCAAGAGGAACCTAAGGCCGGCTAGGAACACTGGTGGCTAGGGGGGAACCCTAATACAAGAGACGGTTATCCATCGATCCAGAAACCGGGCTTTATAGCCTTACAAAATGATGGAAAAGGTAAGAAAGTAAAACTGAAGTTGGTAGACATTGTTCACCTTGCCGGAAAGGTAAACAACGACACGCTCGAGATCTACAACCGTCTGATGCAGGATGGACGCGATCCAGAGCATCAAGAAACCGCTACAACCGTCTGATGCAGGATGGACGCGATCCAGAGCATCAAGAAACCGCGAAGCGGTACGGGCGCAGGAACGTCATATCGCAGATGGACGGTGCTGAGAGCTTCGCGGCAACAACTACGAATTCAAACATAACTGAATCTTTGTTCTAATTCTTCAGATGCTCGCCGTTCGGTCCTGACACCACTCTTTTTTTTTCGAGGCAAGAACATGCCACTCGTAGACATGATGTGCTGATGGGCTGAGGCTTCAGCCTGCTGCCTAAATTACACATGGGCATACGGCCCAGCGTCGGCGTCATGGGGCAGGAGCAAAAGTAGCTCGCATCATCCCCTAAAATAAAAAATATTATGAGAAAAAACTCGTTCCAGTGCACGACCCGCAGCACAGTCCTGCGCGACCGAGGGACAACCAGGGTCGTGGCGCTGATACTGCCTGGGGTTCGAGGTGGACTGTTTTTCAAACAAGAAAAACCTGTTTTTTTTTAAGATACAAAGACCTGTTTTTGTTCAGGCTGCAACGACCAGAGTCCAGAGCCAACAAACGCCTTGGATCCCTCCGTATCACGGCACTGCTTTTACGCGCAACGCTGGCGCAAGGGGCCGCCGGTATTAAATCGCCGTGCACCCCTGTCGCCGCGCCCGTCGAATACCGTCGCTCTCCGGCGGAGGCAGCCGAACAGGACGGTTGGTGGGCACGTACGTTCGCCGCGCGTGGGCAACGGCCAACGGGGGACGGTGGCCTGCTGTGTCGGTTTGCCTGTGAAGTGACACGCCGCCAACCGGCGGACGCGGACGCCGTCCGGGCCTTCCATTACGGTACGTGCCCTACACACCTCAGCAGGATCCACATCCCGTACCACATTTAACATGCCACACACATCTCACGTTACCATTTCTTCTCAATTACTGCAATATCAGCAGCAACACGGAAAGACAACAGCAACAGCCGCTCAGAGTCAGAGGTCCACGCGACCAGCGTAAGTATCACAGTTTCGTTACAACAAGCAGAGAGAGCACTTCACGCTTCCAGGATTAACAACGCAGACACATCCAGCACGAGCAGGCTATGATAAGGGAAAACAAATCTCCACGTTAATCGGCCATGAAAACGCCTATATCAAACAGACAGTTGTTTCCATTCCCAGAATTACAAACCAGCACTCGAGCACTCAGCACGCAGACGACGACAACAAGCAAGCTAAGCTTTCTCATATCTACAGCAAAGCTTATCTTTTGGTCAAACACTAGCTTCTCTCTCTGTATACACCCGCTGCAAACAAACCGCAGGCAAAGAGGGGGGAGGCCATTCTATGGTGATATGCACTCGAAAAAAATTACATGAATCAGCTACACTCAGCGGGATCGGTCGAGCGGATTAGGGGGGACACACTTCACACCCAACAAATGGTTACAGCTTTATTACCTGTAGTAGTAGTCTCCAGTGAGGAAAGATGAGGCCGTGTCATGTTAGTAGTGACCACCAACGTGGCTGGGATAACTGATCTACCACTGTGTTTGGCTCTGCCTTTGCTTTCGCTGCAGCAAGTGAGTTTTCAAGCTGCACTGCTTGACCTGCGTTGCAATGTATGTAAGGTTAACACGATTATCTAAACAATGTCCAGAACTGAACCAAAGGTCATAGAAGTTCTCCCTACATGTATCGCTGCCACCGTGGACAACAGATCCCTTGATTGGTCCAACAGCATTTGCTCTTGTGTTGCAAGCTTCGCAAGCTCATACACCACAGAGCTTGTCCCCTCCACCTGGATCAATAAAATTTATGACAAGTTAAGAAATGGGAGATTGCCACAAGAAACTCATTGACATGACATGAATGTCTTGACAGTCCGCTTATTGTTCAAGGCCATGTAGACCATCAAGTGTAATTACATCCTATGTCTTCATAAACTCATTGACTACATTCAGAATCAACAACAGAACTGTAGGTCTATTACAGAACGCAGGACTGTTTTTCAAGCAGACTATCAAGTGTAATTACATCCTATATGTATCTTAGATCTGCATTTATGAAGAATCAATATAGCAGAAAATAGCTGCCCACTTGTCATTATGTATTTACAACCGGGATCAGAAAGCAATTAGAGCATAGATCCAGATTGGAAATCAGAGCTCATACTCAAGACAGATCAGGAACTAGAAGAACAGACTATGTCATACGACCTTATAAGCTATATAAAGAAAGAAAAATGTAGTTGTCAAAAACAAAGACACCAGGCAGACTTAGGCCCAGTATGTAGTCACTGACGTGTGTTGTGCCGAACTTATTTTATAAACTGATCCGGAAGAATATCTGACAGAAGTCGGAAATTTTGGTCAAGTGAACGGTAAAATAGGGCAAAAGCTGGTTAAGACAAGAAGGATTATTAAAATCCACTGCAATACCGAACAGAGCCTTAATAACTAAGAGGTGCATACTAAGGCATAGTGCCAAAGATTATCTTATACAACACAATAAGAGAAATCAAGAATAAATACAATTTTCAGCATTATCACAAAGCCATCCATCAGGGATGGAGCTTATATGGATCTATTCATCTATTTTGTGGGCTTGTTGTGACATAAAAATGATGAGTTCCTTCTTGACAAGTTGAGATTATATAACAACCGAAACCAAGGAAAAGAAATGTGGATTGAAGCTTTGCAGGATGTTGGAATGCACCTTTGACAACAAATTACACATCGAAGATGCCATTGTATGCATTACATCAACCGCTGAGTTAACAGCCTCCTTCACACCTTGGGCATCAGCCTGCTCAGAGATAAGCAATTGTTAGCTTGCGGAAAACAAAACGAGTCAGCTAAGGTTTGATGAGAAAATTCCCACCTTTGCACCACCAACAACTGGAAGACGGAGAGTACTGGCCTTTAGTGCTTCAATTGCTGCTGACAAAGAACTTGAATGGTGTTTCTCGACATGAGACCACTCCTCTAGATAAGACATCTGAACATGTCAAATGAAAGCTGTCAGATAAATAAGCTATACAAAGTAAATAAAAGGAAAAGAAAATCATATACAAACCATAAAACGGTAAAAGCAATAAGATAAGCTATGTAACTCATATCACATACCTCTCCCCTAAGAATAGCAAACAGCTTCAGTTTTTGTTTTTGAAGCTGGAGTTTGCACCTTTTCGAACTGACATTGTCACGCAACTTTGATATTTCCTTCCATGCACTGTGTAGGGTTTTCTGATGAAAAAAATGAGATAGAAAACAGTTGTTATAATAAAAACATATTGGGCCTTTTCCGATTATTTTACGCATAGGCATATAATTATGCTGCAATGTAAGAAGTTTCAAAATACAATGTAGTTTTATCAAAAGATAGCTTTGCAAGTACAAGTGATTAAGCATCTCTATATTTGCCAATTTTAGTGTGTATATCCATTTGTTTCACATAATATAAACTGTGGATTTCACTGCCAGCGGTAAATACATGTAGACACGTGTAGGATTTAGCTGAAGCCTCACAATCACTAGATTCGCATAGTAATCACTAGAGAGTAACCTAGAGTACCAATGAAAAAGGACATCCATGGTGAGCTGAAAAACTGGGTTACACAAACCACGAGGACAGCTATCATTCTTTTTCCATGCCTAATTTGGTACCCTTTCTTTTCTTCGTGCTCAAAAGGAAGTACATGATTTATCAGATAGTATTAACTGCAATTCGTGTGAGATGGATAATCTTTCATCATTAGTATCCCCTTGTTCTCATAAAGTCTAATAGCTTAGTCCAGTTATTTATGACAATACATGTTGAGCTGTGATCCATACTTTTCAAATAGGGCATAGATGTTAATGAATAACCAATCTTAAATTTGTGTTTTCGTACACCCACAATTGCATGCCAGTCTGCCTGCGCCTTCAACTATGTCCATCAAAGTCCAAAACAACAAGTTTGGTTTGATTCAACAGACCGGGGCAAACTTAAGTAATGATGCATACTTTATACATTTGAAATGCAGTGTGTTCAAAGATTCTCCTTATCTCCTCTATCAACAATCAGAGATAGTATAGCTAGGATCGCTACATTTGACTGAAAAGGGTTGGATATGTTCGCTTTACAAATCATCTGCTAATCAATGTAGATTGTGAAAAACTAACCGTTATCCTGAAAAAGGCAGCTAGCGAATACTAAATGTCCTAAGAAATATAAGACTTTTTAGATCACTAGAGTAGCATATTATCCCAGAATTACCGCACATTTGCAGTAATAAAAATATTAAGCAAGCAACCACAACAGCAAAATTGGTTTTGTTAACTAGTGAAGTGCTACCTATCAGAGGCACAAAGTGGAATTTTAGAGTGAACTTAGGTTTAACAACAAGCTATCAACATTTGAACAAAAGGTATATAGAAAAGTTCATAGGTTAAGATTTACCTCGGCAGTGAAGCTCTGCACCAGAAGGGTTGCATCTGTCCGAGCATTGATGCACCGCCACTGCAAATGCTGGTTGTCCAGCATTCGCAATCTGTGTGCCTCCTCAATTCTGTTCTCCCCCTTCTTTGCCCTCCTCACCTCTGCAGCAAAGCTAATGATAGAAGGCGCATTTGCTGCCGTCTGAACCATGTGCCCATTTGGTGATGCCTCCCCAGCTCGCCCCCTAGATGGGCTCGCCGTCCCCTTGCTTCCTCGGCTTGGAGACGGGGACCGGCCAGGCAGCCTCGGTGACATTTGACTGTCTGAGAACGATCTCCGTCCAGACGACTGTTGCGGCAGCCCTGCGTCCGGAAGCCTTCGTAGGCGGCTGTTAGTTTCCTGCCAGAACCTCGCTGGCACGCTGATGCCGCGGCGTGGCGGATCACCGGCTCCCGAGTTGCTACCGGAGGAGACACTGTCGGTGTCGGAGGCGGAGAGGTCAGGACCAGCGGCCGCGGCATGGTCAGAGGGTGAGAAGGAGGTGGTGGAGTCGAAGGCCATGGATCGGCGTAGTAGTTGAACGGCAGCCAGGATGGAGTCCTTGCGGTCGAGGTTACAGTCGAGGCTGCGAGCGAGCGGGTCCGACGCCTTGGGCTTGGCCGCGGGCCATCGGTGCTGGGGCCGCGCGTTCTCGGCCTCCGGCACAGAGGACACGCTCTTCCGCCGCTCCGGCGTGGGGCCCCGCCGGCCGGCAGGGGAGGACGGCGACGCGGCCCGCGGCGCGCGCGACGTCTGGTAGAAGAAGGACTCCCCCTGGAAGGACACCGAGAGGCTCCGCATCGTGGTCGCCGTCACGGTCGCGGCCGTTGCCGCCGCGGCCACGGGCGTGGGCGACGTGGCGTGCTGCGGCGGTGGAGTCGAGGAGCGGCCGCGCTGCGCCGACAGGGAGCGGCGCGACGAGGCGGACGAGGACGACGAGGACGAAGTCGACGAGGTGGAGGAGGCCGGCGACGCGGCGGAGGCGAGGTAGCGCGAGGAGACGGGCTTGCTGCCGGAGCGCGCGGGGCGGCGGGGCGCCGCTGCGCCGGAGTTGGGCTTGTCGAGCGCCGGCGTGAGCGGCGGGCGCGACGTGCGGGCCGGATCTGGCGCGGCGGCGGCAGCCACCATGCCGTGCCGCGGCGGCCCGATGGCGCCGGAGATCTGGCCGCCCGCGCCGGCAATGCAGCTCCCCCCGGCCCCAGATTCGGCGCTCCCTCTGCCTCTTCCGCCGGCGGCGCGCGCGGGCGGCGCCCCTCCCGGATCGACGTGGCGCGCCTCCCTGCCTGCGAGGAGGAGGAGGAAGGATGAGGTGTGGTACGAACTGGCGATGCAGTGTAGTTACAGCATGGGTGGGGGGTTGGGGAGCGCGGACGGACGCAGAGAGAGAGAGAGGTAGAAGAGAGAGGGGGGACGAGTGAAGTGGGGATTTTCTGCGCCTCTTTTTTCCTGCTATTTTTTTCTTTGGCCGCTTTGCTCTTGTTTTACTCGTTTTGTATTGGGTCTTGGGGATCTTTGCTCGGGAAGCTCTCTGCTCTGCTCCCCCACCTGATCCTCCTTGCCGTGGGCGCGCCCGTGTGGCCTTCTCCTACACTCTATCTACTCACTCTGGTGTGCCCATCAAGCCAACCTTTTTATTTTTCTTTCATTTGATCAAAATGCTTTTTGAAATAGTTTACTTAGTTTTTTTAACAACAGCTTCTAAGTGGGGTAACTTAGAGAATGGACTTTGAACTTTCGAGAAACTGGTGTTTGAGTAATAGTTTTCTCTGTTTGACAATGTTGAGCATCAGCTTATGTCTCAAACGAATGATAGCTATGTGGTTTAATAGATTAAAAGAGAAGAGAATAAGAATAACAATTGAAAAGGTGCATCATCTTGTCAATTTGTTAAGTGACGTTCCCGCAGATGTTTGAAGCTAGCTAGCTAACGGATGCAGATTCCTTGTGTTTCGTCTCGTCAATGCTTTAGTGATTTTCTTTCACTTGTGAAAATAATTCAGCAACCAACTTTGATGGCCTCGATGGGAATGAGGTGCACAAAAAAAATGAAAATATTAAAAGAAATGTTGCAATGTTCGGTAAAATCTGGCCAAGAAATAAAAATCAGAAGAAAAGTTGTACACAATGCAGGTAGTAGTGCTGGTTTCTCTCAAAGCAAACTTGGGAAACCAAAATGAAGATAAACAAACAGGAGAGAGAGAGGGAGAAAAAGATCAAATCTACTCCATAGAATAATAAATGGAAGCGGACACGAGTACTGGATATGACCTAGTGGGAGACCGGGAGCCGAAGTGTTTTTGGTAGATTAGCTAACTGCCATTGTCCAACTCCTCTACTACTAGCTACTAGTACTTCCTCTAGTTTAATTACATCTTGTGTCCTGGTTACTACATTGTTTAATCTGGGTGCTTGCTGGTGTATTACGGAGGAACGATAAGTTCTTACTGGATTTGCTTTTGCCTCTTTCGTTTTCGGCACAAGATCTTGTCCCTTGTTCAAAACGTCACATGCATGTATGTATAGCAGCTCTCTTCTAATTAAAGGTGAATGTTTGTTGCACGAGAGGTTAAAGAGTTCAATCATCAGTTCAGCTTGCCCTCTATTTATGTGAGGTGCCTTCATAGTTTTTCACAAATGCCGGCGACATTTCATTGGAATTTATCTACTATCTTGCATTTATGACTGATGATCAGAGTCTGTTCTCCGTGTCTAAAATGAAAAAAATGTGCAGCCCTATATAATATAATACTTATATTTTTTGCGATATATTGATGCTCTAAAGAGCCGGCATTTTTAAAACATTATGAAATGTTTTGAACACTTGAGGCTCCACGGACAGTGGCAACCCACCATGTGAACTGAACCAGCATCATGAGCTAATCAAGTGGCGGGCAGGCTCATGGCACTTGGGGTGACGACTCTTTTTTTTTTTGCAGGGGACTTGCGGTGATGATTTGACGTGTGAGATCAATGTCCGGGCGGGTATCCGATTTGACGACCGGGATGACACGACTCCACCTCTAACTAGGCACGAACCGCATTCGGTGATGAGCCTGTGATGGCTACTTGCGATCTCAATATATTCCTGAGCCAAGCTACATATAGGTTTCTTCAACTAAACGTAACAATAATGGAGAGCGTATATGTAGTCACTAATCACAACCACAAACTCAATCCCCTGGGAAAATAATAATGCATCCATGACCCACCTTAACAACTCCTCACAAAGGTTTGGTGTATGCCCTGAACAAGTTTCCCGAAAAGGGACTACGTCCTAAGCAAGACTACCACACAGAAACATATGGGATGGTAGTGTATAATTCTTAATTCTTCTCTTTTGGCAAATGCAAAAAAGTAATGGATGGCACACAAAAAGGCAAGTTAGCATGCATGGGAAGTTGGTGTTTCGCTAAAGAAACGTACCATATAGGTTTCTTTCTGGATTTTTTGTACTGAAAAAATATGCGGATGAAAATTCTTAAATGGGTGCACCAATGGACATCCCTTTAAATATGGGGCGAATGGATACTATTGAAATGACAAAATATTTTGTGATATGATTGCGTGTGTGACCCATGAGGAAGATCGTCCCACAAAGTCGGCATTTTACACCACTTGCTAGTTGTAGTTGGTTGGTTTCTTTATGTCAAAACTGCAAAGTATTATCATGACGCAAGACTCTTGGGTATTGACAACCGTGCTGCGTGTGTACGTAGGTATGAAAAGGAAAAATGTGTTGTACGGAAATAAATAACAGTGTGTATTAGCTGATTTCTTCTTAAACCAGGTGGAATCCACTCTGCTCTGTTGATAATGAATATGTGAAAAGTAGACACTGATACTTGAGAAAAAACAGTCTACCAGTTTTTTTCCCGCTCAGAGGAGAAATTATATGATAACCATATACGAGTACTAGTATATATCCCAGATTCATCAGACTTTAACTTACCAATTATATTTTATTTTCTTAACTTGCTTAATAAAGTAATAAACGGAAATAATACTACACTGCACACATCACTTTAACTCCAGTGCACACTAGCTAGTAGTACTACAAATCCACATGATACTAATAATCAGTGTCATTTTCCCACCTTTCTTTGATTTTAGGTAAACAGTAGCTATTTAAACAACAGCACGGAGCTGCATCATTAGCTAGGCTGCTCAAATCACTCTGTTATGTACGCATCATCTCATGCTAAATATAGCAGTCTCGCTAAGGAGTCCTTCTCAGGCTCCGCCTTTCTTTTTCCTAATCGCGTGGTTGCTTAGCATCTAACCTTCCGATCGAACCCTTTCTGTGGGTGTGTTGTTTTCCGTCCTGTCTGGACCAGAAGGCGCCACTACATGCTAGTATATGGCCTAGTGAAGCATGTCATTTTATTCCCTTTTGACCTGGGTGAAATATATCATTAGGAGATAGTGGAGGCCTTCATATCAAGTAACAGTTTTTTTTTTCTTTTCTAAAGGTAATAATGATTCGAGACTCACTCTCTCCCAAAAAACACGGATACTGCGGCCGAGTGTCCGCCCATTGCATATACTCCCTCTGTAAACTAATATAAGAGCGTTTAGATCACTAAAGTATATTAAGAATTCCATTTAGAAATGGATGTGAGCTTCTTACTTGGGCAGTAGTTCTAGCGCCGACACGGCACCCTTCTCCTCCGACGTCCTCTATCTTTATTTTTGTATATGTTACATTGTCGCGCCAATTTGTGCCGTTACATGAGCTGTCACTGTAATTATCGGCTTGATATTTTTGTGTCAATAGAGGGATATGATGACATGGCTTTTTGCTTTGAAACCAAACATTCCACATGAGGTCAAGTGCCAAACTGCCAATCGCATGTCAAATTCTTTGCGTCATCTTAAATTGGTAACCATAAACTATGTAGCATACTCCATTTGGCCTTTAACCATACCATCCATACCGTAAGTTATTTCTCCAAAGCTAAACATGAAAATAGTGCCGGCATTTGTAAATCCAATTTTTCAAGCCACGTGTGAAATCCATCAATTGAATTTCACCTGGACAAATGTAGCTCACCGGACTCGGCAACGCTTGGTCATAATATATCGGCATACCTTTTCCGGGGCAATATAAAAGAAAAAAGTATAATGTGTATGGGCATGCAGAGCTGGGTGAAAGATACAGCAGTCATGCTCAAGCAACCGGCCGGTCGGTCCAACAAGACCGTACGCAGACGCGTGCGTACCCTCCGGTGCGCGCCGACACGTCGTATTACCCGCCAAGACGGGCACGTCGTCGTCCAACGGAGACGGGGGAACCGCGCAGAGGGCGAGCCGTCGCACGCGCGCGTACGTACGTTTACGTACCTGCGCAGGACGGCAGCTGGAGAATACTGTGCCGTACGTACACAGTAATTAACACGGTTGCATCTCATTTACTCATCACAAAGTCGCAACGCGTTAGCACGGAGTACGTTCCTGCGCAGGACGGCATAGGATCCCCTACTTCAACCACGTCTTATCTTACTGCTCCAGTGCCAGTGCGCGCTACTTTCCTACGTTAATTACTGTACGTACTTCAATTAAAAATGCTGGACGTGCTAAGTACCTTCAGATCTGTACCTTGATGTCCCGTTGTTTCACGTGATGCGCTCGTGTGTCATATTAACTCGACCCTACTCTCGCAAAAAAAAAAAAAAACTCGACCCTACGAGGAGGGCCAACGTGTGACTAGCAGGAGCCAAAATGCAACCAACTCCCGGGCAATTACAACCCTCAAATTAAAAACCTTAATTTCATGCAAAGCCACGCAATTTTTGTACGTAATTCCATCATATATAGATAAAAAACGTGCTACATTCGAAAAGAAAATTGCAAGCTACGTACTATCCTACTCCTAGCTCGATGAACCCTTGCAGGAGTTGCCTGCCTCGTGGTCGTTGGCGGTGGGAGAAATTGAGAGCATCTCCATGTCGTCGGCATCGTCCACGAAGAGCTCATCCCGCTCGACGTCGCGGAGGTAGATTTGGCGGCAATTCGCCGCCACCACTCACTCAGACTCGAGAATCCGGGGGGGGGGGGGGGGTCTCCGCGAACGTGGGTGTTGTCATAGACGAGCTCGGTGAAGGCAACAACACCCACGCTTTCGGCCTTGAAATGTGCCTCCGCCGCGAGGTGTTCCGACTCCTCAGCTTGGGCGAGGAGGAACTGCTCATCCACCCATCGAGAGGTGGTAGATGCCAACGCCCCCCACGGTCGCGGCGTCCACCGCCTCGAACCCGGCAATGGGTTAAACATACATATCATCTTGATCATCACCATCCATGCTTGCATCCTCCTCCTCCTCCTCCTCCTCTAATCCCACCTCCAGAGAGCTCGGAGGTTGGCCGACCGCAATGCAGGCGCCGCACCATGCCTCCACAATGTGCATCTCCGCCACGAGCTCCGCCCCACGCACCGGTGTGGGCATCTTGTAATTAATAATCTTCTCACATCCCATGGAGAACGGTGGGCTGCGAGGTCGGAGTAGACGACGGGGGCGTGGTGGCAACCGAACGAAAGGCGAAAGGTAGGAAATGAGGGTCGCTAGGGTTTGGCCCTCACCGTCCGACTTTAACATATAGCCCGGGATCGGCGCACCGGCGTGGCACCATGAATGTGAGGCACCAAAACAGTGACCTCCTTGAGACCGTTGGGTTTTCCCATGTGTCCTACCGCTCAGTCCAACATGTGCGGGTGGTCTCAAATTCGTTCCACATATGAGCTGGAAATGGGGGTGCCGGATAGTCCGAACATATGAGTTGGGTTGGGTGGCATTTTTGGGTTTTGGCTGTCCCTCCCGGACATATCAGTGGGCTCGTAAGGGTCCAGTTGGAGATGCTCGAAGTGGCATGGTGAAAGAACATGCGGTGCCCCCATGTTTGGTTTTGGTAATTGATGACAATCTCTATGGACTAATGGTTGCCTTGAGTTATATTTGAAGGATTTGTCCATAGGCATTTCTTGAAGTCCATGTGTTGGTTTTAAGGAGTTTATGTGGTGACCAAGGTGTTATTAAGGAATTATCCAAAGATTGGTCATGTGAGAGTTGAGCTTATTGCAAGCATGTCTTGAAGAAGAAGATTGTGTGATCATTCATGTTTACCTTCAAAACATCATCCAAATGAAGAGAGTTGGAAAGAGTCAAGGTTGATCAAGACTAAGTCAAGAATGAATCAAGTTGATCAACACACAAAGCACACAAGATGTACCAAGCGATCAAGCGATCCCATGGTATGGTAAGCATTGTCAATTACGCTTTGTGTACTAACCCATGGTCTTCGTGAGAGTTCTTTGTGGGGTTAGGTTGCGGTGTGCAAGTTCAAGTGAAGCGGGCAAGTTCAAGTAAAGCATCACGAAGAGATCAAATGCTTGAAGCCATTGTGGTGACAATGGACTTGTGAAGATGTGCGGAAGGGTGGCTCACCCATAGTGGAGTATGGGGAGCAATCAACTAGTCTTCATCGAGCCAGCGCAATCAAGAAAGGTGGTCCATCTTGAGGGAGTCAAGATCGTCATCATCTAGTTCAAGTGGACCATGTGCAAGGCAAAGGTTTGCTCTTGATAGGTTTTATATTTTACCGGTCTCATGATGGTAGTTGGGAGACCGGGTTATAGGATCGATTGCCGTACTATCAAGGGGGGCTCTCGATGAGTAGCTTGATCGTATCGTTCATAGAGAGCTCAAACCATTGCATCCTTGCATCATCTTTATTGGTTCTTGTTTGGTTCTTCTCTTTGTGAGTTTTGGAGCTTATGGTCATCTTGATGACAAGCTCGAATTCATCGAAAACGGAGTTCACTCGCATCTTCTATGATGTTTTCAATGTTGGAGGTTTTGCTGTTTTGATGCTACTCGTCGACTTGTATCCAACAAGCTTGAGTTTGCTCAATTCGGAGCTCATATGAAGAAGTTTTGGCAGTTCTGTTTTTCTCCCCGCGGTAGTACCGCGGTGGCAGCGGTAGTACCGCTTGTAGCGTCAAGCGGTAGTACCGCTCTACTACCGCCTCGATTTTGGGTCTGCTCTTTTCGTGTCGGGTTCAGCGGTAGTCGCGCGGCAGTAAGGCACGGTAGTACCGCCTATAAGCGGTAGTACCGCTCCGGTCGAGCGGTAGTACCGCTACTGCACTACTGCCACCGTACTCTGCTCTGTCCTACCTCCTTTTGTTCCGTGTTCTGCTCCTCCAGCGGTAGTACCGCTGGGGTGAGCGGTAGTACCGCTTATCAGCGGTACTACCGCCCCAAGGTTCTTGTTTTGTTGCTCCTTTTCACTGCTTCTTCCGCCCGAGCGGTAGTACCGCTCGTGGAGCGGTACTACCGCTCGTGTGCGGGCTGAGCACATAACGGTTGGATTTTCCCCCTCCTATAAAAGGGGGTCTTCTTCCCCAATGAACCTTATCTCTTGAGCTCGTGTTCTTCCCCCATTGTTGACCTTCTTCGAGCTTGCTAACTCTCAATCCCTTCATGGATTCTTGCTAGTTTTTGAGGGAAAAGAGAGAGGAGATCTAGATCCATATTTCCACCAATCACTTTCTCCTCTATGTGAGGGGAACCCCTTGGATCTAGATCTTGCAGTTCTTAGTGTTCTCCTTCTTGTTCTTCCTCTCATTTTCCTACCTAGCATTAGTTGCTTCAGTGGGATTTGAGAGAGAAGGACTTGGGCACTCCGTGTGCCCTTGCCATTGCATTTAGTGCATCGGTTTGATTTCTCCACGTGATACGTGGAAGTTACAAGTTGAGAAGCTTATTACTCTTGGGTGCTTGGTACCCTTGAGCTTGTTCCTCTTGAGTGCTTGGGCGCCCTAGACGGTTGGTGGTGTTCGGAGCTCAATCATTGTGGTGCAAAGCTCCGGGCAAGCGTCGGGGTCTCCAATTAGGTTGTGGAGATCGCCCCGAGCAATTTGACGGGTACCAGTGACCGCCCCTAAGGGTTGCCAAAGTGTACGGGTTCGGTGACCGCCCCAAGGGTTGCCATTTGTACGGGTTCGGTGACCGCCCTCAAGGGTCCCTTAGTGGAATCACGACATCTTGCATTGTGCGAGGGCGTGAGGAGATTACAGTGGCCCTAGGGGCTTCTTGGGGAGCATTGTGCCTCCACACCGCTCCAAACGGAGATTAGCATCCGCAAGGGTGTGAACTTCGGGATACATCGTCGTCTCCGCGTGCCTCGGTTATCTCTTACCCGAGCTCTTTACTTATGCAATTTACTTTGTGATAGCCATATTGTTTCTTGTCATATATCTTGCTATCACCTAAGCAGTTTTTCTTGCTTAGCATAGTTGTTGGTGCACATAGGTGAGCCTAGTTGTTGTAGGTTTTGTGCTTGACAAATTAACCGCTAGGTTTATTCCGCATTTGTTCAAACCTCAACTGCAATTATTTTAAAGCGCCTATTCATCCCCTCCCCTCTAGGCGACATCCACGATCTTTCACATGGTCCTGCCTGTTCACCTCCACCCTTAGTCGCTTTTGAACCTTAGCTCACCGGCTGCTAGGTCTTTAGTGAGTTTTGCTCGGTTCCTCTACCCGGTCCTTGTCGTGATTCAAATGTGTTCAGGTATGTTGCTAGTCATTTTTTCGACAATTGTTTTCTTATGAAGTGGTTGATGCGTGCAATTTATAATTGTATATTGCTACCCATTCCTTGTACACCTTAGCTGTGACATCGTGACAAATTTTACCACATTTAGAAATACTTACTGCATTTTACCTTGAATTGTGATCATGTGATAGCTTTTACCCTATCTTACCACCTTTCCCAATTTGAAAAGCTAGATCAACTGTTAGAAGAACATCGTACATGATTGACAAGACAACTCTATTGCATACTCGTTGTAAGCATACCAAATCATGTCAAATTGGTTTGAATTTCATTCAATTCAATCAAATTATTTAAATTTTGCCAGTTTTGTCGAAAATGTGTAGTTGGTTGCACTAAACTACTCTCCTTAGCGAATACAGGCACAAGTTGGCCGCCTAGTCGGTTGCCACATCATCCTATCCCATTGATCCACCTTATCAATTTTCTTTTAAGAAAAAACTGGGTGAAAACTATCAAAGGGCCATAACTAAAGGATTCTGTCAATATAATTTAAATTCTTTGAGGCTAAGAGTGGTTGGCCTTTTTTTCTTCTTCTTCCGGTACGATGTCTAATTTTCATTCCAGTAAATGGTGTATTTTATTACTCCCTCCGTCTATAATGTAAGCCGTTTTTTGACACTAGCATCAAGAGAATACAAAGCATCAACGTAAAAAAAAGGTTTGCCCGCAAAAAAAAACGTAAAAGAAAGGTGACATAATATCCCGTCGAAGTGAACTACAAGATGCGGCAGTAACAATCAGCATCAACCACCACCAATGACAGCATGTTGTATTATCTAAAGTCAAAAGGAGAAAAAGGAGGTTTTGTATTTGACAAGAAGCAGTATTTTGCGTTGTACGCTAGCTATCGGTGGCGATAATAATCTTTACTCTGCACAGTGCACACACGCACAAACACAGATAATATACGTGCGGTTGCTTCAATGAACAACTAAAGCAGTGCCAAGCCTAGTTTGTAGTCCGTCCGGTGCCGTATGATAATCAAGGTGGTGTGCACTGAGGAGCGGCCATAAACAATCCCATGGCGATGGCCACCGGAAAGTTTAGCTGGGATGTACAATACTTACGTGCGTCTCATTAGTTGGCACGGTGGCACCCACTGCACCTACGACGCACGCAGGCCAGGCGTGTCACGTCGGACGGAGTCTTACGTTACCGATCTGCTAAACCTTTCCTAATTCATCAACGGGGGACGTCGACGGTCGCAATTAATCTGGCCCCCGAGTGCTTGTCTCTAGCCAGACCGGGAAAGGGAAGTGGTTGGGCTCAGGCCGGCCCAGTGGGCTTTGCCTGTCTGAGCCTAACCAATCCGAGAGAGAGGCAGCTCTCTATAAAAAAAACAAACTTGGCATTCATGCTAGTTATCCCTAGGTCAATCATACTTGGCTACACTCATCAGTACTACGCGCAGTAGGTTAGTTACAGTGGCCATAACACAACAGTACAAGTGCCACCCGCCTTTGGCCGGAAGCTGTACCAACGGGAAGACGCCATGGCACGGCATCCCCACTGGCCACGGAGACGAACGTAGCGTTGGGGTGGGTTGGGTTGGATGGATGTGCGCGCCCGTGGCCGTGGCCGTGGCCGAGCGGATGCTGTAAAGCGGAGCGATCCAGCCGGAACCTCCCGGGTTTGTCAGTTGTCACGCACTTGGCACAAAGCGCTCGTCTTTCGGCCACCTTATCGCGACCGGCACCGGCATCCGTCGCCTCCTCCGCGTCCGTTGGTCCATGGAGCACGTTCTCGCTGGTCCCCCTCGGGCCGGTCTTGCTCCTCCGCACCTGCTCGCTCGCCTCGCCCGCCGGACAAAAAGGCCGCTCCCCCCCTCTGTAAAGGTGGCGTTAAGAATTCTCTCTCTTCTTTCGAGGAGCGCGTCCCATTGCCGGTGCCCGGGCCTCCAGCTCCACGGATCAGGGGACCCGACCAGACCAGCTTTGCACTGTAGGCCTGTAGTAGTAGAAGTAGCTGAGCTAGCGCGGCGGCGGTAATAAAGACCGGCTGTCACGGTCGCGAGCGGCATGTCGGTTCGCAGGACCGACCGCGGCGCAGCCGAGCGGGAGATCCGTCCACGGATTGGCCTATCAATGGCAAGACATCAACGGGCGAGAGAACGACGGGGAGGAGGGAGTGAGGGAAGAAGGAGGACGTCGTGGCCTTCCATGCCGACGATAGAACCTGGGCCTGGTCTGCGCCGTAACCGGAAATGGCCGATGGGGGGTCTAGTGCTCTGGTGCTCTCCAGCCATACAGACTACAGTGATTCAGTGGGTGAGTCGAGGGCGCCGCCGGGAGACCAACGGGGCCGGCGCACATGCACGTAGAGCCGGTAGAGCCATGGCTTGGAGGCAATCCAGATTACTGGACGGAAGACGGAGCCAAGACAAGACCACGCATGGTTTCTTTCTTTCTTGAGTACTGGTACTGGATTGAGTACACGTTTGGACCACAGGGAGTGCCACCGCTCACTAGGCTGCACTACACAGCTCCCTTTAAATGGCCGGAAGCCTCCTTGCCGTTTTCGCCTCTCTGTCTGCATCTGCTGCCGCCGGGTGTGCCGGTCCTTGCACGAGACCAGCACTGCATCGGCATCGACACTGCTCTCCACTTGTGCTGGGTTGGTTTAGTGCTGTGCGGGTGCGAGAGTAACGGAGTACTCCTACGTGTTACTCGATCACAAAAAGGACCATGGCAATCTGAGTTACGGCACGACAAATCCACAGCCGACGCATGGAGACGCGACGGGAAACCACGTGCAAGAACCGTATCGGTTTCTGTGTACCTAACCACGTGGACGGGGCTTGGTCCGAGAACAGCGAACCAGATCACCGATTCTAGTGTACAGAAACAAAACAGGCCGGCGAACTTAAAAAAAAAATTATAGGCAGAAGAGTCCAAGACAGACTCCGTTCCTCCCACGAGCCATGCATGGACACTGGTAACGACATGAACACTACACTTTTCTTTTTGAAATGAATGAACACTACACATTCTCCTAGATCTTGGACAAGAGGAAGAAATCCACCCCCAATGATCAGGGCGATCATCTCGCCGGCCGGGCAGCACTGTACATCCATCCTGATTGGGGTTCAGTTTGACCGTAGCTTAGCTTAGCTTGTGTCCGACGATGATGGACATGGGACGAGACAGAGGGGAAGCATCATGTGCCCATGATTGTGCTTGCCTGTCTACGGCGGATCAGAGGGCTCTGATCCCAGCACGTACATGTGAATCGTGTGCGTTTGCGTTACACATACACGCATACAGTTTGTGCCATCGTGTACTATAGCGTCCACCCATTTTAGTTCGAGATACTGGGAAAAATGATAAGGTCTCTGAATCCATTCCGATTGACGTGTGTGCTAATAATAGTAGTCCCAGCTGGAGCTCCTAGAATGGCAGTGGAATCTGGGCGTTCTGAGCATGAGTTAGTTATATACACCAACACGGTAGATTGTACAACACGGGCTCGATCGCGGCACATTATATGGATCAGTCAAGGTGTGTCGTCGATGGTGATTTATTACAGGGTCTCGTCAGGCTAGGATGACGACATGAACTACGTATGTTATACGTAATTCATCCCCGGCCGGTGATAAGGATATGCGACAACAATTGGACAAGCCGTGAAGTATTTCCTTTGGCCTTTTGTGGTAACTTCTTCGCACCCAAAATGAGATTTGCGTATGTGGCATCAGCAAACAAAGCTGCTACGACGCCGACGCTGTCCCGAAAGATCCAAAAATAACAGTTGGACAAGAAGATTACCACTAGCAGACCACGTGTTCATTACGACGCAGTTCTGACTTGTGAGGCAGCTAGCTACTTTTTGCCAAGAAAGTGTGCTATGTTTGCCGAAAGCTAGGAATCGCCTTTTTACTTTCACAAATGGCCTTGTTGTTAATCACGCCCGATAAGTTAAGTAGTCCGAAGGTTAACCCCAGCTTCGATTGTCTTATCGAACCTGATAACTCGTCACCTAGCTAAAAGAGGATCGAGCAATGCGGTGCATGATTCCAGTTCACAAGCTAAGCTACGACGCAACTTCGACCAGAGAAAAATGAAGAGCAGACGCAGCAACAGAGGAGAAAGAACACCGGATGGAGAACATTAAGATTCCCAACAAAACCGATCGAAAACGAGACCAAGCAAAACTGCCATTACAGTAAGGAAGAACAAGCCTGAATTTCCAAAGGTTGCATGGGTTTCAGTGGTACCTGAGTCGGCTGAAACGCAATGCAGCAGAGAGGCAGGGACGAGAAGCTTAATATTCTTCGGATGAAACCCGGCCTGCCTTAGCTGCCTCGTTCCTCCCTCCCAGAGACGAGAAGCTCTTCAGCTTGTCCTTGACAAAATACTAGGCTCCAAAACCCAGCGAGCAAGCAGCTAGAGGGCCCTTAAAAGCGGCTGTTATTTGCCTGCAAATTAAGCTTCGTTAGGCCCCCACCCAGTTCCCTCCCCCCTCTGCAAGTCTGCATACATAACATACCTTTCCTTGTCCTCCTCTCCCCTTTGCTTCTAAGGAGGATCTGCTCCCATATTATTTTTTCCTCATATACATGCGCTTTTTAATTAATCAGTCATGGCTCAGCCTCATGGGGCACACTGCACTGCACTGCACTGCTGTGTCTTCTTTAGTTTACAGATTGGAACAGTGCATCGGCTTTCCCAAAGACATATGTTCTCGCCTCCATCAGCACTGATTAATCATTGGTTATAGTTAGTCTGCGAGTGAATATATCACGTTAGCATATTGGCCATGTGCTGATGCATCATGCATGTGCACATGTGTGTGTGTGTACAAAGGCGACGGGTATCTGACCGCTGCTCCACTTCCTCACAGTGTAAAAGCGGCAGAATCTTAGTAGAGCAGAGCTGGACGCTTTTGTACTGCCCACTGGCTACTGGCTAGCTGGTGAAGAAGGTTCGTAGTGGCTGTGCATTGCTGTTTCTGATGCAGTGAGTATTGATTCGAGGACTGGAAATGGACGTGCTATGGAGTCACGGCAGTGTTACTGTTCAGTGGCTTTTAACTAACTAGTGCAGTTTCAGCATAGAGGAACAGTGGATACCAAAGAAAGCAGCCAAATGTAGCTCCAGGACCATGCATTACAGCATTAATTAGCATTTGGCGTTTACACATGTCATGCAGTACTGGCTGTGGTTAAGTGGTAGTAGCTCGTAAGTTAAGTTTGATCGTACTGTACTAACCAGTTGCTGCTTACTGCACCAGAATGGTACAATGGCACTGTATAAGTACTTTCAGAGAGAAAATCAGAAAGGAACATGTAAGTCTGATGTGCTAGCATTGATGAGTGGTTACTGGTTAGAGAACGAACGCGCAAATAAGAGCTCACAGGATTGTTCTTCATCGCAGAGAAAAGGAAAAAAGAGCTCACAGGTTTGCGCTATCAAAGCAGAGGAAGCATCCAGGGAAAGCAGAGAGAGGGAAGGCATGAGTATCGCTCAAGAGCACATGACTTAGCACTGACTACTGCGAAAAGAATAGGGGCTCAACTGGGCTAAACCCGGGCATGGCAGGCATAATTGTCTATCATGCCTATGCCTTTGCAGCAACGCAGCGTGACTCGGACGATTGCTCCCCGGCTTTCAGATAAGGAGCGAGCATCACACGGCGTGCGACGCGACAGCTAGGCAAGTGTGCGACCGCTTAATCCGCTTACGTCTCCATACAGAATTCAAATGGTCCCAAAACTGTTTGAATTGAGCCAAATTGTCTTTATCCATGAGTTGCAGCAAGCCATCATTCTTGCTCTGAGTGGCCAGTTGGCCTTGCTTGCACTTGTCATGTTCCATGCTTAGTGCAGAGGATCTGGGCATAAGTGCATTTGAATGTAACATCAGAGTGAGGTTTCAGTTTCACAAGCTTGGGATTCAGTGCTGCAATTTATTTTGATCGGCTGGTTCAATTCCTGGAAAGGAAATCTCCGTTCTTTAGGCTTCAGCATAACTTTGCTTGGATCGGGGAATGAAACGCTCAGAGAATGCTAAGATGCAGTTGCTTCAAATAAGGCTCATGAAAAGCAGCATTTTGGCTTGTTTTAGAATCTATTCTCGTTTGAGACTTGAGAATTTGTCAAAGTGGAATCCCACTTTCCTCTTTTAAAGCTCTCGTAAACGGACGGAGCGATGCAATCCTTGCCTTCCATGAGACAGATGCTTCTTCTTGGACCAAGAAAACAAAATAAGCATCCTTGTCATCTGTAATAAGCTTACCGGAGATATATTTGGTACTATTAGTTTCGAGCGTAACATATACACCATGGAGATCATCCACATATGCAGCAAGATGATGGTACTGATATTGGAATTATCGGCCATGAAGGATATGGATGGGCACATAAGATATAATACCAAAAAAAGAAGAAGAAAAGGAAACATAACAGTTTCGAAAATAAAAGTGATAGTTGCAGCAGAATGTCATTTATCTAGAAGAATGATTCAGGAAACGTTGTGTCAGATGACAGAAGGGGATAGGTGCATGACTATTTCCAAAAGGTAAATTCAGATATACGCTACTTTGAAATGTCTGTTTCCGACTACGATAATCGTACCGCTGCGAACCGATGGTTTGGAAAAATGTCATCGCAAACTCAACATCTTCTGAACAACCTCTGTCACTGTATCTGTTGGGTCAGGAATACTGTTGAAAGAAACAACACCATCGGTTTTCGCTCCAAGTCTAACAATGCGTCACCATTAGCAGCTAAGGTGTCAGCAAAGGGCGATTTTTGTGATTGCTGAGTCTTAACACCGGTACTCAACCACAATTATTGTCCACTACAAAAGCTTGTGAGCTAGGCTGTTTGCACTAATAGCCTATCGCTGAAAGTAGGTGTCACTCAGACTCAAAGTGATAATAGTTGAAGGCTGTCGCCTGTCAGTGGAGAGGTAATTGAAGCTCACTGCCTATAGTAGATAAAAATGAGGATGCATGCATCATGCATGAGTAGTTTCTTGTAAAAAGATCCCTAGTGGTGGATACATTGTGTATGTGGACTTTAACTAGAACTCTGTGATGGGATTATACCTTGAGGCAGAAGGAACATGCATGTCATGACTCATGAAGTCATGATAGTAATCAAGGTTGTTGCTAGTGTTGCTTGGTGATTAGGTCTCATGTCACTCTAGCTTATCCAAGTTGCTGATGACATATTGATTCTTTTCTCTGCGTGTGAATCAACATTGGTATTTTTTAATAAGATTATGAACAGGATGTGCCCTGGCAGGTAATGTGCATGTTTAGTTCTGCTTGCTTTTGATCTAGAGCACGCATTCTTAATATAACAGAACATGCCTTTGGCAACCAAGTTCATTTCAAGAAGATTTTTGTGGTCAAATTTACTTTTGACAAATATTAGTCCGCGAGACAAAAACAGTGACATGTATCATATAATAGATCATATGATATTGTGACATCTCTTTGTGTCAGTGGGACAGATGAACAAAGCTTGAAAGGAAGAGACCGGTATAAGGGGAACCATCAGTCAATCACCATTAGTTTGTTCTGCTTGTCTGAACTTAAGTTGAAAGCAATCCTGGAAATCCCAACAACCAGCTCTACAGAATTGATAGATTACATCAATAGATAAGCTAACATAATATGTCAGCATTATATCATATTTTACTAAAGAAGAAACCATGCTATATTCCTCCTCCTCCGATGTCGGCAAAATGACATTGTATGGTTTTGACAGGTGTAAATTTGATTTGACAAACTAAGTTTTGTTGCCAATTTTGCAGCTGCATGCTCACATCAACTAAACTGCAGCTTAACTGCACTATCACCAAGTCAAATATGCTATACAATTGAACACACGCCTGCAGGAAGTTGCCAAGACAGTACAGATAGGTAGCACGCTTTGTTTGCTGATTAACACATGATCCTTAGTTTCTAAGGCAAATTAAGAATAAAAGAATCAACATGTGCTCAATAGGATGTCACAGAATACATACAAGGGGTATGGTAACGGTAGGTGATTGTGCAAAATGTAATCAGGACATGTTTGTATATTTTTGACTATTGTATTCAGAAAAGTGTCTTTGGAAATGACATGGACTAACTAGCCATCCTTCTCATCATACCGACCAAAACTAGAGGGTACCATACTTAGAAAACCTTTATTGCAAGATTCTCAAATGTGAGAATACCCATACGAGAAACACTTAGAGCTTAAGTGTCAACTTCTATTAATTATGGAATCTGGTTTGACAATACCACCTTCAGTAGGTTGTCAAATCCATCATCTTTACAGATAGCTGGTGGAAGAAGTGGAAGAATAAACTTTTGGGGGAATGTTTGGGACAACAGAATTTCATAGGAAATAGTTCAATCTGGAACCCAGAAAAATTCTCGCGTTCCAAACCGGACCTACTAAGAGGCTTAGATTGGTGAATACACCTGTCCAATGATTCACGCTGGAAATAGATATTCCAATACTGATAGTTCTCTGAAAATTGGGTAACTGCTTCAACCAAGCACCAAGGTCGCACAAGAATTCAGTAAACAGTTCTGACTAATACATAGTTATGCTATAACATAACAATCACATTTACATATGACAACAGTACTGCAGCTTACCTAGGTGCCCCAGAATAGTGCTGGTACCTTATCTACTCTAGAAGTATGCCCTCAAGATTTGAGCAGTTGACTAATTGACCACCCACAAATACAACTAACACTGTCCCTCACCAAGTGGTTCCAAACACTGAGACATCAAAGAACATGCACCATCCAAGTACTTTGCGTAAACACACATACGACACACAACGGAACATCAGAGAAAACTTTGGACATATGGTGGTTCTCTAATCTTTCAAGTACCGCCTCTGGAGCATTTCAGTTTTCAGCTAAGCGACAGGAGAGGCAGCGGATTGAGCAGAACGCGCATCCTTCGGTTGACCAGGAGGCGGCGGGTACCGTGGCACATAAGGAAGAAGAGGAGTGCCATGCTCGATTGGAGCTGGCCTAATACTTGCCTTCGAGCTTGGACTTGGGTCAATAGGTTGGTAGTCATCAGCCTTCACATCTTGTAAGTTTCTAGTCTTCCTGTTGGTAACACCGTGTCCACTTTCCTGGGAAAGGTATACAAGGAACACAACTTAGGTATTCTTCCTTCAGAGTTTATAGAAGCTATAATGAAACAAAAACAAATTTTCATTATGAAAATTATGTGAAGTAGAGGGTATATGTGGTGTTTGTATATTATACTGATGTGTGAAGAAATGTAGTGTGCTTTTACAGGTTCTGTCTGTCAGAGAATGCACACCTTTAGTCTCCTGCCGTTTAGCTGAGCGGTTCCATAGTCCGGGTCTGCATTGGTTGCAGTTCAGATGTCAAGCCATAGGCCATATATTCCCTACTGAAACTAAGTAGCTGCTGAACCTACATAGTGAGAACCGAAGAAACCAGCACCAAACCATGCAAACGTAACGGAATCTAACAGTCTATTGGAGCTACGAAGATAACTTTGGGAACCTCGCTTAGTTTCCTACAAACATTTCCTTCAAGCTGTATGCAGTTGCAGAGAAGAGGACCCAATCGTCAAAAGAGAGGAGAAGACCCAAAATAAAAAGATATAACTATGAGATTTGCTTTATCATGTCGGACTGGCAGTTTCTTTCACCACCTCGCATCCAAGATCTTTTTAAAGATCGAACCAAGCACCAACACCGGACACTAGCTGCTAAAGCTATCTACACTTTTCTCTCTAAACCAAACGGGACAGAAGAAACAGAACGGGGTTCATCTGAACTACAAGTGACAAGAGGGCAAGAGAGAGAACAGCAAACAGAGGCAGTTTTCATTGCGTGCGTACCTGAGGCTGAGGACTTCACCGTGCTTCTGGCGCTAAACGAGGCCCCGAGGAGCAGGTTCCCTCCGACGAACGCCACGACGAGCAAAGCCAGCACGGAGCGGCGCTTCATCGCCATCGTCCTCTCCACCGCTTGCAAGGTCTCCAAGCTCAGAAGGTGAGACGGTTCAACTTCAGCACCGGCGTTGGTTCTTGTGGTTTGCTTCCTTGAGACCGTCTCCTGGCTGTAAGATAAAGACAGGCAGTGCATGCAATGCAACGGGTGATGCAACCTCCGCATGTGCATCACTCGTAGGTGTCAGCATGGGATTAAAGAAATGGCGCGATAACACGGCAGAATTTATGTCTCGGCAACACCGAGGAGGCAGGCGGTGCAGGAAAAATGGCCGGAAAAAGCGAGGAAGGTGGCCTCCATGCATTCCTCCGCCGGGCCTGCTTTGTCATTGACTGCCAAGCTCTTGCAGGTCTTGTTGCCTCTGAATATACTACTACTATATCAGTAGCGATCCACACATTTGCCGCCTCTTTTTCCCACAAATATCCTATGCAATCTCATGAACAGAAACGTGTCCCATTTCCAGGGTTTTCGGTGATACAGATTGCACAGAAACCTGTAATGTTTGCCAGATAGGGGAGTTGAAAAAAGCATCAGGGTTCAGATTTCAGAAAGCAGTAAATCAGTGTAACTGATACAACTTCACCCAAAACCTTTACAGATCATAGGATATTTCATCACCGTAAAGATGGCGAAACTGTACTGTACAGGAGCGCGGCATCAAGGGGCAGGTTCAGATGACATATACTAGTATTACATTTGACAGGGATAGAGGATGGAGGAGGTAAACAATAATAATACACCGGTATTGTCCTGAATTATCTTTCCTTGTCCTCCTGGTATTGCCCATCCAATAGTGGTTCAAATTTGTTACTGGCGCGGAGATTTTATAAGGTTTCTGGGCAGTGTCATCGGTTCGGCATGATGTCGTTCGAGCCTTCTAGGTCGCACGCACGATCCGGGCAATCCAGCTTGCCCCACCGTGCATTTACTCTCTGGCAGGGAAATATTGTTTTTCCAAGGCTGCAAAACACAACCACAATATGCTCAGGTGAGCAGCTCACAAGAATGGTCCCGTCGGTGAACGGCCTAATATTCTGTAAAGTCATTATATGTTGTGATGAATGAGAACATCTGTTTATCGTAAAAGGGAACCAAAACGATATACTGCTTTGGTTCTCCTCTTTTTGACCTGCAGATGGTATCTTTCCAGTGACAACAGAAACACATTATAACTACAATTACCTTGATGGTTTTCCGAGGGACCACCGCGTAAACATTACAAAGTTGCTCGTATGGACTTACCTTCGATTAACCACATTGTGCACATAGCATAACCACTGGGAGAACTCAGCCTGGGATCCTGCCTGCACAGGATTTGCTCTGAAAATGGGATCATAATGAAGTCAGTTTAACATTGTTCCAAGAGAACAGCCTATTTGCCATTATGTCGACATAACACAAAAAGGTGATCGAGTAACAACAACTGGACAACCTGATCACATGGTTTGAACATATTACACCACAAGTCCACAACGATGAAGTGTTCTAATCTAAGCAAGTTTTCAAGAACCCAAATGGCCAGCAATTCACCTGAGCCACATATTAGCAATTGGTACACATAAATAGCCATTGAATCATCATGCTCAATTGTTATATCTATATGATCCTTGTCAGTTATCAGCTGGTTTCTGTGAAGAACCGAGCAGGTGTGGAAAGTTCAATCATAAAATGTTGCAGATTGTGCCAGACAAGTGCATGTATATAAATTAGGTAATCTGACACTATACGCATAGGTCATGTTGCAAAAGTAATAACTAATCATATAGCAGCAAAAGGTCAAAGAACAATTCCTTGATAACTATCAAATACCAACATTTCAGCAAGATATAAGCCTGTAGCGTACAAAGGCATCTCAAGCATCAAACCGCTTAAATGGAAACAATAATTTATCCAAGAGGCCGGAGAGCATTGCTTACTTCAAAACTTCCTTGAAGTGCTCAGCGCACTCTTTGCAAGGATAAATTCTAGAAAGTAAAGCCATCTGAATATGAAAACAGGCAGAAATGTTATCTTTGTACATGGACCCAAAAGACAAGCAAAAGTTAAAATGAGATGTGTGACAGGGAAATCTTCAGGAAGAGAGAAAACAAAAAATTGAACAAACTAATTTCTACTGATGTTCCAGATAGATTAAGTGGTAGTCAATAGTCGCTCGTATAACATGATAATAATTCAGAGTAATGATAAACCCAGTGGAAGACATACTTACTAAAACCGTGTAAGCTCAGAACTTATTAGAAATGGACAGAAGAGTTATCGGTAAGTCTATAATATCGCATGTCCCAGTAGTTTTGCCATAGCAATACTCAATCTGTGAAACTCGTTGTGCCTGAATTTTATCAAGTAACAGTCTCGCATCTATTTGAGTCAATAGAAGAATAAAACAAGCATTGCCTTCGACGAATCCGTTACAGGCTATCTTATCAAAGCATGTACAGATCTCAAGCTAAGCCTATATAAAAAAAAGCATACATCTTCCAAGATTGTAATTCCGCAAGATATGAAGATTATGCGATACAATACACCTATGCATCACCCCCAAATGTAAAGAAATGTAGGTGAGTTCCCTGTCCTGCTTACCAGCTCTTTCGCATCGCGTTTCTGCTGCCTGGTTGGTTCATCAGGAAACTGAAACACGGTTAAACAAAACAAAGTAAGCTGGCAGCAAATGGATTTAATGTGTCGATTGTTCGAACAACTCGTTGCCTTATCCACAAGCAAATTGATCAATAAACGCAAAATGCATAATAATCCATGGACCATCCACATTGACGACCCATGATATGTTGCTAAATGAACAAGACTAGTAGCTTCAGGCAATTGCTGAACATTGGTTTGCTACCGACAGAGCCAGTAAAGAGGGAGCACCTGCGCGGCGATGGTGTGGAGCAGCATCCACGTGGCCCGGCCAACCTCCTCCTTCGTCAGGGGCGCCACCTTCGTATCCATCTGCTGCGCATTCAGCCGAACACCTTAGGAGTAGCTCCTCCATACGGAGAAACGGACAGGAAGCGGCGAGAGAGAGCTTGCCTTGAGGACCTCCGGCGGCGGGGGCGGGGCCAGGGGCGGGGGCGCGGGCGCAGGGGGGGAGAGGGAGAGGGAGAGGAGGGGGCGGAGGCGGTGGTCTTCGGGTGCGGTGTCGGGGGCGATGAGGAGGCGGCGGGAGAAGGCGGCGACGGTCTGGAACACGGGCCCCAGCGGGTTCGAGCCTGACGGTGCCATCGCGGCCGGAGGAGAGAGGGGAAGCTTCCACGCAGAAACGGTGTGGGGCGTAGCGTAATCCATGGATTTCGAGGGGAGCTTACGGTGGGCCGTGGACCATGGGCCTGGTTATCGTCAATTCCTGTGGATGAGTTGATTTTTTTTTTCAGTCTACACGCAAAATCATGGGCTTGCGGGAAGGTTATCGTCAATTCCAGGCTTCCGGTGTTGAGTTGATTTTGTTTTCAGTCTACACGCAAAATCACTAGTTAAGGGATATCTTGTGGATGTCACTTCGGATCAGAGTCCCAGCGCAACATGTGTCGCGTTGTCATGGGATGAGGGATTCTTTCGCCGCTCTCCGCATTCGACATATGTTGTAAGGAGAGGCGAGCGTGCGTGTTTCCCAGTTTTCGATTTTCATTTTCTTGGTTACCGCTTTCCCCTTTTTCATTTAAGTCCTTAAACATTTAGGTTTCTTAATATACCTTGTCGTCTGTTCCTTCATGTGTCTTCCTTCCCCCATCGTCGCCGCCGTCTGGCTTGTTTTCCGCCAGCGTTGTTCATACTCCCATGTCGCCGTTGCATCCTCCTATTATTGTTCCTCCACCCCGGCTCCTCGGCAGCCGCCACCTTCTCCCTTCCTTTGGGGTGACCATCTTCTCTGTTTTTCTTTTGAAGTGGACAATCTTCTCTATTGGTTCCCATACCGTTGTGTGTTGTGGTTAGTTTTTCGCCTCCCCAATTTCATCTTTTCACTTTCAAATTCCCATTATATTTCCAGGATAAGGAGTTTTATGGGGTAATATGGGTGGGGCTTTCAAGTTTCAGCTCTATCAAATGATAGCTTTCAACTTGATCATACACCATTACATGTTACGTGTCATTTTTTTGCATTTTTTGGGTTTGATTGCTATATTCAAGCCATTAAGTGTATTTATAGGCATTCAATGAAGGTTTGAACTACAAGTGTGTGAAATAATGGCCAGAAATGGGTTAAAAATTCACATTGGTGGTCTTCAGTCTATGTTTAGGCCTTATCCAACGGAAGAAAAGCGGTGCGAAATACCAGGGTGCCAAGACTCGACCACCAACATGGAGCTTGTTGGTTTTTTAATTCTAAAAATTTAAACAAAGATAGAAAAATATAAAACTTGACATGGTGTCATGATATGACCCCTAGAGTTCGTGGTAAATTTTTAAGAATGTTTCATAAAAGTTCATGGTAAATTTTTAAGAATCTTGGTTTTCGAGAGAGAACGGGTCAGTTTTGAAGATGAAACAGTGGTTATTTTGTCTGTTGGTCTTGATTTTTTTTCTACACTCAACATACATATTAAAAATTGTCACATATTAAAAATTGTCATTTTGGGGGTCCGTTTGCTATATTTAAGCATTAAGTAATCATAGACTTGTAGTTGATGTTTCCATTCTCATTTCTCAAAGAGCACAAAAATTCTACGCAAACACTTCTCTACCTCACAACGGATAGATAAGAACAATGGCGGAGCTATGTTGACGGATAGATAAGAACACTTCTCTACCCCCCCTCCCCAGCCTTTGGTCAATTCCTGAAGAAAAATTATTTAGGGAGGCTTATTAGACTTCTTTTAGCATCCCCCACAAACACTGAAGATTTCTGTTTCGCCCCCCCAATGATCTTCAGCTGGCTCCGCCACTGGATAAGAACTTGTCTAAAAAGGCAACCGACCAAACTACTTGGAGATACAAAACAAACAAGAATGAGTGTTCCTAAGAAACAACAACTGCAAAGTGTTCATGCACCAATGAGAACAATATACTATAAAAGTCAAATGACCTCTTATGGCAGGAAGTTCAGTCTCCTGACGTCTCCAGTCTGCAGCTTATGCAAGAATCGAACGCCAATTTAGCAATTTGGGAAGAACATGAAGTGAAAATTGATTATAAGAACTAAAAGCAGTACAAACCGGGTTGCTCAGCTCCTCCTGTGCGCTCCCCGTCTGCACACGCCCAACCAAAATAAACCCAAACCTGCAGACAATGTCGTCGCTGCTAGCAAGCGAGTGCCACACAACTGAGATAAGAACTTATACATCATGGTGCTCCAGCGGGTCCGAGCCCGACGGTGCCATTGTGGCCGGAGGAGAGAGGGGAGCTTCCATGGTGTGGGGCGTAGCGGAATCGAT
The DNA here is from genome assembly GCF_018294505.1 of Triticum aestivum. Taxonomy (NCBI): domain Eukaryota; kingdom Viridiplantae; phylum Streptophyta; class Magnoliopsida; order Poales; family Poaceae; genus Triticum; species Triticum aestivum. The sequence continues at coordinate 425,079,865 of NC_057805.1, read as the reverse complement.
GGATTTCGAGGGGAGCTTTACGGTGGGCCGTGGGCATGGTTATCGCCAATTCCAGACTTTTTTTGAGTCTAAACACACTTTACTTTATTGAATAATGTTCATAGGGATACAATTCAAATCTGGGGGGGTTTAAAAGCCACATGTGGCGCCCCGGATCCAGACCAAAAGCATGCTTAGCAAGGCTATGTGCCTCTTGATTGGTTTCCCGTCCTTCAAAGACGACGGAACATTGATGGAAAAGCTCCATTGTCTCTCTAATCTCCTTCACAATGGTTGCATACATCCCACCAGTGCCTAGCTTGATATCCTGCACCACCCCTTTGGAGTCAGAAGCAACTATAACATGGGATAACGAGAGATCTTGAGCAAGCGCAAGAGCTTCCCGGCAAGCTAATGCTTCAAGCGTAGCCGGTTCAGTGAGGCCGGCACATCTGATGGCCGACGCGCCCAAGAAGTTGCCTTCTCCGTCCCTACACACTGCACTGTAAGAACCTTCATCATTTGCTCTATTGACGGCCCCATCAACACGGATTTTTGCAAAGTTCTCCGGAGGCCTTATCCATCTGGGCTTCCTCGCACTAGGTCGGGTTGCTGGGGTGTGCTTCACCTGAATTGGCTTGCAGTCATTGAGCTCTCGTATATACTTCATGATAAAATGGTGGGTTGATAACGGGCTCTGGAAAATATGCTCGTGTAAAGCTTGTCGTCGGGAAAACCAGAGAGCCCAGAGAGTAACCAGGACTTGTGTAAACTCCGCCACCGGGAGCGTGTCCAGGAGGGAGAAGATCCACCGCTTTGCATCTGGTTCAGTTGTTTCGGTTAGTACCTGGAAAATTTCCGGCTTTTGCAAAGCCCAAACAGAATGAGAAACATGGCAATGAAGAAGGGAGTGCTGCCAGGAATCTGTTGCACCGCACAGCCCGCAAGTGTCCACTGTCGACATGTTTCGATGATGTAACACGTCCGCTGTCGGAATCGACTGTTGGGCTAGTCTCCATAGGAAAATTTTGACCTTTGAAGGCACATCTATTTTCCATAATTTGGACCACGACTTTTGTTCACCTTCAGAGTTGGAAGAATCTGAGCGCCCCTCCAGCCAAGCTTCGCGACTGTGTTTTGTGGTAACTAGCATGCGATACGCCGAACGGACTGAAAAAACTCCGTTTTTCTCATGAGCCCAAGACCAGAAATCATCAATATGCTTGGTGCATAGAGGGATTGAGAAGATGGTTGCTGCATCAGTTGGCAGGAAAACTTGAGCGATAGTCTGTCTATCCCATGACGCATCCGGCCGTATCAATTCACCAACTAGCTGCGGTGGATTAGGGACCCTGCTCGTGATCGGCCTCATATTGTGGGCACGCGGCAGCCAGTTGTGGTGCCATATCTCCGTAGTCTGACCGTCACCGATCCGACGTATTAAACCTTGTGACAATGTGTCCCTCCCATCCAATATGGCTCTCCACACTTGTGATGGAGAAGATCCAAGTTCAGCATGAAGAAATTCTGTTGTTGGGAAATATTTGGCCTTTAGGATCCTCGCGCTTAGGGTATTTGGTTCCGATAAAATGCGCCACGCCTGTCTCGCGAGAAGGGCGAGGTTAAACAGTTCGATATCTCGGAAACCCAGGCCCCCGCACTGCTTAGGTCTAGTCATGGTACTCCACGAAACCCAGTGCGCCTTTCTCTTTCCATCCTTGCTGCCCCACCAAAATTTCCTTATGAGAGAATTCAAATGCTCGCAAAGTCCCCGAGGGAGTTTGAAACATGACATCGAGTAAACCGGAACGGCCTGAGCCACTGATTTGATCAGAACTTCTTTTCCCCCCACGGAAAGAATTTTTTCAAGCCAACCTTTAACTTTGTTCCACACTCTGTCCTTCAGAAACTTGAAAGTACCATTCTTGTTGTTGCCTACATCAGAGGGCATACCCAAATATCTTTCTGATAGAGATTCGTTGGTTATATTGAGTACCTGTTTTACTTCGTTCTGAGATTGTTTGGGCATCCCTTACTGAAAAATACCGAAGATTTTGAAAGGTTGACTCTCTGACCCGAGGCATGGCAATAAGAGTCTAACAAGGAGGACAACTCATTTGCTCCGTCAACACTGGCCTTAACAAACAGCAGGCTATCATCTGCGAAAAGCAAGTGGCTTACCGGCGGTGCCGATGGAGCTACTCGAATACCACTGAGGTGCGATGATTCATTTGTAGTTTTTAAGAGGCACGAAAGGCCCTCCGCTGCAAGCAAGAACAGGTATGGAGAAATTGGGTCCCCCTGTCGGATCCCTCTGGATGGCAGGAATTCTTCAAGTTTGCTGCCATTGAATAAAACTGAGAATTTTACCGAACTCACCATTCTCATAATCAGAGCCACCCAAGAGGGAGCAAACCCCATCTTTAACATTATAGCCTCCAGGTAGCTCCACTCGACTCTGTCGTAGGCTTTCATCATGTCCACCTTAACTGCACAAAAACGGTTTCTTTGTGCCTTGTTCCTTTTCATGAAGTGCAAACATTCATATGCCGTTATGATATTGTCGGTGATCAATCTTCCTGGAACAAAAGCAGATTGCTCCTCGGAGATAATATCAGGAAGAATGATTTTAAGTCTATTGGACAAAACCTTTGAAGCAATCTTGTAAAGAACGTTACAAAGACTTATAGGGCGGAATTGCGTGAGCTGTGTAGGGTCCTTTACCTTAGGGATGAGAACTAAAATAGTTTCATTAATAACCTCCGGGCTCTCCTCTCTCCGAAGAATCCGAAGAACCACATCTGTCACCTCATTACCGCATAAGGCCCAATGCCTTTGAAAAAAGTGAGCAGGATATCCATCTGGTCCCGGTGCCTTCGTAGGATACATTTGAAACAGGGCCGTCTTGACCTCCTCAGCTGTGTACGGAGCGGTCAGGTTTTCATTCATCTCGCTTGTCACCTTACACGGGACAGTATCCAGAACCTCATTCATCCCCGACGTGCCCTCAGAGGTGAAAAGGTTTTTGTAGAAAGAGTTCACCAAGTTGGCCATCTCAGGCACATCCTGCGTCGTCGACCCATCGTCACGTTGGAGGCTTTTTATTTGGTTCTTCCGTCGCCGCATGCTAGCTCGACGTTGGAAGTACTTTGTGTTCTTGTCGCCGTCCGTAAGCCAGTCCACCCGGGATCTTTGACGGAGCAGGATTTCTTCCATGTGATAAAGCTCGACGAGCCGATCCGCCGTCTTGACCTCTGCATGCGACGGCGAGATTCTCTGAGGGTCATTCTGGAAGTTTGCAAGGGCTTTCTTCAGTTTCTTAATTTCTCTGGACACTTGCCCAATCATGGCGCCACTCCATTGGGTCAGAGAAACGGACAAGTTTGTAAGCTTCTTATTCAAATCGACGACAGTATTCGCTCCTGGTTCCTGCGCCCATAGACTGTCAAGAGCAGCTTTATAATCAGCGTGCCTCTCCCAATACAGTTCGTACCGGAAGATCTTTCTCCCCTGGCTAGAAATAGGGCGTGGCTCTAGTTGCAGCCAGATGGGACAGTGGTCAGAAGAGGCTGCATGTTCATGAAATAACATGGCATGAGGATACATAGCAACCCAATCACTGTTTGCCATAGCACGATCAAGGCGCACTCGGCAGTATGTGCCGCCCGCTGTCTTCTTCTCAAAGGTCCAGGGTCGCCCTTGGTAACCCAAATCATCTAGAGCGCAGACGTCCATCGCATCCCGAAAGCCAGCGATCTGGGTGGCACGCCTTTGACCTGATCCGACATGTTCATGGGCATGTAAGACCTCATTGAAATCACCTAAGCACAGCCAGGGCAGAGGGCTAGCCGAGACCAAAGATTTTAGCGTGTCCCAAGTTTTATACCGCTCTCCGACCTGGGCCTCCCCATAAACGCAAGTGAGGCGCCAGTCCATACTGTTCGGGGAACTAACAGTGGCATCTATATGATACTCCGAATAACCAAAGACATTTATATTTATTCCATCATTCCAAAAAAGGCTGAGACCACCGCTACGGCCAGTGCTACCAACTGCATAAGCATGAGAAAAACCTAAAGTATCACCAAGACTTTCGACCCGTGCCTTTGAAATTTGTGTCTCAACTATGCACAACACGGTCGGGGCAAATTGCTTCGCTAGATCGCGAAGTTCCTGAATTGTCGCGGCTTTGCCCGCACCACGACAATTCCAACAGAGCAGATTCATTGCGCCCGGCGATCCTCCTGGCGGGAGGTCGCCGATTTTGCGTCATTTGTTTTTCTGAAACACCACTTTTCTTCAAACTGTTCTTGTCTTGGTTGGATCTAAGCCGTTTCTGCTCCTGTTTGGATGAGGGGCTCGCTGGCACAATCGCCAGAGGCAGGGCAAGGGCGCTGTTAGCTGCAGGCGGGATGGTTTTTTGGCTATTCACATTCAGGTCATCTGGCAGACGCTTCCTATTCCCGTCTGCTTCCTTCATCACCGCATCCACATCACCATCCGTATCCTGCTCTGAGTGCTCCTGTCCCGTACTTGTCGGACCCATGCCACGTCCTCCCCGGCCGCCGCGACGGCCTCCACGTCGTTCCTTGCTACGACCAGCTCCAGGGCCGGCTCCAACCCGCATGTTCCATGTCGCCCTTAGGTCCTTAAAATACAGGACCGAGGGAGGATGTATCCCATCTCCATGCTCCTTGAAAACATGCCCTAGATGACCACAGACAGCGCACCAGTCCGGGAGGCGCTCGTACTTCACCCGGTAAATCTGTCGTTTGCCATCGCGTATCATAGACACCGCGTTCTTGAGCGGCTTGTGGACATTGATTCTGACCCAGACACGGTGGAAATTACCCGCGAAGTCCTGTGTCGCTGTTTCGGTGAACAGAACCTCCCCAACTTTAGCTGCAAGAGGCCCAACTAGATGAGCATAAAGGTCTGGAACACCATGGATCTGAATCCATATATTGAGGTTGTCAAGGTTCACCTTTGTAGGCTTTGTGACACCATCATAAGGCTCAATTACCACTGCGTTTCCCCTAAAGTTCCATGGCCCTTCCTGCATGACCCGTTCCCAATCTCCTAGACAGAAGAATTGCATCGTGTAGAGGTTGTCCTCGAGAGGGCGGAACTTAACATCATGCGCAAGATCCCAGGCTGACCTCATGTTCTTGAAGAACCAGTATTGGCTATATGGTTTATCAATGTGAACCCTAGCCACTGCCATCCACCTGGTAGCTTCCGACGGCGCCGCCTTCTCGTCGAAAACAACGTCGTCCAGGTCCTCCTCCCTGAGCCCTAACTCTGCCATCATCTTTTCCATCTCTGTCATGGCGCCTGAACCACACGCTTCATCATCGTTCGCTCCCATTGCCGTAAGCGAAAAACCTGAACCCTAGCCTGAAGAAAGAGTCAGATCGGGCGTTGTGGACGAACCCTAGCTCTCTTCTCGCTACCAGGTCGACGATCAAGGCCAGGAAGTGATGCAGAGATCACCCCTAAGTCAGCCCGAAACATTAGACGAGGAGCGATCGGAAGAGGGAAGGTAAGGTCTCGACGGCGGCGATAGATCGCCTCCGGGAGAAGAAAACCCTAACTAGAGGGCAACACGACACTTATGGCAAGCCAAATGAGCCTTCCGTGGCCCACAAAATGAACATACCGACCTGGCTGAAGCATTCAACGTCTATGCAACTGGATAGAAACTTTTGTTCTTTTTGCACTTGTACGTGTACATTTATAGTATTTTTTATTGTTTTCTCTACTTGAAAATAGAAGTTTATTTTGGGTAAATTTGCTAACTTTTCCATGTAGTTCCTGAAATGTGTTCACTGTTCAAAAAGAGTTTGTGTAATTTTATAATTACGCGATGAATATTTTTGAAAAACACAATAATTATGATTTTTTTACATACATGATGATTTTTTATAAAGATAGGATGGGATATTTTGGATTCATGATTGATTTTTTATGCATGATTATTTTTTAAAACACTATGAAAAAAAATTAAAATACACAATTAGTTTTCTAATGCATGATGACAATTTCTTAATGCACAATGACCAATTTTAGCTATATGGTGAACATTTTCTTAAAGAATTAAAGTATGATGAACATTTTATTCCTATAGGATTAATTTTTTTCAATGCATGATAACACTTTTTAGTACACGATGAACATTTTATAAATACACTACTATTTTTATAAATGCACTGTGAACATTTTATGATACACAATGAACATCTTCTAGTACACGATGAGCAATATATTAATGCATGATAAATGTTTTTGGAGGTACACACTAAACATTTTGTAAATACACTCATTTTTTTCATGATATACGCGATAAATATTTTAAAAAATGCATGATAATTTGTAAAATACACGATAAACATTTTTATGCATGATGGCCATTTTTTTATTTAAAAAAACATTCTCTATAAACATGGTCGACATTATTAAAAGGGACATTTACATTTTCCCCCTAACTTCGCCCCGACCTCATCTTTACCCCTAAAAAAACGGTGCTCAACTATACCCCTCTTCCGTCAATGACTCTTATGAAAATACCCCTTCGTACCTTTTCCGTCTGGTCAAAGTGCTTTGACCGCGTTAGTTAGTTATTCTGGACATCCTTGCCCTTCTTTCTTACATGTGGGGCCTACACACATCTCTCCAACCCCATCTCATTCCCCCCCTCTTCTCTTATGTTCTCTCTCGCGACAAACCCTAACCCTAGTTCATTGATTTCCCCTATCGATGTGGCTGTCGAGGGCGAGCTCGTGGATCCAGATGCAGAGGCGGTGGATCTGATTGCGCCGCTCATCATCGGTCTTTAGAAGTGGCAGAAGAGGCGGCGACTAGACGGAATGGCCGTTGTTCGTGGTAGCGACGGGGGCGGCAGAGCAGAGAGCTCACAAACCACGGCACAACGACAAGGGCGGTTCCAAGAGGGTATGTCTCTATGCACAGTCATCGTTTGCTTGCATGCACACTCGTTTAGGTTAATTTCGTCAGTAGTGCTTGTGCTCTGTTCATGAACTTGCTTTTTCTTCTGAATATTTCTCGTAGGATGCACCCAACTAGAGCGTTTAATCTGAACTGTAGGATGGAAACAAGTGTGTAGGTAGTTCTGGTACCAAAGGATCTGGCATAGGGTTTTCTTTCCCATTGGTTGTTGATTGTACATCAACTTTTATCAAGTTTAGAAGTGTTAATCTCAAAGAAATATCCATGGGGGTTCTATGATGCTGTTGAAATTAGGTATTGGGACATGGCAAATACTGCTTGGGTGCCTGTCCAGTGTGATGATGAGCTAGCTATCATGTTTGGAATATATGCAGAAAGTAAGTCAACAGAGATTGAAATCAATGTAATACAAAGAAGTAGAGGAGAGCTTGAGAGGAGAACTACTAGATCACAAGCTAATAGTTCTCAAGCTAGGTGCAGCCAGACAAGAGGGAGGGGTAGAAATGTAGGTGGGAGAGGAAATGCAGGTAGCAGAGGAAGTTCTGGTGACAGAGGTAGTTCTGGTGGTAGAAATGCAGGAAATTCAGAGGCTAGTTCAGTACATGAACCAACTGGAGCTGGTCCTAGCAGTAGAAGATAATCAGATGTTGCTCCTATCATAGAAGAGGAAGCTCCTGATGATGTTCCCACAGATGATGAGGAGGAAATCTTGCATCCAGAGTTTGTAATTGGGAAAGTGCCCAAGGGGAAAGAAGCAGTTCTAGAAGATCAAGATTGTATCCCCCCCTCAATTTGAAGAGACAGATTCAGATGAGAGAGAGGAGGATTATGACATGGCTTATTCTGAGAGTTCTAATGAGGATAGGGCAGAAGTATAGTTTAACAGAGATGATCCTTCTTTGGCAGAAGGAACTGTATTCTCTGATGTGATAAAATGCAGAAATGCACTAGCAACTTTCTCAATCAAGACATAAAGTGAGTTCAAAATTGACAAAAGTGAGCCAGGTAGATTGACAGTTCACTGTGCATATCCAAGGTGTAAGTGGAGGATGCATGCCTCCTTAATGAGAAATATCAAATTATTTCAGGTACTAACAAGCAGGAAATAACAATACTAATTGCAGGTTAATTGTTGTTTCAGCGCATACAACTCCACAATTTCTATGCTCATTTGTTTGTCTGACTTGCTTATTAATTGTAATTGTAGGTGAAAGTTAACAGACATCCTCACACAGGCCCTAGTGTGACAAGAAGGCAAAGGTTGAGGTCAACAAAGTGCAGACGGGTTGCAGATGCAATTAAGAACTGGGTCAGAGAAAATTCAAATATTTATGTGCCACAGCTTCAAACTGACCCGAAGAAAAAGTATGGGGTTGAACTGCCATACATGAGAGTTTTATATGGTAAGCAAATGGCCATTGACAACATATATGGTAAGTGGACTGAAAATTTTCATTTGCTTTGTACATTCAAAGCCGAGGTTGAGAAGGCATCACCTGGTAGTGTAGTTCACATTGATAAGCACACAGTGGAGTTTGAAAAAAAATGGTCAGAGAAGGTCCAAGGAGTGTTTGAGGAGAGCCTTTGTGTCATTTAAGGCCTGCTGGAAAGGGTTTCTAAATGTGTGTAGGCCATATCTGGCAGTAGATGCCACTGCTCTGAATGGGAGGTACAGAGGACAACTTGTAAGTGCTTGTGCTGTAGATGCAAACAACTGGATCTTTCCAGTTGCTTATGATGTGCTAGAGGTAGAGAGCATAGAGAGTTGGACATGGTTTTCCAGCACTTGAAGAAACTCATAGGGCACCCAAAAGGGCTTGTCATACACACTAATGCATGCAAAGGACTTGAATCAGCTGTAGATGATGTGTTCCAAGGAGTAAAGCACAGGGAGTGCATGAGGCACCTTGCTGCTAACTTCTCCAAGAAGTTTAAGGGGGAATTTTCTGATGAGAACTTGTGGCCATGTTCCCTAACTTATAGCACTAAAAAGCATAACTACCACCTGAGGCAATTGTATAGCCAGCCTGATGTGAAAGAGTATTTAGATGAGCATCACACCAAGATATGGGCCAGGGCACTTTTCGATGAGTTCTGCAAGTTAGATTATGTGAACAATAACCTTGCAGAGTCATTTAATTCCAAGATAAGAAAATGGAAAGGATTTCACATTGTAGACCTGTTTGACCTGAGGCAGAGCATTGCTGCTGCTACTTATGTAGGGCACATCATAGTCCCTAAAGTGACGAAAATGCTGCTGCTAAAGTCCAAGGGCTTGAACATGAACTTGTCAAGAGAAGTACATTCCAGGAAAAGGTAACTGCAATTGACAAAGAGAAGAGGGAGTGGATGTATCCTGTGGATCTACAAGCAACGGCATGTAGTTGTAGAAAGTGTCAAATTACTGGACAACCTTGCATACATGCTCTCTATTTCATTACTTCAATGAGAGGTCCAGTAAGTGAGATAGATTAGTATGCGCATGAATTTTACTTAGTTAAAAGATTCAATCTCACTTATGCTGAAAATTTGCCTGCAATGAAGGGAAAACAACAATGGGAAATTGTTGACCCATGATATGCTGCTAAATGAACAAGACTAGTAGCTTCAGGCAATTGCTGAACATTGGTGTGCTACTGACAGAGCGGGTAAAGACGGAGCACCTGCACGGCGATGGTGTGGAGCAGCATCCACGTGGCCCGGCCGACCTCCTCCTTCGTCAGGGGCGCCACCTTGGCATCCTTCTGCTGCACATTCACCCGAACACCTTAGGACAAGCCCCTACATACGGAGAAACGAAGAGGAAGCGGAGAGAGAGAGCTTGCCTTGAGGACCTCTGGCGGCAGGGGCGCGAGCTGGGAGAGGGAGAGGGAGAGGGAGAGGAGGGGGTGGAGGCGGTGGTCGTCATGTGCGGTGTCGGGGGCGATGAAGAGGCGGCGGGAGAAGGCGGCAACGGTCTGGAACACGGGCTACCAAAATCCTTAAACCCATTTTTTTCCATATGAGTCCACTATACCTACCTATATGCAGTATTTCTGTGCCATTCTAAGCAAATTTGTATGTGCCATCTCTAATCTTCAAAATAAATTTCCTTTTTGTGTGCTCGTACCGCTCATGAAACGGTAGGGGGAGGCTGATATTTTTCCATGCTAGATGTGTTATTCTCAAGATGAGTGTTTATTCACTTGGCATTGCACGAGAGTATGGAAAAGGTATTAGGGATGCCCAGTCCTGAAATGAAAAAAAAGTATTTACTTTATGTTGTCAAATAATAAATTCCTTGGAATGTGTTGGTATGTGATGCGGCTTGAACTTCGTCGGTATTTCCCCAAAGAGGAAGGGATGATGTAGCACAACTACGGTAGGTATTTCCCTCAATGATGAGACCAAGGTTATCGAACCAGTAGGAGAACCACGCAACACTATGTAAATGGTACCTGCACACAAAGAACAAATACTTGCAACCCGGCGTGTAAGAGGGGTCGTCAATCCCTCCCGGGTAAAAAGATAGATAAAATTGTAGTAGATTGGATAAATAGATCTCGCGGTAACGCGAGATAAAATAAATAATAAAAAATTACCGCAAGGTACTTTTGGGTTTTTGGATTAATGGATCTGAAAATAAAAAGCAAATAAAAATAGATCTCGGAGGCAAATATGATAAAGAAGAGACCCGGGGGCCGTACTAGTGGCTTCTCTCGAGAAAAATAACATACGGTGGGTAAAAAAATTACTGTTAGGCAATTGATAGAACTTTAAATAATTATGATGATATCCAGGCAATGATCATTATATAGGCATCACGTCCAAGATTAGTAGACCGACTCCTGCTTGCATCTACTACTAGTACTCCACACATCGACTGCTATCCAACATGCATTAGTGTATTAAGTTCATGGAGAAACGGAGTAATGCAATAAGAACGATGACATGATGTAGACAACATCTGTTCATGTAGGAATAGACCCCATCTTGTTATCCTTAATAGCAATGATACACACGTGTCATTTCCCCTTCTGTCATTGGTATTGAGCACCGTAAGATCGAAACCATCACAAAGCACCTCTTCCCATGGCAAGAAAAATTGATCTAGTCGGGGTAACTAAACCAAAGATTCGAAGAAGAAATACGAGGCTATAAGTAATCATGCATATAAGAGATCAAAACTCAAATAAATTTCATGGATAAAATAGATCTGATCATAAACTCAAAGTTCATCGGATCGCAACAAACACACCGCAGAAAGAGTTACATCAAATAGATCTCCAAGAGACCATTGTATTGAGAATCAAAAGAGAGACGAAGCCATCTAGCTACTGCCTACGGACCCGTAGGTCTACAATGAACTACTCACGCATCATCGGAGAGGCACCAATGAGGATGATGAACCCCTCCATGATGGTGTCTAGATTGGATTTGTGGTTTCTGAAACTTGCGGTGGCTGGAATTTTGTTTCGTCAACTCCCATAGGTTTTTTTGGAATATTGGGGTATTTATAGAGCAAAGAGGCGGTGCGAGAGGCCACCGAGGTGGGCACAATCCACCAGGGTGTGCCTGGGCCCCCGTCCACGCCCAGGTGGGTTGTGCCCCCCTCAGGGCACCCCTCTGGTACTTCTTTGGCCCATCCTATGTCTTCTGGCCTAGAAAAATTCTCCAAAAAGTTCCGCTGCGTTTGGACTCCGTTTGGTATTGATTTTCTGCAAAGTAAAAAACAAGCAAAAAAACAGCAACTGACACTGGGCACTATGTCAATAGGTTAGCCCAAAAAATGATATAAAGTTGCTATAAAATGATTGTAAAACATCCAAGAATGATAATATAACAACATGGAACAATAAAAAATTATAGATACGTTGGAGACGTATCAGCATCCCCAAGCTTAATTCCTGCTCGTCCTCGAGTAGGTAAATGATAAAAACAAATTTTTTGATGTGGAATGTAGCCTAACATGTTCATCACACATTCTTTTCTTTGTAGTATGGACACTTGGACTTTTATATGATTCAAAGTAATAGTCTAGTTTTGACATGAAGATTTCAATACTCAAGCATATCAACAAGTAGACCTGGGAATAGTTTGGGCTGATACCTTGGTTTCAGGTTGGTTTTGCTATTGGACTGTGTTGGGTTGGTTTAAATAGTCTGAGAATCTAAAGCAATCTAGTCTAGTTTGGGTTTTATCAACTACCGGTTTGGATTGGTTTGGTCTGGACACAAACCATTCGGTCTTAAATGGTCTCAATTCATGGACATAATCCAGTCTCTGGACCAAACCGTACGGGAAGACCAGCTACCATATACACGTACGTAGCTCAACCCATTCCATGCATCAAGCCGCTGAGCATGAGTGGCCTGTCCGCGATCCTGGCATAGTACGTGCAGCCCGTGAAGGAGCTCTAGGGCCTGGGTGCACGATGCCTTCGGACTAGGCGACGGCAAGCTGGCCGCCTGGCTCTCCGAAGTTTCCCGTCGTCGACGTGGATGGACCGGGCCCCCTCTGCCAGCTCCGCCTGTGTGGCCGCCGTGCGCGAGACTGCGGTCGACTGGGGCATCATGCACGTGGCAGGCAGTGGGCGTGGAGTCAGCACATTGACATCAGCACGTCAGCTTCTTGTATCCACGGTTTGAAACTGCGGGTTGAATCCAAAAAGGGGAAATAGTTTGGATGGGTTTGGGTGAAAAATACCTATAATTTGGTTTGGTCTGGATTATAGTTGTAAACTTTTGGATTGGATTGGTTTGCACTAGAGACCAAGAGTTGTTTGGTTTGGGTTGGATTCAATCTGGATTTGAAACTATTCACAGGTTTATCAACAATCAACCATGTCTTTCAAAATATCAACACTAAAGCAAGTTATCCCTAGCCCATTATGCTCAATCATTGATCCATTCATGAAACACACTCACATATTAGCTACACCCAATGCTCAAGTACGATCATAGTGCCCCTTAGTTGGTGCTTTATAAGAGAAGATGAAGACTCAAATAAAAATAAAAATTGCATAAAGTAAAAGAAATGCCCTTCGCAGAGGGAAGTAGGGATTTGTAGAGCTGCCAGAGCTCAAAGCGAAAAAGATAGAGGTAAAACATTTTGGGTGGCATGCCTTTCCTGTCAACGAAAACGATCGAGTAGTTCCCAATACTTTCCATGCCAGATATATCATAGACGGTTCCAAAATGCTACTTCTTGAGCTTGCGTTGGTTTTTCCCTTGAAGAGGAAAAGGGTGATGTAGCACAATAGAGATAAGTATTTCCCTCAGTTAAGAACCAAGGTATCAATCCAGTAGGAGTAACGCGCAAGTCCCCAATAGATGCACCTGCACAAACAATCAAACACTTGCACCCAATGCGATAAAGGGGTTGTCAATCCCTTCACGGTCACTTGCAAAGGTGAGATCTGATAGAGATAGATAGAACTAAACAAAAGATAAAATATTTTTGGTTTTTTTGGTTTATAGATCTGAAAATAAAAGATTGCAAAATAGTAGATCGGAAACTAATATGATGGAAAATAGACCCGGGGGCCATAGGTTTCACTAGAGACTTCTCTCATGAAGGCAAATAATACGGTGGGTGAACACATTATTGTCGAGCAATTGATAGAAAAGCGCAAAGTTATGACGATATCCAAGGCAATGATTATGCAATATAGGCATCACGTCCGTGTCAAGTAGACCGACTCATGCCCGCATCTGCTACTATTACTCCACACATCGACCGCTATCCAGCATGCATCTAGAGTATTAAGTTCATAAAGAATGGAGTAATGCCTTAAGTAAGATGACATGATGTAGAGGAATAAACTCAAGCAATATGATGAAAAACCCATCTTTTTATCCTCGATGGCAACAATTCAATATGTGTCTCGCTACCCCTACTTTATCACTGGATGAAATCACGCAAGATTGAACCCAAAGCTAAGCACTTCTCCCATTGCAAGAAAAACCAATCTAGTTGGCCAAACCAAACTGATAGTTCGAAGAGAAATACAAAGATATCAAATCATGCATATAAGAATTCAGAGAAGATTCAAATAATATTCATAGAAAAGCTGATCATAAATCCACAATTCATCGGATCTCGACAAACACACCGCAAAAGAAGATTACACCGGATAGATCTCCAAGAACATCGAGGAGAACATGGTATTGAGAATCAAAGAGAGAGAAGAAGCCATCTAGCTACTAGCTATGGACCCGTAGGTCTGTGTAAACTACTCACGCTTCATCGGGAGGGCAATAGAGTTGATGTAGATGCCCTCCGTGATCGAATACCCCTCCGGTAGGATGCCGGAAAAGGCCCCAAGATGGGATCTCACGGAAACAAAAGGTTGCGGCGGCGGAAAAGTGTTTTCGTGGATGCTTCTGGTGGTTCTGGAATATATGTGAATATATAGGAGAAAGAGCTAGGTCGGGAGTCACCGAGGGGCCCACAAGGTAGGGGGCGCCCCCTAGGGCGTTCCCTCCACCCTTGCCGCCGCCACGTGGCTCTTCTGGCTTGGACTCTAAGTCTCCTAGGTGTCTTCTGGTCCAAGAAAAATCATCGTGAAGTTTTATTCCGTTTGGACTCCGTTTAGTATTCCTTTTCTGCGAAGCTCAAAAACAAGGAAAAAACAGAAACTGGCACTGGGCTCTAGGTTAATAGGTTAGTCCCAAAAATAATATAAAATAGCATATTAATGCATATAAAACATCCAAAACAGATAATATAATAGCATGGAAAAACAAAAAATTATAGATACGTTGGAGACGTATCAAGCATCCCCAAGCTTAATTCCTGCTCGTCCTCGAGTAGGTAAATGATAAAAACATAATTTTTGATGTGGAATGCTACCTAACATATTTAACCATGTAATTTTCTTTATTGTGGCATGAATGTTTAGATCCATAAGATTCAAAACAAAAGTTTACTACTATTACTCCACACATCCGTGACAAGTAGACCGACTCCTGCCTGCATCTACTACTATTACTCCACACATCGACCGCTATCCAGCATGCACCTAGAGTATTAAGTTCATAAAGAATGGAGTAACACCTTAAGTAAGATGACATGATGTAGAGGAATAAACTCAAGCAATATGATGAAAACCCCATATTTTTATCCTCGATGGCAACAATTCAATATGTGTCTCTGAAAGCACAAGTGCTCCCTGGGTGATTTTGGTAATTAATGTCCACATATCTCTTGTTGGACTATGCTTCTATCTAGTATGTTTCAGATAAGTTCAACAATAGAGTGGCATGGACTAGAGGAAGTGGAACCCCTTCAAGATGCCGAGGACAAAGGATTGGCTCAAGCTCAAAGCTCAGGACTCTACATTTTCTATTTTAGTGATCCAAGATCACATTGAGTCCATAGGAAAGCCAATACTATTAAGAGGGGATGAGGTGTTGCTTAATGGCTTGCTTGCTCAAAGTGCTTAGTGATATGCTCCAAAGCCCTCAACCACTTTCTCACATCCACATATGTCCCAAACCAAAATTCAAACTCGGCCCCACCGAAAATTCCTATCCGGCGCCACCGAGTTCTCTTGACATAGCCACTGCCAGAAACCCTAGTCTTTTCGGTCTCACCGATAGGGATCTCGGTATCACCAAGATGGGATTGCAAACTCTCTGTTGCCTATTGCAATAATTTCGGTCTCACCAAAATATGCAATCGGTCCCACCGAGATTGCAATGCAAACACTCTGGTTCCCTATCGTAACCTTTTGGTCAAACCGAGATGAGCGAATCGGTCCCACTGAGTTTGCCTGACCAACTCTCTGTTTGTCTATTACCAAAATCGGTCTCACCGAGATTACGTTATGCCCTAACCCTAGCGAAATCGGTCTCCCCGAGTTGATGTGTTGGTCCCACCAAAAATCCTAACGGTCACATTATAAACCAAATCGGTCCGACCGAGTTTCATGATTCGGTCCTACCGAGTTTGGTAAATTGTGTGTAACGGTTAGATTTTGTGTGGAGGCTATATATACCCCTCCACCCACTATTCATTCGTGGAGAGAGCCATCAGAACATGCCTACACTTCCAAGATATATTTTCTGAGAGAGAACCACGTACACTTGTGTTGAGGTTAAGATATTCCATTCCAACCACATAAATCTTGATCTCTAGCCTTCCCCAAGTTGCTTTCCACTCAAATCATCTTTCCACCAAATCCAATCCTATGAGAGAGAGTTGAGTGTTTGGGAGACTATCATTTGAAGCACAAGAGCAAGGAGTTCATCATCAACACACCATTTGTTACCTCTTGGAGAGCGGTGTCTCCTAGATTGGCTAGGTGTCACTTGGGAGCCTCCGTCAAGATTGTGGAGTTGAACCAAGGAGTTTGTAAGGGCAAGGAGATTGCCTACTTCGTGAAGATCTACCCTAGTGAGGCAAGTCCTTCGTGGGCGACGGCCATGGTGGGATAGACAAGGTTGCTTCTTCGTGGACCCTTCGTGGGTGGAGCCCTCCGTAGACTTGCGCAACCGTTATGCTTCATGGGTTGAAGTCTCCATCAACGTGGATGTACGATAGCACCACCTATCGAAACCACGGATAAAAAATCTCCGTGTCTCCAAATTGCGTTTGCACACTCCAATCCCATCCCTTTACATTCTTGCAACTTGCATGCTTTACTTTCCGCTGCTCATATACTCTTGTCATGCTTGCTTGATATGTATTGTGAATGTTTAAACTTGTGCCAAAACTCCACATCAACTTAAGGAAATTAAAAACTGTAACTTTTTCTCCTTAGAGTCTATTCACCCCCCTCTAGACACCTCTTCTCGATCCTTTCAATTGGTATCAGAGCTTTGGTCTCCATTGCTTTGGTTTAATCACTATTGGAGGAAGATGGATGAGTCTACGTTGGGGAGTCTTAGACATAGAGTGCCTATTCTTGATGGAGAATTCTTTCATGAGTGGAAAAATGAAATGCTTGAGATTTTCAATGAGTATCATTTGAACAAGTACATTACTAGCCCTTGTGCACCTCATGTTGATCCCTTGCATCCTACCCTTGATGAGTCTATTGACATGATCCGCAACCTTAGAACTGTTAATCTTATCACTAGAGGCTTGCCTAGAAACTTGATTGGATGTTTGCCTACTCTTGATTGTGCCTACACTATATGGAGATTTCTTGAGGAAATATTTCCAAACTATTTCTTTCAAAACTTAGATGAAATTCTTCATAAGTCTATTGCCTTGAGTAAGATGAATTCTAGTGATCCTAGCTTTGGTGATTGTCTATTTGAGCTTACCAATCTCATGCGTGCCAAAGGAAATGTTGGAATCATTAGCAATATCATATCCGAAGCTATTAGAATTCATAAAGGTGACCATTGTGATGATCATTTATCTAATGAATTACCCTCTCTAGGAATTGATCAAATACAAGTCAATGTTGAACATGGATACTATGATGAGGATGAGGATAGTGACTATGATCTTGACGATGCGATGAGACACTTTGGTCTTATGGCTAATCTTCGCGGCTACATGGCTGGAGGAAAGGAATGGGTCCTTGATAGTGGATGTACTGATCATATGACCGGAGACAAAGATATGTTTCATGAGCTTGCTGAAAATGATGGCCCTCGAAAGTATGTCACTTTTGGTGATAACTCAAAGGGTAAGGTGGTTGGCCTCGGTAAGGTGGCCATCTCACATGATAGCTCCATACAAAACGTCATGCTCGTTGAATCTCTTGGGTACAATTTACTTTCAGTATCTAGACTTGCTGATTTCGGTTTCAATGTCCTATTTACTGAAGTAGATTGCCAAGTGTTTCGAAGAGACAATCATAAAATGGTCTTTACCGGTATACGTAGAGGTGATCTTTACATTGTTGATTTCACTAAAAAGGCTCAACCTAGAACTTTCTTAATTGCTAAATCTTCTAAAGGCTGGTTGTGGCATAGAAGGTTAGGTCATGTGGGCATGCGAAACCTTGATAAGCTTATGGTGATCATATCCTTGGAGTAAAAGATGTTATATTTGACAAGGATAGACTTTGTAGTGCTTGTCAAGCAGGAAAACAAGTTGGAGGGAGTCACCCCGTGAAGAACATCATGACCACGAGAAGACCACTCGAGCTACTTCATATGGATCTCTTTGGTCCCAATGCCTACAAGAGTCTCGGTGGTAACTCATTTGGTCTTGTCATAGTTGATGATTTTTCAAGATTTATGTGGGTGTTCTTTCTTGATGACAAATCGCAGGTCCAAAAGATCTTCAAACACTTTGCTAGGAAGGCCCAAAATCAATTTGAAGTGAAAATCAAGAAGGTTCAGAGCGATAACGGAACGGAGTTCAAGAACGCAAATGTGGACACCTTTCTTGACGAAGAGGGGATTTCACACGAGTTCTCGGCTACGTACACACCTCAACAAAATGGAGTTGTTGAGAGGAAGAACCGGACTCTTATCGAGATGGCAAGAGCGATGCTTGATGAGTACAAGACTCCAAAACACTTTTGGGCGGAAGCGGTTGAGACAGCTTGTCATGCAACAAATCGCTTGTATCTTCACAAGCTACTCGGCAAGACGACATACGAGCTCCTCACCGGTAACAAACCCCAAGTTGGATACTTCGAGTATTCAGCTCAAAGTGTTACATTCTTGATAAGCATCGTCATTCTAAATTTGCTCCTAAATCTCATGAAGGTTTCCTACTTGGTTATGGCTCAAACTCTCACACTTACCGTGTCTACAACAATTTCACCCGAAAGGTTGAAGAGACGGTAGATGTGAAGTTTGATGAATCTAACGGCTCGCAAGTAGAGCAATTGCCAATTGATGTAGGAGATAAAGACCCTTCGAAAGCAATCCAAGACTTGTCTATTGGCAAGATTCATCCAACGGAGGTGAAGGAGAGTACCTCGTCCGTCCAAGTGGAAGCTTCCACCTCACGACAAGGTGAACCAAGAATTGATACGGAAGCATCCACAAGTGGGACACACCAAGACGAAGAAAACGAGGAAGCACACCAAGATGAACATCAACAACCTCTTTCTCCACCGCGACAAGAGAACGACAATGTCAACAATGAAGAAGGCCAAGAAGAAGAACAAGATGTTCCACCCCGAGCAAAGCAAAAGCTCCCACGAGTTCGAGCAAGAGTCGCCAAAGACCATCCCGTCGAGCAAATCTACAATGATATCCAAACCGGGAGAATCACTCGCTCTAAAACTCGTTTGGCTAACTTCTATGAACATTATTCATTCATCTCTAGAATTGAACCTATGAAGGTTGAAGAAGCATTGGAAGATCCGGATTGGATAAACGCTATGCATGAAGAGCTACACAACTTTGAGAGAAATCAAGTGTGGACATTGGTTGAGAAGCCCGACAAAAACCACAACATCATCGGTACCAAATGGGTGTTTCACAATAAGCAAGATGAAGATGGACAAGTAGTTCGCAACAAAGCACGTCTCGTCGCCCAAGGCTACACTCAATTCGAAGGTATGGACTATGGTGAGACATATGCCCCCGTTGCTAGACTTGAGTCCATTCGCATCTTACTTGCTTATGCTAATCACCATGATATCACCTTGTACCAAATGGACATTAAAAGTGCTTTTCTAAATGGTGAAATTGAGGAGGAAGTTTATGTTAAGCAACCTCCCGGCTTTGTCAATCCTAAGAAACCTAATCATGTTTACAAACTTCACAAAGCTCTTTATGGTCTTAAACAAGCTCCTAGAGCGTGGTATAAATGCTTGACCAAGTTCCTTATTGAAAAAGGCTTTGAAATTGGAAAAATAGATTCTACTATTTTTACTAAAAGGGTTAATGGAGAACTATTTGTGTGCCAACTCTATGTTGATGATAGTATATTTGGCTCGACTAACCCTCACTTTAGTGAGAAGTTTGGAAAGCTAATGTCGGAGAAGTTTGAGATGTCTATGATGAGTGAACTCAAATTCTTTCTCGGTTTGCAAATGAAGCAAACTAAGGAAGGTACATTTGTCTCTCAAACAAAGTACACCAAGGACTTATTCAAGAAGTTCAATATGCAAGAATGCAAAGGTATGACTACACCCATGCCTACTAGTGGACATCTTGATTTGACCAAGGATGGTGAACCGGTCGATCAAAAGGTTTACCGCTCCATGATTGGTTCATTGTTATATCTATGTGCCTCTCGTCCCGATATTATGCTAAGTGTGTGCATGTGTGCACGATATCAAGTGGCCCCTAAAGAATGTCATCTTAAGGCTGTGAAAAGGATAGTAAGATACTTAATGCACACACCAAATTTTGGCATTTGGTATCCTAAGAGGTTTTCTTTCGATCTTGTTGGTTACTCCGATTCGGACTATGCCGGAGACAAGGTTGATAGAAAGTCCACTTCGGGTACTTGTCAATTTCTTGGTAGATCTCTTGTGTCTTGGTCCTCCAAGAAACAAAACTAGGTATCCTTATCCACCGCCAAAGTGGAATACATTGCTGCTGGTTCATGTTGTGCTCAATTACTTTGGATGACCCAAACTCTTAAATATTATGGGATATATGTGAAACATGTTCCATTGCTTTGTGACAATGAAAGTGCTATCAAAATTGCTCACAATCCCATGCAACATTCTCGAACTAAGCATATTGAAGTTCGTCATCATTTCATTCGAGATCATGTTGCCAAAGGGGACATTGATCTTAAGCATGTTCGCACCGATAAGAAATTGGTGGATATATTCACCAAACCGCTTGATGAGAAAGTCTTTTGCCGTTTGACAGGAGAATTGAACATCATTGATGCTTCAAACTTGGAGTAGGAACTCCATTTGGATACATGCAAGGCATGAGCCTTTGACTAATCCTTGATATTCCTTTCATGATGCTATTTATATGTCTTGGATATATTTGCATCCTTGCATGCTATCTAACCCTTGTAGGTACTTGGCTGAATCTAAATCTATGAGATTGCAACTCACTCACATCTTGAGCAATTTCTACCTCACCAAGTCTCTACACAATGGTGGTTGAAGACAAGGAAGCTCGAAACCCTTCAAACATATCCTTTGACAAATTCTATATTAAATTTTATGATTGCCATTTTGGATACACAAGTGCTCTTCCTTGCAAAACTAACCCATGTAGGTAAACGAACTCAAATTCCATGTCGTGCTCCCAATTCTTGACAAGCTACATCAACCTTGAGCAACCCACACAAGTTCAGCTACATGACCAAGATCAACACCACCACCCAAGGTATGCTATTCCATCTTAGAGAAGCTTTACTCCAAGTCATGGGGCAAAGCAACTCAACAAGATGTGAACACATCAAGATGCTTAAATGAAAAATGGTAACCCCATTTTGAGCTTAAACGATGAGTATGACCTATGATCAAGTGACCTCACTTGACTCCTAAGTCAATATACTCTAACATAGGTGACTTTGTCACCGACCAATTCTAGATGAAGTTCTCTCGTGTTTCTCCGTGCTCTTGCATTTGTCTCATGCATACTTGTTTCCCCTTTTATACTTCATCTAGATCGTTTCATTTCATTTCTTTTCTGTTCTGCATTTCCTGCATCCAATTCATTGCAAATCTGTTAGTTAATTCCTTGCAAATACTTGTGAGATCTTAATTGCCTAGTGATCTGAGGTGACAAGTGTTTTCACTATGCTGAACTCGGTCACACCGATTTGTTTTCTTCGGTCCAACCGAATTCTTTCGGTGCCACCGAAGCACACAACTCGGTGCTACCGATTTCACTTCAGAAAAGACAGCTTGCCACTTGTTCCTGCATTGTTTTTACTCCAGCTCCACTCAATGATTCTTGTCCTCTACCAGCATCACATTCGACTTGCTACTTTGCTTTGTGACTCAAGGACCAAACCCATTTGAAACAAAAATCCAGAAGAACCCTTCTTGGAAATTGATGTCAAAGGGGGAGAGAGAGATCACATCAAAGCTTAATCATAGGGGGAGAGAGAATACTCAGGGGGAGAGAATTCTTCAATGAGAAAGAAGTATCACATCAAAGACCCCAGATGCTTTGTGTTCAAGAGGAGAGAAGTCACATGTCTTTATGAGGGGAAAGACATGTTCATATTTGATTGTTTGCATTAGCTCTGTTTGTTGTCTTTGCTTTGCTTTTCTGTTCCCTATCTTCTCCCAGTATCCCATGTTAGATTCAAGGGGAGCAAGACATCTAAGGGAAGGAAATTCTTGAATTCATTGCACATCTTTACCTTTGGGGACATGTCTATATCCAATGAAGTACTCAGTACTCACTCTCTACATGTCATCCCAGTCTTGGTACTCTTGTGGTTTCTTTTGGTTGCTCTGGCTAGTAGGTGTATCTGTGTTATCTAACCTTGTTTACTCAGGTTCATTCCTTCCTAAGCCAACTCAAGACCACAAGGTAAGCATATGCATCACAGTCATGTGTATGAGGATTTCTTGCTGTTGTACATACTGTTTGCAAGAGGGACTCACGAGCATGAAGATACATTTCCCATATTTACAACATTTGCTCTGATGCATATAGCCAAGATACATGTAACACATTGCTTACTCTGTCATGCTTATGCATTCACATGCTCCTATATTCCATATTTACATGATTGCATACATCTAGGGGGAGCCTATGCATGTTACATGTCTTTCCAAAGCTTTACTTGTTATTCTCTATATCCTTATCTAAAGCTTTGATGTATGTTGTCATCAATTACCAAAAAGGGGGAGATTGAAAGCACAAGTGCTCCTTGGGTGATTTTGGTAATTAATGTCAACATATCTCTTGTTGGACTAATGCTTCTACCTAGTATGTTTCAGATAAGTTCAACAATGGAGTGGCATGGACTAGACGATGTGGAACCCCTTCAAGATGCTGAGGACAAAGGATTGGCTCAAGCTCAAAGCTCAGGACTCTACATTTTCTATTTTAGTGATCCAAGATCACATTGAGTCCATAGGAAAGCCAATACTATTAAGAGGGGATGAGGTGTTGCTTAATAGCTTGCTTGCTCAAAGTGCTTAGTGATATGCTCCGAAGCCCTCAACCACTTTCTCACATCCACATATGTCCCAAACCAAAATTCAAACTTGGCCCCATCGAAAATTCCTATCCGGCGCCACCGAGTTCTCTTCACATAGCCACTGCCAGAAACCCTAGTCTTTTCGGTCTCACCGATACGGATCTCGGTATCACCAAGATGGGATTGCAAACTCTCTGTTGCCTATTGCAATAATTTCGGTCTCACTGAAATATGCAATCGGTCCCACCGACATTGCAATGCAAACACTCTGGTTCCCTTTCGTAATGTTTCGGTCAAACCGAGATGAGCGAATCGGTCCCACCGAGTTTGCCTGACCAACTCTCTGTTTGTCTATTACCAAAATCGGTCTCACCGAGTTTGTGTAATCGGTCTCACCGAGATTACGTTATGCCCTGACCCTAACGAAATCGGTCTCACCGAGTTGACGTGTCGATCCCACTGAAAATCCTAACGGTCACATTATGAACCAAGTTGGTCCGACCGAGTTTCATGATTCGGTCCCACCGAGTTTGGTAAATTGTGTGTAACTGTTAGATTTTGTGTGGAGGCTATATATACCCCTCCACCAACTCTTCATTCGTGGAGAGATCCATCAGAACATGCCTACACTTCCAACATATATTTTCTGAGAGAGAACCACCTACACTTGTGTTGAGGTCAAGATATTCCATTCCAACCACATAAATCTTGATCTCTAGCCTTCCCCAAGTTGCTTTCCACTCAAATCATCTTTCCACCAAATCCAATCCTATGAGAGAGAGTTGAGTGTTGGGGAGACTATCATTTGAAGCACAAGAGCAAGGAGTTCATCATCAACACACCATTTGTTACCTCTTGGAGAGTGGTGTCTCCTAGATTGTCTAGGTGTCACTTGGGAGCCTCCGTCAAGATTATGGAGTTGAACCAAGGAGTTTGTAAGGGCAAGGAGATCGCCTACTTCTTGAAGATCTACCCTAGTGAGGCAAGTCCTTCGTGGGCGACGGCCATGGTGGGATAGACAAGGTTGCTTCTTCGTGGACCCTTCATGGGTGGAGCCCTCCGTGGACTCGCGCAACCGTTACCCTTCGTGGGTTGAAGTCTCCATCAACGTGGATGTACGATAGCACCACCTATCGGAACCACGGATAAAAAATCTCCGTGTCTCCAAATTGCGTTTGCACACTCCAGTCCCATCCCTTTACATTCTTGCAACTTGCATGATTTACTTTCCGCTGCTCATATACTCTTATCATGCTTGCTTGATATGTATTGTGAATGTTTAAACTTGTGCCAAAACTCCACATCAACTTAAGGAAATTAAAAACTGCAACTTTTTCTCCTTAGAGTCTATTCACCCCCTAGACACCTCTTCTCTATCCTTTCAGTCTCGCTACCCCTACTTTGTCACTGGGTGAAATCACGCAAGATTGAACCCAATGCTAAGCACTTCTCCCATTGCAAGAAAAACCAATCTAGTTGGCCAAACCAAACCGATAGTTCACAGATAAGCTGATCATAAATCCACAATTCATTGAACCTCGACAAACACACCGCAAAAGAAGATTACATCGGATAGATCTCCAAGAACATCGAGGAGAACATGATATTGAGAATCAAGGAGAGAGAAGAAGCCATCTAGCTACTAGCTATGGACCCGTAGGTCTGTGGTAAACTACTCAAAATTCATCGGAAGGGCAATAGAGTTTATGTAGATACCCTCTGTGATCGAATCCCCCTCCGGTAGGATGCCGGAAAAGGCCCCAAGATGGGATCCCACGGGAACAGAAGGTTGCATCGGCGGAAAAGTGTTTTCGTGGATGCTTCTGGTGGTTCTGGAATATATGTGAATATATAAGAGAAAGAGCTAGGTCAGGGAGTCACCAAGGGGCCCACAAGGTAGGAGGCGCCCTTCTAGGGCGCGCCCTCCACCATTGCCGCTGCCTCGTGGCTCTTCTGGCTTGGACTCCAAGTCCGCTAGGTGTCTTCTGGTCCAAGAAAAATCATCGTGAAGTTTTATTCCGTTTGGACTCCATTTAGTATTCCTTTTCTGCGAAGCTCAAAAACAAGGAAAAAACAGAAACTGGCGCTAGGCTCTAGGTTAATAGGTTAGTCCCAAAAATAATATAAAATAACATATTAATGCATATAAAACATCCAAAACAGACAATATAAAGCATGGAACAATAAAAAATTATAGATCCATTGGAGACGTATCACCAAACAGAAAATAAAGTTTATTCCTTTTTCGACCATACTTTCACATTCCACGGCTAACCGAATCCACGGGTACCGTCCATACCAACACTTTCCAAGAAATTTATTATTTGACAACATATAGTAAATTCATTTTTCATTTCGGGACGGGGCATCCCTAATACCTTTGCCGTACTCTCGTGCAATGACAAGTGAATAAACACTCATCTTGAGAATAACACATCTAGCATGGAAAAATATCGGCCACCCTCTACTGTTCCATGAGCGGTACAAGCACACAAAAAGGAAATTTATTTTGAAGATTAGGGATGGAACATACAAATTTGCTTAGAACGGCACGGAAATACCACATATAGGTAGGTATAGTGGACTCATATGGCAAATTGGGTTTAAGGATTTTAGATGCACAAGTAGTATTTCTACTTAGTACAAGTGGAGGCTAGCAAATAGATTGATAAGCAACCAACCAAGAAACGAAAAATCTCATAAGCGAGCATTAAGCATAACTAACACCGAATAATGCACCACAAGTAGGATGTAATTTCATTGCATAACTATTGACTTTCGTGCTTGCATAGGGAATCACAAACCTTAACATCAATATTCTTAATAAACCATAATTACTCATCAACATGACTCACATATTTTATCATCATATCACAAAACTATTACAAAGAATTAAGTTTATTTTGTCCAATGATATTCATGAAAGTTTTTATTATATCCCTCTTGAATATCTATCACTTTGGGACTAATTTCATATGTTGCTTTTAATAGCTCAAACAAATCTAAGTGAACAACATGAGCATACAAATTTTCTTCTCTCAAAATAATATAAGTAAAGCATGAGAGAATTTCTTAAATTTTTAACTAACTCTCAAATAAATCTAAGTGAAGCGTGAGAGCATTTCTTCAAAATACTAAAGCACGCAGTGCTCAAAAAGATATAAGTGAAGCACTAGAGCAATTCCATAGCTCAAAAAGATTTAAGTGAAGCATAGAGAGCAATTCTAACAAGTCATATCATAATTCTGGCTCTATCAAATAGGTGTGTCCAGCAAGGATAGATGATAAAAAATAAAAATAAAAACAAGCAAAGACTCATATCATACAAGACGCTCCAAGCAAAACTCATGATATGTGATGAATAAAAATATAGCTTCAAGTAAAATACCGATGGTCGTTAGAAGAAAGAGGGGATGCCACTCGGGCATCCCCAAGCTTAGTTGCTTGCTTATCTTTTAGATAATAGCTTGGGATGCCATGGGGCATCCCCAAGCTTAGGCTCTTCTTACTCCTTATTCCTTCATCCATCGTGATCTCACTCAAAACTTGAAAACTTCAATCACACAAAACTCAACAAAACCTTCGTGAGATCCGTTAGTATAACAAAGCAAATCACTACTATAAGTACTGTCGCAAACCCATTCATATTTTATTTTTGCATTATATATACTGTATTCCAACTTTACCATGGTTATACCCTCCAATACAAACCATAGATTCATCAAAATAAGCACACAACGCAAAGAAAACAGAATCTGTCAAAAACATAACATTCTGTAGCAATCTGAAAACTTAGAATACTTCTGTAACTCAAAAAATTCTGAAAAATTAGGACAACGTGGGCAATTTGTATATCAATCTTTTTTACAAAAATCAGGATTTTATCACGCTTTTGTTAAAAAAGAAAATTGTTTTAGTGGATGCAAAAGTTTCTGTTTTTCAACAAGATCAAATCAACTATCACCCAACATGATCCCAAAGGTTTTGCTTGGCACAAACACTAATTAAACCATAGAAAACACAATCATAACAGTAGCATAATTATGCAAACACTCAAGAACAGAAAGAAAAATACAAAAATAAATTTTATTCATTGGGTTGCATCCCAACAAGCGCTATCGTTTCATGCCCCTAGCTAGGCATAATGCAAAGATGTAAGTATTCTCATCTTTATTTTTAGATCCATAAGATGCCCTCATGATTGATTCACATGGTGGCTTAATCCTTGTTCTAGGGAAGTGTTCCATACCCTTCCTTAGTGAAAATTGAAATTTAATATTGCCTTCTTTCATATCAATCACAACACCAATAGTACGTAAAAACGGTCTACCAAATATAATTGGACAAGACAGAGTGCAATCGATATCAAGAACAATAAAATCTATGGGCACATAATTCCTATTTGCAAGAATAAGAACATCATTAATTCTTCCCATAGGCTTTTTAATAGTAGAATCGCCAAGTGCAAATTTAAAGAACACTCTTCAATATTGGTAAGACCAAGCACATCACATAAAGATTTCGGAATTGTAGAAATACTAGCACCCAAGTCACATAAAAGCAAAACACTCATAATTTTTAATCTTGACTTTAATGGTGGATTCCCATTCATCATGTAATTTCTAGGGATTGAAATCTCTAATTCCAACTTTTCTTCCAAAGCTTTCATCATAGCATCAACGATATGTTTAGTAAAAGCTTTATTTTGTTCATAAGCATGGGGTGAATTTATCATGGATTGCAACAAAGAAATACAATCAATCAAAGAATAATTATCATATTTAAAGTCTTTGTAATCCAAAAGAGTGGGCAGATCACTAGTTAAAGTTTTGACCTCTCCAAACCCACTTTTATCAATTTTTTCAACAAGATTTTCACCCTCCAAATTATCGGGACGCCTTCTAACTAAAGTTGACTCTTCTTCAGTCCCTTTATCATCAATCTCAATTTTACTAAACAAGGAATCAATAGAAGAAACACCAATCATTTTAAGATCTTCATCACTTTTATGAAAGCAATCACTGGAAAAAGCTTTTTCTAAAAATTCTCTTTTAGCTCTAAGCATAGCAGTTCTTTTCTTAGTTTCATCCATAGAAAGATATAAAGCTTTAATTGATTCCTCAACCTTAGGCACAAAAATTTTCATCTTGAGATTTTCTACATCATGAGAAATACTATCAATGCTTCTAGACATATCATCAATTTTACTCAACTTTTATTCTACCATAGTATTAAAATTCTTTTGAGCATTGATAAATTCTTTAATATTATTCTCAAGATCAGAGGTGTTCCTATTATTATTATTATAAGAAGGATTACCATAATTATTAGAGGAATTACTAGGAAAAGGCCTAGGATTAAATACCTCTATAAGCATTGTTATTAACATTGTTTCACGAGACAAAATTCACATCTATGGCAACACTATTTTGCTCAATCAAATTAGACAAAGGCACATCATTAAGATCAATAGGAGCACTTTTATTAGCAACCAACTTCATAAGAGCATCAACTTTTCAAAGAATTTATTTCCTCAACCAAATTCACCTTTTTACTAGTAGGAGCTCTTTCGGTATGCCATTGCGAATAATTTGCCATAATATTATCAAGCAATTTAGTAGCTTCACCCAAAGTAATTTCCATAAAAGTACCACCCACGGCGGAATCTAAAAGATTTCTAGAAACAAAATTCAATCCCGCATAATTGTTTTGTATGATCATCCAAAGATTTAAACCATGAGTAGGACAATTTCTTAGCATCAACTTCATTCTTTCCCAAGATTGCGTAACATTTTCATGCTCAAGTTGCTTAAAATTCATAATTTGTGTTCTAAGGGGAATAATATTCGTGGGCGGAAAATACTTAGTAATAAAAGCATCTTTGCACTTACCCCAAGAATCGATACTATTGCGAGGCAAACAAGAAAACCATTTTTTGCACGATCTCGCAAAGAAAACGGGAATAATTTATAATGTTTTCTTACTGTTATTTATAATTTTTTCCATAATAATGCTCTTTGGAGTAATTCTAATGCCTTTTCTCTCATAATTTGCAAGGTATACACCAAGAGGGAGAATTCCGGCAGCTGCAAATCTGGACCTGGAAAAGCTACGTCAGGCCACCTATTCTGCACAACTCCAAACAAGCTGAAACTTCACGGAGATTTTTTACGGAATATTTAATAATTATTGGAGCAAATAACTACCAGAGGGGGCCCACCAGGTGGGCACAACCCACCTGTGCGCCCCAGGGAGCCCAGGCGCGCCCTGGTGCATTGTGCTCACCCAGGTCCACCTCCGGTGCCCATCTTCTGGTATATAAGTCATTTTGACCTAGAAAAAATAAGGAGAGTACTTTTGGGATGGAGCACCGCCGTCTCAAGGCGGAACTTGGGCAGGAGCACTTTTGCCCTCCGGCGGAGCGATTCCGCCGGGGGAACTTCCCTCCCGGAGGGGGAAATCATCGTCATCATCATCACCAACAACTCTCCCATCTTGGGGAGGGCAATCTCCATCAACATCTTCAACAACACCATCTCATCTCAAACCCTAGTTCATCTCTTGTGTTAAATCTTGTTACCGGAACTATAGATTGGTGCTTGTGGGTGACTAGTAGTGTTGATTACATCTTATAGTTGATTACATCTTGTAGTTGATTACTATATGGTTTATTTGGTGCAAGATTATATGTTCAGATCCATTATGCTATTTAATACCCCTATGATCATGAGCATTTTATCATTTGTGAGTAGCTACTTTTGTTCCCGCGGTCACGGGAGAAATCATGTTGCAAGTAATCATGTGAACTTGATATGTGTTCGATATTTTGATAGTATGTATGTTGTTACTCCCTTAGTGGTGTCATGTGAACTTCGACTACATGAAACTTCACCATATTTGGGCCTAAGGGAATGCACTGTCGAGTAGCAATTAGATGATGGGTTGCGAGAGTGACAGAAGCTTAAACCCCAGTTTATGCGCTATTCCGTAAGGGACCGATTGGATCCAAAAGTTTAATGCTATGGTTAGAATTTATTCTTAATACTTTTCTCGTAGTTGCGGATACTTGCGGGAAGGTTAATCATAATTAGGAGGTTTTGTCAAGTAAGAACAGCACCTAAGCACCGGTCCACCCACATATCAAATTATCAAAGTAGCGAACACGAATTAAACCAACATGATGAAAGTGACTAGATGAAATTCCCGTGTACCCTCAAGAACGCTTTGCTTATCGTAAGAGACCGTTTTGGCCTGTCCTTTGCCTCAAAAGGATTGGGCTACCTTGCTGCATATTTTTTACTACTATCGTTACTTGCTTGTTACAAATTATCTTGCTATCAAACTACTCCGCTACTTACAATTTCAGCACTTGTAGACATTACCTTACTGAAAACTACTTGTCATTTCCTTTTGCTCCTCCTTATCGAAAAGAGCTACAATTGATCGCCTATACTTGTGGGTCATCAAGGCTATTTTCTGGCTCCGTTGCCGGGGAGTGAAGCGCCTTTGGTAAGTGGAATTTGGTAAGGAAACATTGTCACTTGTTACTATGGAAAACAATCCTTTTGAGGGGTTTGTTCAGGGTATCTTCACCTCGTCCGGAACCACAATGAGCTACCCCTCAACCTACTGCACCTACTGAAAAATATTGAATATGAAATTCCTTCGGGTATGATAGAACAACTGCTAGCTAATCCTTATGCAGGAGATGGAACCGAACATCCTGATATGCACTTGATATATGTAGAACAAATTTGTGGATTGTTTAAGCTTGCAGGTTTACCCGGAGATGAAGTGATGAAAAAGGTTTTCCCTTTATCTTTTAAGGGAAAAGCATTGGCATGGTATAGGCTATGCGATGATATTGGATCATGGAATTGGAATCATTTGAAATTGGAGTTCCATCAAAAAAATTATCCTATGCATCTAGTTCATCGTGATCAGAATTATATATATATATAATTTTTGGCCTCGTGAAGGAGAAAGTATCGCTCTAGCTTGGGGGAGGCTTAAGTCAATGTTATATTCATGCCCCAATCATGAGCTCTCAAGAGAAATATTATTCAGAACTTTTATGCTCGACTTTCTTGTAATGATCAAACCATGCTTGATACTTCTTGTGCTGGTTCTTTTATGAAGAAGACTATTGAATTCTGGTGGGATATTTTGGAAAGAATTAAACGCAACTCTAAAGATTGGGAGCTCGATGAAGGTAAAGAGTCAGGTATTAAACTTAAGTATGATTGTGTTAAATCCTTTATGAATACCGATGGTTTAGCACTAAATATGGACTTGACTCTGAGATAGTAGCCTCCTTTTGTGAATCATTTGCTACTCATGTTGAACTCCCTAAATAGAAGTGGTTTAACTATCGCCCACCTATTAAAGAATAAATTAAAGAACCGGTACCAGTTAAAGAAGAAACTATACTTTATAATGTTGATCCAGTTGTCCCTTCTGCTTATATTGAGAAACCACCTTTTCCTATTAGGATAAAGGAACATGCTAAAGTTTCAACTGTGGTAAACAAAAGCTATATTAGAACACCTAAACCTGATGAACAAATCAAGGTAGAACTTAGCATTGCTATGGTTAAAGATCTCTTGGAAGAAGATATGGATGGGCATGTTATTTACTTCTGTGAAGAAGCTGCTAGAATTGCTAAACCTGATAAAAGGGATAAACATAGACCTGTTGTGGGCATGCCTGTCATCTCAGTTAAAATAGGAGATCGCTGTTATCATGGCTTATGTGACAAGGGTGCTAGTGTGAGTGCTATTCCTTACACCTTATATCAAGAAATTATGAAAGACATAGCACCTGCAGAGTTAGAAGACATAGATGTTACTATTAAACTTGCTAATAGAGACACAATATCACCATTTGGGATTATTAGAGATGTTGAAGTCTTGTGTGGGAAAATAAAATACCCTACTAATTTTCTTGTTCTTGGCTCCCCACAAGATGACTTATGTCCCATTATCTTTGGTACACCTTTCTTGAACACAGTTAATGCTAAGATAGATTGTAAGAAACAAACTGTCGGTGTTAGCTTTGGTAATGAGTCTCATGAGTTTAATTTTTCCAAGTTTAGTAGAAATCTTCATGAAAAAGAATTGCCTAGTAAGGATGAATTAATTGGTCTTGCTTCTATTGCTGTCCCACCTACTAATCATTTAGAACAATATTTGCTAGACCATGAAAATGATTTACATATGCATGAAAGAAATGAAATAGATAAGATTTTCTTTGAACAACGTCCTCTACTTAAACACAATTTGCCTATTGAAACTCTGGGAGGTCCTCCTCCACCTAAAGGTGATCCTGTGTTTGAATTAAAACAATTGCCAGACACTTTGAAATATGCTTATCTTGATGAAAAGAAAATATATCCTGTTATTATCAGTGCTAACCTTTGAGAACATGAAGAAGAAAGATTACTGAAAGTTCTAAGGAAGCACCGAGCTGCTATTGGATATACTCTTGATGATTTAAAGGGCATTAGTCCCACTCTATGTCAGCACAAAATTAATATGGAACCTGATGCTAAACCCGTTGTTGATCACCAACGTCGGTTAAATCCGAAGATGAAAGAGGTGGTAAGAACGGAAATATTAAAACTTCTGGAAGCAGGTATAATCTATCCTATAGCTGACAGTAGATGGGTAAGTCCTGTTCATTTTTCCCTAAGAAAGGAGGTATAACTGTTGTTCGTAATGATAAGAATGAACTTATTCCACAAAGAATTGTTACAGGCTATAGAATGGTAATTGATTTTAGAAAATTAAACAAAGCAACTAGAAAAGATCATTACCCTTTGCCTTTTATTGATCAAATGCTTGAAAGATTATCTAAGCACACACACTTTTGCTTCCTTGATGGATATTCTGGTTTTCACAAATACCTGTTTCTCAACCTGATCAAGAAAATACCACTTTTGCTTGTCCTTTTGTAACCTATGCTTATAGACGTATGCCTTTTGGTTTATGTAATGCACCTGCTACCTTTCAAAGATGTATGACTGCTATATTCTCTAATTTTTGTGAAAAGATTGTTGAGGTTTTCATGGATGATTTTTCTGTTTATGGGAAGTCTTTTGATGATTGTTTAAGCAATCTTGATCGAGTTTTGCAGAGATATGAACAAACAAATCTTGTCTTGAATTGGGAGAAGTGCCACTTTATGGTTAATGAAGGCATTGTCTTGGGTCATAAAATTTCTGAAAGAGGTATTGAAGTGGACAAATCTAAGGTTGATGCAATTGAGAAAATGCCATGCCCTAAAGATATAAAAGGTATTCGTAGTTTCCTAGGTCATGCTAGTTTCTATAGGAGATTTATCAAGGACTTTTCTAAAATTTCTAGGCCTCTCACTAATCTTTTGCAGAAGGATATTCCTTTTGTTTTTGATGATGATTGTTTAGAAGCCTTTGAAACACCCAAGAAAGCCTTAATTTCTGCACCTATTGTCCAACCACCTGATTGGAACTTGCCTTTTGAAATTATGTGTGATGCTAGTGATTATGTTGTTGGTGCTGTTCTAGGACAAAGAGTTGATAAAAAATTGAATGTTATTGATTATGCTAGTAAAACTCTAGACAATTCTCAAAGAAGTTATGCTACTACTGAAAAAGAATTCTTAGCAGTGGTGTTTGCATGTGATAAATTTAGACCTTATATTGTTGATTCCAAAGTAACTGTTCACACAGACCATGCTGCTATTAAATATCTTATGGAAAAGAAAGATGCTAAACATAGACTTATTCGTTGGGTTCTTTTTCTACAAGAATTTGATTTACATATCATTGATAGAAAAGGAGCCGAGAACCCCGTAGCTGATAACTTGTCTAGGCTTGAAAATGTGCTTGATGACCCACTTCCTATTGATGATAGTTTTCCTGATGAGCAGTTAGCTGCAATAAATGTTTCTCATAGTACTCCTTGGTATGCTGACTATGCTAATTACATTGTTGCTAAGTATTTACCACCTAGCTTTACATACCAACAAAAGAAAAAATCTTCTATGATTTAAGACATTACTTTTGGGATGACCCACATCTTTATAAAGGAGTAGATGGTATTATTAGACGTTGTGTACCTGAGCATGAATAGGGACAAATCCTATGGAAATGTCACTCCGAAGCTTATGGAGGGCATCATGCTGGAGATAGAACTGCTCATAAGGTATTGCAGTCTGGATTTTATTGGCCTACTCTCTTCAAGGATGCCCGTAAGTTTGTCTCATCTTGTGATGAATGCCAATGAAATGCCTATGAATTATTCACTTGCTGTTGAACCATTTGATGTTTGGGGATTTGATTACATGGGACCTTTTCCTTCCTCTAATGGGTATACACATATTTTGGTTGCTGTTGATTATGTTACTAAATGGGTAGAAGCTATTCCAACCAGTAGTGCTGATCACAACACCTCTATTAAAATGCTTAAGGTAGTTATTTTCCCAAGGTTTTGAGTCCCTAGATATTTAATGACTGATGGTGGTTCACACTTTATTTCATGGTGATTTTAGTAAAATGCTTGCCAAATATGATGTTAACCATAGAATTGCATCACCCTATCATCCTCAGTCTAGTGGTCAAGTTGAACTTAGCAATGGAGAAATAAAATTAATTTTACAAAAGACTGTCAATAGGTCCAGGAAGAATTGGTCTAAGAAATTAGATGATGCACTTTGGGCTTATAGAACAGCATATTAAAATCCTATGGGTATGTCTCCTTATAAAATGGTTTATGGAAAAGCATGTCATTTGCCTCTTGAGTTAGAACATAAAGCATATTGGGCAGTTAAAGAACTCAATTATGATTTCAAACTTGCTGGTGAAAAGAGGTTATTTGATATAAGCTCATTAGATGAATGGAGAACCCAAGCTTATGAAAATGCAAAATTATTCAAAGAAAAAGTTAAAAGATGGCATGACAAAAGAATCCAAAAGCGTGAGTTTAAAGTCGGAGAATATGTTATTTTGTACAACTCTCGTTTTAGATTCTTTGCAGGAAAACTCCTCTCAAAATGGGAAGGCCCCTGTGTTATCGAGGAGGTTTACCGGTCTGGAGCCATCAAAATAAATAATTCCGAAGGTACTAACCCAAAGGTTGTCAATGGACAACGAATAAAGCATTATATCTCAGGTACGCCCATTAATGTTGAAAGTAATATTATCCAAACTTTGACACCGGAAGAACACATAAAAGAGTCCTTCCGAAACACTCCAGAATCGTGAAAATAAGGAGGTACATGATACGGTAAGTAAACGGACTCCGAAAAATCCGCAAAAATATTTTTTATCAGTTTTGGAATATTTAAGAATTTTGGAAATAAAGAAACTTCCAGGAAGCATCCCCTGGTGGGCACAAGACACCAGGGCGCGCCAGGCCCAGGTGGGTTGTGCCCACCTGGGACACCTTCCGGACTCCGTTTTTCTTTTGTATGCTTCTCCCCCAAGATAAGAAAATCTATATATACTTCCCGAACCTGTTGATCACCGTATCGCGGAGAAATCCTCTATTCTCCTTTCTTGCTGTTTCCGGTTAGATTTATCAAGCCAGGCATCATGTCTTCCTACTCCTCCAACAACATGGAAGAAGATGCTTGGCTGATGAAGATCGAGACGAAGAGGGAGGAGCCTACGGACTCCATCAAGGGAGACAAGGGCAAGGAAGCTACCGTAGATCCATCCCCGATGGCCGCACAAGCACTGCTGGCTGAGGAGGAGGAGGAAGATATCCTTAAGCCCTACCTTACTCACCTTACTCCTACTGAGATTGAAGCTTTTCGTGTCATTGAAATAGTTCACATACAAAATAAGTATCTCACTCGTGAAAATATTCTGCATCAAGAGCATATCATCTATCTCCGGAGCATCATCCGTCGGTTGGAGAATCTCTTGATCCTTAAGGATAGGATCACTTGACCACCACCATCTTCTTCACCACCAAAGGAGAACTGAGTATCGGGTATGGGCACTCCCCTTGGCTTCTGCCAAGCTTGTGGGAGGTGCCCCGGTATCGTATCATCCCACTATCTTTTTGCTTTTACTTATCTTAGTTCGATCTTTTTGCTTTAGATGAATACAAGTTTAGTTCGATCCTTTCCTCTTTGAGAGTTTGCTTAGTGATCTATCCTTGTAATCGTGTGCAAGTTATATAATAAAGTTTAGTTTGAGTTTTTGCTTTCTCTACTTTCATGTTGCAAATAAAGAAAAGAAATAAGAAAGAAAGAAAAAGAGAAAGGAAATAAATAAAAGAAAGGAAATAAATCAATAAGATCATATACTAATCCTATGGTAGGTGATGGCACCACATAAGGAAAAGTATAAGTAGGAAATTTTATTAGAGATTGACAAACATAGCATTAGTCAATGATGCAACTCATGAAAGAATTAATAAGGGAAGAGAAGATTCACATATAAATATACTATCCTAGAAATCTTTTGTGATTGTGAGCCCTCATCAAAATATTATATGCCAAAATTGTTGACGTTGGACAAGGAAGACAACTTAATGGTTTATGTTTGTTTATATTCACATAGAAGTCATATTGTCATAGATCCTTCAACATGTGGTGCTTTCCCCTATCTTTGCTAGCCAAAAATTCTGCACTAAGTAGAGATACTACTTGTGCATCCAAAAACCCTTAAACCCAAATCTTATTTTCAAGTGTCCACCATACCTACCTAGGGATTGAGCAAGATCCCTCAAGTAAGTTGTCATTAGTGCCAAAAGGCAATAAAAATTGCTTCTAAAAGTGTGCGATCATTTAGCGTAAGAGAAAATTGAGCGTTGTACGAACTTGGATGACAAAGAATAAAAGCGACAGACTGCATAATAAAGGTTGTCATCTTAAGGGGCAATACAACATGACATTCTTTTGCACTAAGGGATTGAGCATACAAACAAATAAGCACATGGCAACCTCTGCTTCCCTCTGCGAAGGGCCTATCTTTTACTTTTACGTATTTACTTTCATGCAAAGAGTCAAAGTTTTTCTTCTATTCCCTTTTATTTTTCTCCTTTGGCAAGCATCATGTGGTGAG
This sequence comes from Triticum aestivum, assembly GCF_018294505.1. Classification (NCBI taxonomy): domain Eukaryota; kingdom Viridiplantae; phylum Streptophyta; class Magnoliopsida; order Poales; family Poaceae; genus Triticum; species Triticum aestivum. The sequence goes on along the minus strand of NC_057805.1, from coordinate 425,042,886 downwards.
GAAAGATCTAGGCACATATGTCTATTTGAATATAGATAACATGAGTTATTATTGTTGGCATACCCTTGAGGTGAATATGTTGGGAGGCGAAACTATAAGCCCCTATCTTTCTATGTGTCCGGTTGAAACGTTTTGCTCACGTGTATGATACGTCTCCAACGTATCTATAATTTTTGATTGTTCCATGCTATATTATATTCTGTTTTGGATGTTTAATGGGCTTTATTATACACTTTTATATTATTTTTGGGACTAACCTATTAACCGCAGGCCCAGCCCAAATTGCTGTTTTTTTGCCTATTTCAGTGTTTCGCAGAAAAAGAATATCAAACGGAGTCCAAACGGAATGAAACCTTCGGGAACGTGATTTTCGGAACAAACGTGATCCAGAGGACTTGGAGTCTACGTAAAGCAATCAACGAGGAAGACACGAGGCAGGGGGCGCGCCCACCTCCCCCAGGCGCGCCCTCCACCCTCTTGGGCCCCTCGTTGCTCCACCGACGTACTTCTTCCTCCTATATATACCTACGTACCCCCAAACCATCACATAGATCCAAAACCCTATTTCCACCGCCGCAACCTTCTGTACCCGTGAGATCCCATCTTGGGGCCTTTTCCGGTGCTCCGCCGGAGGGGGCATTGATCACGGAGGGCTTCTACATCAACACCATAGCCTCTCCGATGATGTGTGAGCAGTTTACCTCAGACCTTCGGGTCCATAGTTATTAGCTAGATGGCTTCTTCTATCTCTTTGGATCTCAATACAAAGTTCTCCTTGATCTTCTTGGAGATCTATTCGATGTAGTCTTCTTTTGCGGTGTGTTTGTCGAGATCCGATGAATTGTGGGTTTATGATCAAGTTTATCTATGAACAATATTTGAATCTCCTCTGAATTCTTTTATGTATGATTGGTTATCTTTGCAAGTCTCTTCGAATTATCAGTTTGGTTTGGCCTACTAGATTGATCTTTCTTGCAATGGGAGAAGTGCTTAGCTTTGGGTTCAATCTTGCGGTGCTCGATCCCAGTGATAGAAGGGGAAACGACACGTATTGTATTGTTGCCATCGAGGATAAAAAGATGGGGTTTATATCATATTGCATGAGTTTATCCCTCTACATCATGTCATCTTACTTAAAGCATTACTCTGTTCTTATGAACTTAATACTCTAGATGCATGCTGGATAGCGGTCGATGCATGATGACATGCTACATCATGTCATCTTATTTTTGGTATTTTTATGATAAGGAGAAATAAAGATGCAAAGTAAAATAAACGGCAATAGAAATAGCTAAGTGTTGGAAGATTAATATGATGGAAGATAGACCCGGGGGCCATAGGTTTCACTAGTGGCTTCTCTCAAAATAGCATAAGTATTACAGTGGGTGAACAAATTACTGTCGAGCAATTGATAGAAAAGCGCCTAGTTATGAGAATATCTAGGCATGATCATGAACATAGGCATCACGTCCGTGTCAAGTAGACTGAAACGATTCTGCATCTACTACTATTACTCCACACATCGACCACTATCCAACATGCATCTAGAGTATTAAGTTCATAAGAACAGAGTAACGCATTAGGCAAGATGACATGATGTAGAGGGATAAACTCAAGCAATATGATATAAACCCCATCTTTTTATCCTCGATGGCAACAATACAATACGTGTCGGTTCCCTTTCTGTCACTGGGATCGAGCACCACAAGATTGAACCCAAAGCTAAGCACTTCTCCCATTGCAATAAAGATCAATCTTGTAGGCCAAACTAAACCGATAATTCGAAGAGACTTGCAAAGATATCAAATCATGCATATAAGAACTCAGAGAAGAATCAAATATTGTTCATAGATAATCTTGATCATAAACCCACAATTCATCGGATCTCGACAAATACACCGCAAAAAGTATTACATCGAATAGATCTCCAAGAACATCGAGGAGAACTTTGTATTGAGAACCAAAGAGAGAGAAGAAGCCATCTAGCTAATAATTATGGACCCGAAGTGTCGGCGTCCTGGGAACGGGGGTCCCCAGACTTGCCTGCCTGCGGCCCATGGCGTGGCTATGCTAGCAGGCTTGTACGGCCCATCTTCATCAACAAGGCATTCAAGACCCTCGCGAGGGGCCAAGCCTCGCGAGGCGGACGACGCAAGACCTCCTCAGGAGCGGCCTCACCAGGCTGCCTCGCGAGGAGCGGAGAAATCAAGGCGGTGCAAACCTCGCGAGGCCCTCGTGACGTGAGCCATGATGATCAAGATCAGGCGGGCGCCAGGCGGGCGCCAGCGTGCGCAGCGTCCTTGTTTCCTCTTTGGTGCTAAGGAGGCAAGCGCAGGCGCGGAGTACCGAGGCATCAAGCAAAGCTTTCCATATCAGTGCAACGAGACCAAGACCAGCAGGATAGCAGGACAGAGGTCACCATGGAGCCCAAGACGGCGTCACCACCAGAGCCTTTCGCAGGCGAAGACCGCTTTTATCAGGATAAGCTGTACTAGCTGTCCCCTTTCAAATTGGCCGTTGTTGCCTCCCTTCCCGCTCAATATTTGGGAAGAGGACCAGGGCCTATATAAGTAGAACTAGCCACCATCGAGAAGGGGATCGATTCCACCTCCCATCCTCACATCCACAAGCTCACAGAGCATAAGAACACCTCAACCTCAGGAGGCTGTTCTTCCCCTTGTACTGTTCATCGTCTGCCCAAGAGGCAATCTACCACCACCACACTGGAGTAGGGTATTACACCACAACGGTGGCCCGAACCAGTATAAATCTTGTGTCTTTGTGTTGTGAGTTCGTCGAGTTCGTCCGCGAGATCTTAGCGAGCTAGGGCGTAGATTGGTAGGGAGGAAATCTCCACGCGCACCCCAGTGTTCCTTGAGGGTTTTGCCGGAACCCGTGATCCGACATTTGGCGCGCCAGGTAGGGGTGCGCCGGAGCTTCCTTTCCGTCGTCTCGCGTCTAGTTGCTCCGTCGCCTCCATGGAGGACGCTCGCCGTGCTCGTGCTGAGCGCCGGGCTGCCCTAGCCACCCGCGTCGCCTAGACGGCTCCCGTCGGTAGGCTACCTCGTCGTTCCCCGTCTCCTGCCGCCAACGCCGCCACCGGCCCGGCGGGGAACGAGCAGCAAGTGTCCTTGCTGCACCCCTCGGTGCAGCGGGACGGCCGCACCACCACTCCATCCCTGACTCCGGCCGGCTCCTCGTCCCACGCTCGTCGCGCTCCCATGGATGCATGGGCCGCGCTCCTCATGGCGCACGAGCTCCTGCGCTACCGCCCGGTCGACGACCTCTACGAGGACTGGCTCGACCGCATCGCCGAGCTCGTCCGTGCCGCAGGGGGCTCCCCTGCGCCGTCCCTCTCTCCGCCTCACCCTCCGCCAGCTACGGGCGACGTAGCTCATGGAGTGCCTCCACCACCTCTGCCCCAAGACGGCGCCCTAGCGCCAAGGCGCGCGGCCCCACGACGCGACCCACCGCGTCCCGCGCCCACGCGCGAAGAAAGAAGCTGTCAAGAAGTCCCTTCGCCGCAAGAGAACGCTCCGCCGCTCCTCGCACCGCCGCGCCAGGATCGTCCACCGAGGCAGGACCCCGCGCTGCTTGCTGTGGTGGCACGTGGGCATCAAGACCAAGCTCCACCTCCAAGACGGGCCCCGACGACCACGGCCGGCTGCCGCGCCTTCACCCCCGAGCTGCGTAGCATCGCCTGGCCGGGCAAGTTCAAGCCAGATCTGCCTCCTCGCTACGACGGCACCCCCGACCCCGCGGAGTTCCTGCAGCTCTACGAGCTGAGCATCAAGGCAGCCAACGGCGACGAGAAAGTCATGGCGAACTGGTTTCCCATGGCTCTCAAGGATGGTGCCCGCTCCTGGCTCCTGAACCTACCACCTGGCTCGATCTCCTCCTGGGACGAGATGCACGACCGCTTCGTCGCCAAGTTCCAGGGCACTCGCGACCGCCCCCCGGCCGCGGGTGACCTGCACCGCGTCAAGCAACAACCAGGAGAGACCTTCTAGAAGTTCATCCAGCGCTTCAACAACATTCGTCTCAAAATCCCCAAGGTGACGGACGAGGCCATCATCTCCGCGTTCTCTGATGGCATCCGCGACATCAAGGTGAAGGAAGAGCTTGCTATCCACGAGGAGCTGTGCACATCTCAGGAGTTGTTCAACCTGGCGACCAAGTGCGCAAAAGCTGAGGAAGGGCGCCTCTCCCTCCTCGAGCTGCCGGCTGCAGACCCGGAGGAGAAGAAAGCCAAGGCCAAGGACGTGAAGAACAAGGGAGCAGCCGTGCTCACAGCGGAGCCGGACACCAAGCGAGGTAGAGACCAGCCCGAGTCATCCAAGAGCAGCCGACCATTCTGCGCATTCCACAACCTGAATACCCACAACACCAGCGACTGTCAAGAGCTCAGAGCCATTCACGAAGGATGCTTCGGTCGACGCCCCGAGCGCGGCGACTGGGGCTACGGCCGAGGAGGAGGACGTGGTGGCGGGCGCTGGGACGACCGTGCCCCGCGCCAGGAGTGGCGCGACCGACCTCGTGAGGACCGCTGGCAGGATCATCCTCGCGAGGGCGCCTGGAGGGACCAGCCTCACGAGGATCGTCCTCGGGGCAACGCGGTCTTCCCCCGCTACTGCCACCACCAAGAAGGAATGACGACCACCATCAGGACGAGGGGCTGGGGTTTCCAGGAGCCGCGCGCTATCGCCTGCATCTTGGGCGGAGGTCAGGCCCCAGCCTCGCAGCGCATCTTCAAACAGTTTGCTCGTGAAGTGAATGCAGTCCTCCCCAAGCTTGAAGCGACGCGCTCGCTCAGGTGGTCCCAGTGTGCCATCACCTTTAACTCGACAGATCAGCTCAAGTGCGCAGCCACTGCTGGCGCCCTCCCGATGCTTTGCTCCCCAGTCATCAGCAATGTGCAAGTTACCAAGACCCTCATCGACGGCGGCGCAGGGCTCAACATCCTGTCCGTCGAGACGTTCGACAGCCTCCAAGTGCCATATGACCAGCTTCAGCTTACCTAGCCTTTCTCAGGAGTGACCGACGATTCCACCACGCCGATAGGGCAGGTCCACCTCCCTGTCACCTTCGGAGAACGCAAGAACTACCGCACCGAGCTCATCGATTTCGACGTCGCGCACATCCGTTTGCCATACAACGCCATCCTCGGGTATCCAGCCCTGGCCAAGTTCATGGCGGTGACCCACCACGGCTACAACGTCCTCAAGATGCCGGGAAGTGGCGGAATCATCACGGTCCCATGCGAAGAAAGAGACGCGGTGTGCTCCCTCGAGCGTGCCTTTCAAGCTGCAGCAATCGACGACCCCGACAGCAAGGGCGAGGGCCCTCCGGAGGCCATCCCCAAGAAGAAGAAGCAGCTGCGTCGTGCCGGACCTCAGGAGGGTGGCACCGCAGCTGGAACCTCGTCAGGATCAGCGCCCGCTCTAGGGGCGCCTCCCTCCGTCGCATAGGAAGGCGCGCCCAGTGCCCTCCTCGGGCAGGGCTCGGGGGATCTCTTCTGGAGGGCCTCAGACCTTGCCAACATCATGAGGGAGGCGCTCGGGCACCACTTGGAGGCGTGCCTCACGGCATGTTTCCCTCAGGAGGACACAGGGCGAGGAGCGCCCACCGCTCAGGAATTCATCACCAAGACCACTCAGGAATTGCAAGACGCAAGGGCCATGCGCGGCGACCACTGCTCATGAGGCGCAGCTCCCCATCCAGGCGAGGATGCCGGGCTGCGCGTCTGCATCGACGTCCCAGGGCTCAACAGGGCCGCATCTCAGGAGCCTTTCTGGCCTTCGCGCGTGGGACGCTGCGAGGGTCCACCACACAATTACGTTCGCATGCCTTTCGGCCTGCCGAGCATGTCGTCAGCCTATCAGCGCAACCTGCGGCGTGTCCTGGCGGCTCAGGAGGCCAGGCACCACGCCGTCCTGGCAGAGATGGAGACGGTCCTCAGGGAACCACCAGAGCCTCCTGAGGCTCAGGGCCCCGGTGGCTCATGAGGAGCAACCCCTTCACTGCGCACCTTCAGCTGGCCCAACAACCCTTCATCAACAGAACCAGGTGACATTTTCCAAGTTCATTCAGCTGGGAGCGCCCCTCGGGCTGCATCATTCCCAGGCCACGTGGGTCCGTCCCTGTGGCATGTATCCCTTTCTATGTCTTTAGCTTACCTTGTTGGGAGCGCCCCTCGGGCTGCATCATCCCCAAGCCGCTCGGGCCTGACCCAGTGGCATGTATCTTCCATGCATTTACTTAAGCCTGCTGCTTTCATGTTTAACCTGCCTATGATTACTGCCTGTTCGATCGTCTCCTCCCACGGGGCTTCCTTCCGCCGGCACGGCGCTGGTGCACGGGTCCGTCCCTGCCACGTCGAAAAACCTGAGCGGTCGAGCTCTGGCTCGCGGCACGCCCCGCGCACGTCACCTCACCGGGCCCTCAGTGCCTTCACCCCCTCGCGGAGCAACCATAGCGGCAGGCTGGCAACCATAGCGGCAGACCGTGTTCTTCCTTATACTAGCTCGCAGGGATCTCACAAGGAGGATAGCAGGCAGCACCGCGAGCTTCCTCTTCTCCTGTGCAATCCGGTTGCACGTTAAAAGGGGGGCTCCTGAGCATCGCGACTTAGGAGCTCTTACTGGCTCTCCAGCCCTCACCCCCTGGCCTTGACCACGACATCGCGACCTGGCATACCAGCGGCGGCTGAGCTCGCTCGTGGGCCGGGACCTGAGGATGTAGAGCACTAAGGAGAACATGGGAGAAGGGAGACTCGTACGGGCCCGACCAGCTATGCTGCGGAAGCTTGCGCACGGGCCTGGCGCATCACCAGGACTCGGCCCCAAACCATCAAGATAAGTCCCGCGCTCGGGCTAACTAATTGTTGGAGCCTAGGGTTTACGGCCACGTCGCCACCCTGTCTTGCCTTGCCATAGCTGCTTGAGCGCTAAAGGGGACCTCCTGAGCATCGCGCCTCAGGGGCTCTTACTGGACCTCGGGCCGCTCACCTCCTGGCCTTGACCACGGCACGCGACCTGACATACCAGTGACGAATGCAGCCTGCCTGGGGACCGGGACCTGTCAGCGTAGAGCAACAAGCTATCGCGAGGTTGGAAAGGGGAGACCGAGCCTTAACAGGACATGCGCTCGCAGATTTTCATAATAAGGAAGATATACGCAAAAGACATCACAGACCCTTACACGCCCCCACGGGGCACTTCTTGGCTCCTCGCAGGGAACAAGAGATGGGAACCTAGGGGAATCCTATCTACACCCTCCTGCGGCTGACGCCATCATCAACAGTGGGCCGCGGGAGGCCGGTGCCAACCCCATCCAGATCAGCGGCGGCTGGACGCCGCAGCCCTGCTCCGAGCCCGGCGAGAGCTCGGGGGCACGTAGCTGTCGTCGCTCATCTGCGGAGTCCCGTAGAGCTCGGGAGAGCCGCTGGACTCCCATGGGTCGCTGCTGCTGGAGTAGCCACGAGCGGAGCACGCGTCATCCCGACGCTCCCCTCCAGGGCAACACTCCAAGCGGCGGCCCTCCGCGTCGAAGACCTTGAAGAAAAGCGTGGAGGCGCCGTCATATTTGAAGTGGACCGCGAGGGCGCCCTCCGCATGACAAACCTGCGCGACCGCGCCCCAGCCGCGGGTCATGAAGATCTTGCCAGTGGAGACTGCTTCAACCTCTGCTCCGGTCGCCAGAGCGCCGTAGTTGGCATGCTGCAACCAGAGCTCGAGAGGCCCCCTCGGTGGCATCACGTCAGAGAAGAAGCATGGGAAGCGGATCCAGGAGCTTGGGGGCATCGCCGCCCACAGCACAAGCTCGCGTGAGGAGTCCGCGGCATGGACTCTGGGGGCGACGGTGCTCGTCGCCGCAGCACGTCGACCTTGGCCGCGGTGCGCGTGCCGACGCTCGTTGCTGCTTCCTCCCGAGCCCCCGGCTTGGCCGCACAAGGGCAGTGGATACCCAGGAGGAGGCCGCTCACACCAAGGCCTCGTCAGCATCTGCACCGCCGTAGCATCGCGATGGTGGACCGACCTCTTCTTCGGCGGAAGCAGCGCCGGCGTCTCGCGGGGAGCCTTCCCTTTCTCGTCAGCGGAGAACCTTCGGATCAGCGCCATCGGAGCTGCTACTAGCAATGGAGCAGAGGAGGAAAGAAGCGAGCGAACAAGGAAGAGATGGGCGATGGGGGCTCTGCTCCCCTCCCATTTATAGCGGAAGAAGGCCAACGGGCGCCTCCCACGATCACAGATAATGATGGTTTTCCTTGCATGTCGCAGGGACTTGTCAAGTCGAGCAGTTGCCGAGGCAGCATGGGGAAGCGGAGATGCCCACATCCAATCAACCTTCACGCGTCCACCAAGACCGCAGGCTTTTGGGGCCCACGGCACTCCGTGCTTGACCTTAGGCTTTGCCTCGAAGCCAAGCCCGAGCGCGCCTTGGGCCCGGGGGCTACTGTCGGTGTTCTGGGAACGGGGGTCCCCAGACTTGCCTGCTTGCGGCCCACGGCGTGGCTATGCTAGCAGGCTTGTATGGCCCATATTCATCAACAAGGCATTCAAGACCCTCGCAAGGCGGACGACGCAAGACCTCCTCAGGAGCGGCCTCACCAGGCTGCCTCGCGAGGAGTGGAGAAATCAAGGCGGGGCAAACCTCACGAGGCCCTCGTGACGTGAGCCATGACGATCAAGATCAGGCGGGCGCCAGCGTGCGCAGCGTCCTTGTTTCCTCTTTGGCGCTAAGGAGGCAAGCGCAAGCGCGGAGTACTGAGGCATCAAGCAAAGCTTTCCATATCAATGCAACGAGACCAAGACCAGCAGGACGGCAGGACAGAGGTCAGCATGGAGCCCAAGACGGCGTCACCACCAGAGCCTTTCGCAGGCGAAGACCGCTTTTGTCAGGATAAGCTGTAGTAGCTGTCCCCTTTCAATATTTGGGAAGAGGACCATGGCCTATATAAGTAGAACTAGCCACCACCGGGAAGGGGATCGATTCCACCTCCCATCCTCACATCCACAAGCTCGCAGAGCACAAGAACACCTCAACCTCAGGAGGCTGTTCTTCCCCTTGTACTGTTCATCATCTGCCCAAGAGGCAATCTACCACCACCACACTGGAGTAGGGTATTACACCACAACGGTGGCCCGAACCAGTATAAATCTTGTGTATTTGTGTTGTGAGTTCGTCGAGTTCGTCCGCGAGATCTTAGCGAGCTAGGGCGTAGATCGGTAGGGAGGAAATATCCGCGCACACCCTAGTGTTCGAACCTTGAGGGTTTTGCCGGAACCCGTGATCCGACATGAAGGTCTGTGGTAAACTACTCACACATCATCGGAGAGGCTATGGTGTTGATGTAGAAGCCCTCCGTGATCGAATCCCCCTCGGCAGATCGCCGGAAAAGGCCCCAAGATGGGATCTCATGGGTACAAAAGGTTGCGGCGGTGGAAAAGTGGTTTCATGGCTCGCCTAGATGTTTTCAGGGTATAAGAGTATATATAGGCGAAAGAAGTAGGTCGGTGGAGCTACGAGGGGCCCACGAGGGTGTGTGTGTGGGGGGGGTGCCTACCCCCTGGGCGCGCCCTCCTGCCTCTTGGCCGCCTTGTTGCGTCCCTGACTTCCACTCCAAGTCTCCTGGATTGCGTTTGTTCCAAGAAACATCCTCGCGAAGGTTTCGTTCCGTTTGGATTCCGTTTGATATTCCTTTTCTGCGCAACAATGAAATAGGCAAAAAACAGCAACTGGCACTGGGCCTTCGGTTAATAGGTTAGTCCCAAAAATAATATAAAAGAGCATATTAAAGCCCATTAAACATCCAAAACAGATAATATAATAGCATGGAACTATAAAAAATTATAGATACGTTGGAGACGTATCAGAAATCATGTTGCAAGTAATCATGTGAACTTGATATGTGTTCGATATTTTGATAGTATGTATGCTTAGTGGTGTCATGTGAACGTCGACTACATTACAGTTCACCATATTTGGTCCTAAGGGAATGCGTTGTGGAGTAGCAATTAGATGATGGGTTGCGAGAGTGACAGAAGCTTAAACCCCAGTTTATGCGCTATTCCGTAAGGGACTGATTGGATCCAAAAGTTTAATGCTATGGTTAGAATTTATTCTTAATACTTTTCTCGTAGTTGCGGATGCTTGCGGGAGGGTTAATCATAAGTAGGAGGTTTGTTCAAGTAAGAGCAGCACCTAAGCACCGGACCACCCACATATCAAATTATCAAAGTAGCGAACACGAATTAAACCAACATGATGAAGGTGACTAGGTGAAATTCCCGTGTACCCTCAAGAACGCTTTGCTTATCATAAGAGACCATTTTGGCCTGTCCTTTGCCTCAAAAGGATTGGGCTACCTTGCTGCATATTTGTTACTACTATCATTACTTGCTTGTTACGAATTATCTTGCTATCAAACTACTCCGCTACTTACAATTTCAGCACTTGCAGACATTACCTTACTGAAAACTACTTGTCATTTCCTTCTGCTCCTCGTTGGGTTCGACACTCTTACTATCGAAAAGAGCTACAATTGATCCCCTATATTGTGGGTCATCAAGTAGTAGATTGGATAAATAGATCTCGCGGGAACGCGAGATAAAATAAAAAATAAAAAATTGCAACTAGGTATTTTTGGGTTTTTGGATTAATAGATCTGAAAATAAAAGCAAATAAAAATAGATCTCAGAGGCAAATATGATAAAGAAGAGACCTGGGGGCCGTAGGTTTCACTAGTGGCTTCTCTCGGGAAAAATAGCATACGGTGGGTAAACAAACTACTGTTGGGCAATTGATAGAACTTCAAATAATTATGACGATATCCATGCAATGATCATTATATAGGCATCACATCCAAGACTAGTAGACCGACTCGTGCCTGCATCTACTACTATTACTCCACATATCGACCGCTATCCAGCATGCATCTAGTGTATTAAGTTCATGGAGAAACGGAGTAATGCAATAAGAACGGTGACATGATGTAGACAAGTTCTATTCATGTAGGAATAGACCCCATCTTGTTATCCTTAATAGCAACGATACATACATGTCATTTCCCCTTCTGTCACTGGGATTGAGCACCGTAAGATCGAACCCATCACAAAGCACCTCTTCCCATGGCAAGAAAAATTGATCTAATCGGCCTAACTAAACCAAAGATTCGAAGAAGAAATACGAGGCTGTAAGTAATCATGCATATAAGAGATCAAAACTCAAATAACTTTCATGGATAAAATAGATCTGATCATATCGGATCCCAACAAACACGCTGCAAAAAGAGTTACATCAAATAGATCTCCAAGAGACCATTGTATTGAGAATCAAAAGAGAGAGAGGAAGCCATCTAGCTACTGCCTACGGACCTGTAGGTCTACAATGAACTACTCACGCATCATCGGAGAGGCACCGATGAGGATGATGAATCCCTCCGTGATGGTGTCTAGATTGGATCTGTAGTTTCTGGAACTTGCGGCGGCTGGAGTTGTGTTTCGTCGACTCCCCTAGGGTTTTTGTGTAGTCACCATAGGAAGGTTCGATTTTTTCTGGAACATCAACACTCCACAGTCTCATCCATCCTTGTATGTCAGTGGGTTGGTCAGAGGAGCTCGTGCGGCCCTCAAGCCAGGCCTCCTATCGACATTTTGTGTGCGCAAGAATGCGGTATGCAGAACTCACCAAAAACAACCCATTCTTTCTCAAAATTCCATCCCCAAAAGTCCTCATTATTTCTAGTGCGGAGTGGTATGCTAGTGATGGCCTCAACGCTCGCATGTAAGAAGATTTGATGCAACAACTCCCGCTGCCACGAGGCATTGGTATGATCAATAAGCTTTGCTACTTGTGAGCTGCGTTGGGATTTCCTCGAAGAGGAGAGGATGATGCAATAAAGTAGAGAACTAGAGATAAGTATTTCCCTCTGTTAATAACCAAGGTTATTAATCCAGTAGGACAACCACGCAACACCTCGTTAGCAGCACCTACACACAAAATAACAAATACTTGCACCCAACGCGAATAAGGGGTTGCCAATCCCTTGACGGTTAATTGCAAGGACCAAATTTTGTAGTGATAAATAGATAAATAAAACACAAAATAAAATAAAGTAAATAAAATTGCAGCAAGGTATTTTTGTTTTTATATATGATGAAGATAGACCCGGGGGCCATAGTTTTCACTAGAGGCTTCTCTCAAGAAAATAACATACAGTGGGTAGACATATAACTGTTGGGGAATTGATAGAAAAATGAATAATCATGACGATATCTAAGGAAATGATCATGTATATAGGCATCATGTCCGAGACAAGTAGACCGACTCCTGCCTGCATCTACTACTATTACTCCACACATCGACCGCTAGACAACATGCATCTAGAGTATTAAGTTCATAAATAACGGAGTAACGCCTTAAGCAAGATGACATGATGTAAACAAAGTAAACTCACGCATGAATAAACCCCACCTTTTTATCCTTAATGGCAACGATACAATACATGTCATGTCCCTTTCTATCACTGGGTTTGAGCACCGCAAGATCAAACCCATCACAAATCACCTCTCCCATTGCAAGAAAAATCAATCTTGTTGGCCAAACCAAATCAATAGATCGGAGAGAAATATTAAGCTATAATAATCATGCATAAAAGAGTTCATAGAAGACTCAAATAATATTTTTTTGACTATATACTGCAAGGCAACAGCCTCACAGTCCTTTATTAATAACTAAAAAGAAGTATAGTTACAAGTTTACAAGAAAAGAGTAGAGATACTTACAAGAAAAAGGTCTAAGAAAGGTTAGCTATCCAAGACAGTAAACTATCTTTATATTTACACATAATTCTATGAGACAGAAGAGAGATGTCATGAATAAAGTTCCTTCTCCAAGCTCTAAAAGAAGGTTGCTCATTTCTAAAGATCTTCCCATTCCTTTGTGTCCAAATATTCTAAGTAGCTGTGAAGACAACCCCAGTGAAGAAAGGATGACCGAAATCCCTCCTAACTGTTTGAGCCATCTCATATGTGGTTTGTTTCGGTTGAACGGACCAAGATATCCCAAGATAGTTCCAAACCCTTTGACTAAAATTGCAAGCAAAGAAAAGATGAGCCCGATCCTCATGTTGTGCCAGGTTGCATAGCACACATGTGTCATCCTGGATGATCCAATGTCCATGTTGCATCATATCCCTAGTGTTCAAACTATCCATTAAGAGAAGCCAGCCAAACACTTTGAACTTGAGCGTGCATGCACTCTTCCAAATCCATTTGAAGATGGGGTCAAACACTAGGTGTGAGAAGCAAGAGTCATAGTATATCTTTGACATAAAAGCACCAGACTTCGAAGGCCACTTCCAAATGTCTTTGCTCTCTCCATCCAGATTGATCAAAGGCAACAGGGCCTGGAGCTGTGTGTATTCCGAATAAGCCTCCTGTGACAGAGGCAGATGGAAATGATCCGAGGCATCAGGCAGCTCCATAAATTCCTTGACAGTGATTGCATCATCAACTACAAATGAATGTAGTCTTGGGAAGAACTCATGTAATAGAATAGCACGATTTCCCAGCTGCCAACGATCGAGCCAAAAAAGCACCGTGTCGCCAACATGAAGTTGTGGAACAGCTAGCTTGCAGAAATTGGGATATAAACGCATGACATCACGCCACCAAAAGGAGCCACAGATCTGGGTGCTTTGAGGTGGTGACGATGCGTAATAAGTGTCCCAAATTAATGACACCCAAGGCACGTCCACTTTATTAAAGAACTTGAAGAGATGCTTTAGTAACAAAGCCTCATTTTGAATGCCCAAGTTAAGAACACCCAAACCACCGAAATTCTTAGGGCGACAGACTATATCCCAAGCAGCCAATGATTGGCGTGGGTTATCCGTGTTGCCTCTCCATAGACATTGTCTCATGATTCGCTCTAATTGCTGCAAAATGCCCTTGGGAAGAGATAAGGTACACAAGAAATATATTGGCATGCAGCACAACACCGACTGTAGAAGTTGCAGTCGGCTTCCTTGATTTAGCAGGCATGAGGAAGCAGATAAGCGTCGCTCAACACGATCAACCAGAGGTAGCAGATCATAGATTGTAGGTCTAGAAGTTCCCATTGGCAATCCTAGATACGTGAATGGCATTGACCCAACGTCGCATCCGAGCAAAGAAGCCACCCTAGCACCTTCCTGATCAGTCATATTGATTGGAATGAGTGAGGACTTACTAAAGTTTACCCGTAATCCTGTTGACGCCGCAAAAGTGTCAAGCATCTCCTTGAAAGCAATAAGCTGATCATCAATCGCAGGCAGGACAATCAAAGTGTCGTCGGCATATTGTACAATCGGGTAGTCGCTAGAGCTGGTTGGGATTGGCAGTGAAAGGATATTCCTGGAGCACATCTCATTGACTACAGATTGCAATAAATCAACCGCGATCACAAAGAGCAGTGGTGATAGAGGATCCCCCTGACGCACGCCCGTTCTGCAAACAAAATGATTGCCCGGCACACCGTTGAGAAGCACAGAAGAAGATCCCATAGACAATATGCTATTGATCCATCCAGTCCAACGGGAGTCAAAACCCTTGCATTGTAAAATTCTGAGAATAACTTCATGCTCAATTGTGTCGAAGGCCTTCGTGAAATCCAACTTAAGGAGGACGATAGGCTGCTTCGAGGCCTTGCATTGGTGTATATACTCAAAACACCAGGCCAGGCAATCTTGAATAGAACGACACCGAAGAAAACCATATTGATTGCGGTGGATGCATCTGAGGATCACTTTCTGAAGGCGGTTAGCAAGCAGCTTAGTTAAAAACTTCAAGCACGTGTTGGTCAACGAGATGGGCCGAAAGTCTCCGACAACTTCAGGGCTCAGCTTTTTGGGGATCAGAGTAATTAATGAACTGTTAAGACATTCCAGATTGCATCTGCCCTCATAGAACTCCTTCACAAGTTGCATGAAATCCTCCTTTAGGATTGGCCAACACTTCTTTAAGAACAGGCCAGAAAAACCATCGGGACCAGGAGCACGATCCGTTGGCATGTTCTTAATGACAGATTCAACCTCGGAGTCTGTGAAAGGCTGGGATAAATCCTCAAGGCCATCAACACGCGCAATTAAGGTGTCCAAATCAAATCCCATGCGGTTTCCTTTTGCATTGCCCATACGCTGATTAAAATCCGACCAAAACATGCCAGCTAGTTGTTGGTGATCCGAGACCACATCACCTGCTGCATTCTTAATTGAAGAAATTGTGTTTGTCCGAAACCTTTCAGTGGCCATGGCATGGAAAAATTTCAAATTTTCCTCACCAACTTTAATGCTTCGTATAGTACAACGTTGCTTCCAATATACAAATTGCTAATGCAAGGTATCCTCCAGATGCAATTTCACAATTCGCCTGAAATTAAACTCCGGCCTAGTCAAAGGCCTAATCTCCTCCAGCCCATCAAAGTAAAGAATCACTTTGTTGCAGTCTGAAATGAGCGCCTTAACTGTGGACAGATTGAGATGCCATTTCTTGAGGGCATATCGAAGTGCCTTGAATTTAGAGGAAATAGTTAAGGCTGCCGAGGATCTGGCCACAGACTTGTTCCAAACTTGAGCAACACAATCATAAAAACCAGGCAAATCAATCCAATAATTTTCAAAGCGGAAGACTTTAGCCTTAGGAATAGCAGTAGCAATTGAGACCACGCACGGGACATGATCAGAGGCCGTGCGTGCAAGCGGCAATACTAGCGTGTTGGGATGATCCGAAGTCCATGCAAGAGAAGTAAAAAACCAGTCAATCTGTTCAAGTAAAGGCTCAGTTTGCATATTTGACCAAGTGAATTGCCATCCCTTAATTGGTAGCTCAATAAGGCCCAAGTGGCCAATCACTTCATTAAACAGAAAGATGTCACTGACATTACCCCCAGGTAGGTTACGATTTTCCAACGACCGCATAAAATTGAAATCGCCCAAAAGCAGCCAATTATCATCACAGTTGATGTCAAGGTTGTATAACCATTGCACAAAATCATCGCGGGCCGGACCCTGGCAAGGGCCATAAACTGACACTAGGGTCCAAACTTTAGAAGTATGCTTAGAGCGGAATTCCAGAATAATACCATAAGGCCTTGCCTCAATTAATTTACCCTCAAAGAAAGAGGAGTTCCAAATGATGACCATACCAGCCGAGGCACCCACCGAAGGCACATACGAAAAATTATCAAAACGTCGTGGACAGAACTTCCTAATAAACCTGTGATCGATATGCATACACTTCGTTTCTTGGAGACAGACCATAGAGCAACCACTTTCATCAATCTTTTGTTTAACCGCTAATTGCCGTGCTTCAGAATTAAGACCACACACATTCCAAGATAAAACCTTCCAGTCTTTAAACCCGGACTGATTCATTACAAACCATAATAGAAAGCAACAAAACTAGATCACGCAATGACCTACACTGACCATCTAAGCATAGCCATGGGAGAGAGAACCCAAAATGAAAACATAAATTAAGATATATGACGTTTAAAGCGGTACGCCATGGACCATAAAGCTGTTCGATGCAACTAATCATCAGAACTCTTGCTGTTGGAGGAGGTAGAAGGATCAGCCTCAAGCTTATCCTTGGAGATCTTCTCAGGAGCAATGCGCAGTCGTGCCCCAATACGCTGAAGATTAGTAACAGGTGTTGGTGGAGGCACTGACGGGTTCCCATCAGACTGTGAAGAGCTGGTTCTCCGCTTCTTGAATGTATGCTGGGTCTTGATCTTCTGAGAGCCTCTGCTTGGGGTTCTGTGATAGCCATCACGTAACGCGCTTAGACGTGCACTGCGGCGAACCTCCGTGTCCACCAAAATTTTAGCAGACCTCGGTTTCCGGCCACGCTTGGTGGTCACCTCAGGGACAAGAGTGAACTCAAAGGACTCGGTGACAGGTTCAGAGAGATCATCAAAACAAAGAGCCCTTGCAACTGGCCTCCTAACTGGAGAAGCCTGGCATGGAAGGCTGAAAGAGGATTCTGACGGAGGCTGCAGAGAGAAGCTGACATCTGCTCCATTGTAACAAATATCCCATGAGCACTTAGACAGCAGTAGAGACCCAAATTTAGTCTTGAACACAAGCTTTGGGATTTCAGCAGTGAAAATAGCCGGCAAGATCTTTTGGAAGTTGGACTGCCATTGCATAACAGGGCCAAATACAGTGAGAACTTGCCCAATATGAAGAGGAGGCTGCATAGGGGCCGCTGGTTGCTGAAAGACGACCATATCATCAACTGGTTGAGCATTAACAGAATCATCCGATACTTGCAGAATGATTGATTCTTGCGACTGGTTCGCATCAACATGATTTTCATCCACAAGCCCCTGCTGCACATGCAGATCATCATGTGGAGCTTCCTGGTGGGGTGGTGCATGATCGTGAGCTGGTGGTGGTAGCTCATCCCGACCAATCTCAGGAAATTCAGGCATAACCCAGTTATGGTTATGAAATTGCAGATGCCCAGGGAGTGGGTGAGGGTTGCCATCGAAGGGCATTGGATCCTCAGACTTTGCTGATGTCTGACTCAAATAATATTCATAGATAATCTGATCATAAACTCACAATTAGTCGAATCCCAACAAACACACCACAGAAAGAGATTACATCGAATAGATCTCCAAGAACATGAAGGAGAACATTGTATTGAAGATCAAAGAGAGAGAAGAAACCATCTAGCTACTAGCTATGGACCCGTAGGTCGGTGGTAAACTACTCACACATCATTGGAAGGGCAACAAGGTTGATGTAGAGCCCCTCCGTGATCGATTTCCCCTCCGACGGATTACCGGAGAAGGCCTCCAGATGGGATCTCATGAGAAAAGAAACTTGCGGCAGCGGAAAAAATATTTCGGGTGGCTCTCTGATGCCACAGGAATATTTGAGAATTTATAGAGGTGGAATTAGGTCAAGAGGTGCCACAGGGGCCCACAAGCCTGGGGGGCGCCCCCTGGGGCGCGCCTCCGAGCTTGTCGCTCCCTTGTGGCTCATCGGTTCTTCTCCCGAACCTTCGAGGGTCTCTTCTGGTCCAGAAAAAACTAATCCAAAGTTTTTTCTCCGTTTGGACTCTGTTTGATATTGATTTCCTGAAAACCAAAAACAAACAAAAAAACAGCAACTGACACTAGGCACTAAGTTAATAGGTTAGTCCCAAAAAAAATATATAATTGCATAAAGATGCATATACAATATCCAAGATTGATACTATAATAGCATGGAACAATAAAAAATTATAGATACGTTGGAGACGTATCAAGCATCCCCAAGCTTAATTACTGCTCGTCCTCGAGTAGGTAAATGATAAAAACATAATTTTTATATGGAATGCTACCTATCATATTCATCATGTAATAATATTCATCATCCAACTTGCTTGCTCATGAAGACCTAGGGCATTTGAGGAAGCCCATCATTGGAATATACAAGCCAAATTCTATAATGAAAAATTCCCACTAGTTAAATGCAAATGAAAGCATATGAGACTCTATATGAAAAACTTGGTGCTACTTTGAAGCACAAGTGTGGAAAGGATAGTAACATTTCCCCTTCTCTCTTTTCTCTAATTTTTTGGGCTCTTTTTGGTTTCTTTTTTGGCCTCTCTTTTTTCCTCACTTGGGACAATGCTCTAATAATGAATATGATGATCATCACACTTCCAGTTACTTACAACTCAGAAGAAAATTATAACTTGATACTAGAACAAAATATGACCCTATATGAATGCCTCCGGCGGTGTACCGGGATGTGCAAAGATCTATCGTAACATGTATAAAAAATGATGAACGGTGGCTGAGCCACAAATACTATGTTAGCTATATGATCATGCAAAGCAATATGACAATGATGATGTGTATCATAATAAAATGGAACGGTGGAAGTTGCATGGCAATATATCTTGGAATGGCTATGGAAATGCCATAATAGGTAGGTATGGTGGCTGTTTTGAGGAAGATATAAGGAGGCTTATGTGTTATAGAGCGTATCATATCACGGGGTTTGGATGCACCGGCGAAGTTTGCACCACATCTCAAGGTGATAAAGGGCAATGCACAGTATCGAAGAGGCTAACAAATTGCGGAAAGGTGATGGTGCGTATAATCCATGGACTCACATTAGTCATAAAGAACTCGCATACTTATTGCAAAACTTTATTAGCCCTCGAAGCAAAGTACTACTACGCATGCCCCTAGGGGGATAGATTGGTAGGAAAAAACCACCGCTCATCCCCGACCGCCACTCATAAGGAAGACAATCAATAATAAATCATGCTCCAACTTTTTAGCATAACAAGAGACTATACGTGCATGCTTCGGAAATCACAAATCTTAACATCAATATTCTTAAACCACAATTATTCACTAGCACAACCCACACATTACCACCTTTATATCGTAAAACTATTGCAAGGATCAAACTTATCATATTCAGTGATCTACATGAAAGTTTTTATTATATCCCTCTTAAATACCTATCATATTAGGACCAAATTCATAACTTGTACTAATTGCCATTACTATTATCAACTCTCAAAAAGATATAAGTGAAGCATGAGAGTGCAACTATTTTTTTAAATATAACCACCGTCGTGCTCAAAAGATATAAGTGAAGTACTAGAGCAACTGCCTAGCTCAAAATATTTAAGTGAAGCACATAGAGTATTCTAACAAATCATGAATGAATGTGTGTCCCTCTCAAATAGGTGTGTCCAGCAAAGATGATTGTGACAAACTAAAAAGAAACGAAGCAAAGACTCATATAATACACGACACTCCAAGCAAAACTCATATCATGTGATGAATAAAAATATAGCTCCAAGTAAAATTACCAATGGTTGGTAGAAGAAAGAGGAGATGCCTTCCGAGGCATCCCCAAGCTTAGTTGCTTTGGAGTCCTCGAATATTACCTTGGGGTGCCTCGGGCATCCCCAAGCTTAGGCTCTTGCCACTCCTTATACCTTCATCCATCATGATCCCACTCAAAACTTGAAAACTTCAGCACATAAAACTCAACAAAACCTTCGTGAGATCCATCAGTATAACAAAGCGAATCACCATTTTAGGTACTGTTGTAAAGCGATTCATATTTTATTATTGCATTATACCCACTGTATTCTAACTTCTCCACGACTTATACCCCCTTTGAAGGAATAGTACAATAAGACAGTGCATGCTAATCGAATTAGCTTATTGGTAATGACAACATGCTTCCCTAATTGGCATAAAATATTGGAGAAACTAAACCATTCTAACAATACATGTATGCAATCTAAGAACCGAATCAGAATTCTCTTGAGTATAATTAACTGTGGCATAGAGATGGCACATGGATTTTTTTCACTCTTCCTGGGCACACCTCTATGCTGGACTCCATTTCATAAAATAACATCTTGTCATAACATGAATGGAAATAGAAGAGGCAACCTTGACTAACAAAACTCACATGCTAGTACTATTTTTGCACCATGAAACTAATTGTGCCTCTCAAATACACCAAGATAGTTCTTAATTTGCTAAGTTATTTAGAGAAAAGACATCAAGAAAGAAACCTAGTTGGCTATCACGTGGAGTATAACATACCTCCAACACCTCACCACTTTGTCCTAATCGCTACAAATAAAGCAAGCAATGTGAATCAAGCAACCAACTTTGAAATAACATGTCTGGAAAAAACCACTTTGTCCAAGTCCATACAAAGAAAGCAAGCACAGTGAATCAAGCAACCAGCTTTGAAATAACATGGCAGGAAAAACTATTTTGTCCTAATCAATACAAAGAAAGCAAGCACTGTGAATCAAGCAACCCGCTTTGAAATAACATGGCAGGAAATCCACTTTGCGCTAATCTATACAAAGAAATCAAGCATTGTGAATCTAACAACCAACTCTGAAATAACATGGCAGAAAAAAACAGTCTTAAAATGCTTAACATGAGCCACAATGAAGATATTCAAGCAGAATTCTTACGTTTTATGTTACACACATGTGTTAATCAAATCCAAATGATGTCATTTGTTCAGATCAAAGATAAAGGGCAACTTATGGAACACAACAGCAAAATTGCACATAATATCACAATCATTTTCTCATAAAAACATTGAAAATAAAAGCATGCACGGTATCCCTCGCCTAAGATTCGATTAGTATCAAGAGCAATTAACCAAAGAGAAAAAAATGTCACGACATAAACTAATACATAGAAGCACCCATTCAACCCCATAGTCTATAAGGGCAATTTAATAGAACAAACATACATGGAGAGGACATACATGGACATGCTATCAACCATTGTTGCCATGCATGGTTATCCCTGGAAATAGAGACATGCTAAAAATCCAAAAGTAACAAAAAGGGAAAACATATTTGGCAAATAATTTAATTGATCTTAAACTCTTAATCAACTAGATCAAACCTCGCACGTTGCTGTGAAATGACTACACTGATATGTTTAGGTGAAATCAACGGACATGCATGCAAATAATTCTGTTACATAGACATAGTATATAGTTCTCTCACACAATTCTTAGGCAGCTGAAATGGAAATATAATGTTTCCTCATAACCTTGATATGTTGATGCATGGAATGATCATTGATTGATGTTTGGTTAGTACTATCTCACAGGAAAAGTACACTAATTAGAAGCAAAAATACAATACAGAAACAGTTGAAAAAATGTTCTCTCAAAACCTATTAGTATTAGATACAGAATCCTATTTGCTTTGAGCGCCCCTATCCTATATTCTCTCTATCTATAGATGGAGCTCTGAAACATTGCTGTACTGATTTACGTTTAGTTAGTAGCATCCCACACACAAAAAAGTATCCCTCCATCGCAAAATAAGTGTCTCAACTTTAGTACATTTTGGGACGGAGGGAGTAGGTTAGAAGAAAATACAATACCAAAACAGGCTGAAAATTGCCTCCACTTAATCAAAAAACTCAAGTCGTATGACAATAAAAGGTATGAGCTATTCGTGATTGATTATCTGCCAAAGCATGAAGAAGTCACATTGGGCAATGATGGAAGTAATCTTCATGACATCTCCCTAACGATTCTTTTGCCTAGTTTTAAATCAAATAAAAAAATGAAAGAATGAAAATTAATGTACCAGTCAAGTTAGGGTGCAATCTTTCACTTCCTAATTTTGAATCTAGTATCAACCGGTGAGAAGAAAAACATATGTTTCAACATGGAGAAGCAGAACTACAGAAGCATTGTGGCTCCTAGCTGTACCTGTTCCCACTAACACGCTTGCCCTAGGACTGGCCTGGTTGTTCCTGCCGGAGCACCATTTTGGAGGACCTCTCCTTCCACATGGTCCGTGGTTGCCGATGATAACTCAAACTACAGCTAACTGCAAGTACCAAATCGACGAAAACCTAGGTATGCTCATGGGTTGACAAATCTACTTGGAAGGGGAAGAGAAAATAGAAGATGCAGTGACCAATTAGAGCACAGGATGTGAGGAGACCATCTTCGTGGTGGGGGTAACAGGTAGGTGAGGACACCTGAGACCATTTGCTGCACCGCAATATTAATCAGTAGTCAATCGACGTTCTTAGTTTGGGGAGGAAATTAACAACGCAGGCTGGTGGATAATCTTTGAGGTAAAAACTGATCTGCTGACGTGGCATGTGTGATGATGTGGAGTGTGTGCATGTTGAGATAAATCAAAGTAGTGGGGATCAACTACTTAGCTATAATAGATTCCCCTTAAATCTACGAAAAAACTAACGCCCACACGTGTGGCATCTTGCACATCGCCCACACGCCTCCATTACCACTCATTTTGCCACGTCAAAACAGATGACATCAGCAGGAATCTTTTTGGTTTTCAGCTTAAAAATGTTTTATCTCCTAATTAAAAAATCCAATTAAAAATCCGTTTTCACCATTAAATCCGTCTCGACGAGATCTTCAAAACTAGACCTCATGTTGATATGTTTCGATGAATTTTTTTTGCCCAAAAGTTGCCATGATGTTTACATTGTAGTTGCCATAGTGCTTAAACTAAAGTTGTCATGTGGCAATTTTAGTTTGTAGAGCATGGCAATTTTAGTATTTTGATGATGGCAATTCCAATACTTTGCCCATGAAAATTATTTTTTGTATGAACCATGGCAATTTTAAGTGCAAGTATCATGGCAATTTTAGTTTATGGTTCATGGCAAGTCTAGTTTCTTAATTCACTATTTTATAATATGTCAAAATGTACTTTTAAATGTAGAAGAAAATAGCTGAAACATATCATGGCAACTTCAGTGTAAACACCATGGCAATTCTTGTGCAATAGACATGTCAACTTTTAAACAAAAAAATTCATCAAAATATATTGATATGAGTGAAAGCTGAATAAAACTGTTGCTTATTGATGATTTGGTGCGGCATACAAGAGTATATAAGAGGGTACAAACCGACTTGGGGTAGGGGTACAAAACTGACTTGGACTAGAAGTCGTATACCATAATGACTACTCTAACATCCCCCCGCAGTATCAACGGCAGGCTCGACGACGTTGAGACTGAAACAGATATCTTGAAACGGCTTAGTAGGCAGTGCCTTGGTGAAAATGTTAGCAAACTGAGCCGTAGAGGGAACATGAAGCACCCAAACCTGACCAAGAGCAACCTTTTCACGAACAAAATGAATATCAATCTCAATATGCTTTGTGCGTCGGTGTTGAACTGGATTGCTGGTCATGTAGACTGCTGATATGTTGTCACAGTAGACAATAGTGGCCTGCTCAATAGGCCTGTGTAGCTCGGAGAGTAACTGCCGAATCCAGATTGTATCTGCAACGGCATGTGCCACAGCGCGATACTCAGCCTCGGCCGACGAACGTGAGACTGTAACCTATCTTTTCGAAGACCAAGAAATCAAATTGTTACCAAGAAAAACACAAAAACCGGAAGTGGACCTTCGAGTGTCAGGACAACCAGCCCAGTCTGCATCAGAGTATGCGGTAAGCGAGTTTGGAGAAGAATTATTGAGGTGGAGACCATGATTGAGAGTTCCTTTTAAATACCGAAGAATGCGTTTAACATGATTATAGTGAGGAACCCGGGGATCATGCATATAGAGACATGCTTGTTGAACAGCAAAAGAGATTTCAGGACGAGTAATGGTGAGATATTGGAGAGCACCTGTTAGGCTACGATAGAGAGTAGGATCGGAAAAGGGTTCACCGGTAGCCGAAAGTTTAAAACTAGTATCGACAGGAGTGCGAGATGATTGACAGTCAAGCATACCAGCACGATTAAGAAGATCAAGAATATACTGGCGTTGGGAAAGAAAAAGGCTGGAGGAATCTCGAACAACAGCAATGCCTAAGAAATGATGAAGGAGTCCTAGGTCAGTCATAGAAAATTCAGATCTAAGAAGAGAGACAATATGATCTAAGAACTTTTGAGAGGAGGCGGTAAGAATGATATCATCTACATAGAGAAGTAAATAGGCAGTGTCAGAAGTTTGATGATACACAAAAAGAGAGGTGTCGGAGAGAGATGGAGTGAAGCCTATTGTTTGAATGAAGGAGGAGAAGCGTTGAAACCAAGCTCGTGGGGCCTGTTTAAGACCGTAGAGAGATTTCTGAAGAAGACATACTGAGTTGGAAAGGATGGATTTTCAAAACCCAGAGGTTGCTGGCAGTAGACAGTTTCTTGAAGGGAACCATGGAGGAAAGCATTTTTAACATCAAGTTGGTGAATGGGCCATGAAGAGGAGACAGCAACACTAAGAACGGTGCGAATGGTGCTAGGTTTAACAACAGGAGAGAAGGTTTCTTCGTAATCAATTCCTTGCTGCTGAGAAAAGCCACGACAAACCCACCTGGCTTTATATCGTGAGAGACTCCCATCGGAGTGGAACTTTTGGCGAAAAATCCATTTGCCAGAAACAATATTTGTATTGGGAGGACGAGGAACAAGTTGCCAAGTGTTGTTTTGAAGTAAAGCATTATATTCTTCTTGCATGGCAGCGGCCCAATTGGGATCAAGTAGAGCAGTTTTGTAATTCTTTGGAAGAGAAGTGAGAGATACGGAGGTATGAAGGTTTAGGCGGTCTTGGGGTTGATGAAATCCTGATTTGGCCCTAGTACGCATGCGATGATCATTAATCGGGGCTGCTGTAGGAATAGCACGAGGTGGTAAGGTGGGTACTGGTGAGTCCGGCGCAGCGGAAGAGTCGGACGAAGGAGTAGGGCTGGGTAGTGGAGTGGGAGCAGGGCTGGGTGGTGGAGTGGGAGTAGGGGCCGGGGGTGTTGGGGAGGGAGCAGGGGTCGGGGGTGTTGGGGACGTCTCGGGTGGGGTGAGTGTATGGTTGGGATTGGCTATGGTGGGTGTTAATGGTGGTGGTGATAAGTTGTGTTCGGCAGGTAGGGGAGTATATAGTTGGAAAGGACGGGGAGAGGGGGTGTTTGCGGAGCTAGGGGTGTTGGATGGTGTAGTAGTGCGTTGTGAGAAAGGAAAAATGTGCTCAGCAAACGTGACATGACGAGAGACATGAACGTGTCCGGTGTGAAGGTCGAGACAGCGATAGCCTTTGTGCTCGTCAGAGAAGCCGAGAAAAGCACATGGGATAGAGCGTGGTGACAATTTATTTGCAGAAGTGGCGTAGGCATTGGGAAAACAGAGACAGCCGAAAACACGAACCGCGGAGTAGTCGGGGTGGGAAAGAAAGAGGGAATAATAGGGAGTAGTGTTGGGTTTAGTTTTGGAAGGTCGAATATTTAGAAGGAAGGTGGCCATGTGTAGGGCTTCAGCCCAAAACTTGGGAGGCATAGATGATTGAATGAGGAGAGTGCGAACTATATCATTGAGGGTGCGAAGAGAGCGTTCTGCTTTACCATTTTGAGGGGAGGTGTAGGGACATGAGAACCTAAGCAGGATGCCATGTTGTAAGAAGAAAGTACGATTTTTAATGTTATCAAACTCGCGACCATTGTCACATTGGATAAAGCGAATTGGGAGGAAGAAGTGAACAGACACATAGCGTTGAAAATTAAGGAAAAGAGAATGGACCTCGGATTTGTTGCGTAGAGGAAAAGTCCAGACAAAGTGGGTGAAATCATCTAGGATAACAAGGTAGTATTTAAAACCCGAAACACTTGCAATGGGAGAGGTCCATAAATCACAATGTATTAATTCAAAGGGATAAGTGCTACAAGAACTAGAGGAACTAAAGGGAAGACGCACATGTTTGCCTAATTGACAAGACTCGCAAAACACAGAATTATGAGAGTCCCTATTACATGGTATGGTAAATTCACTAAGCATAGAAGCTAAGACGGCGGGGTTGGGATGGCCCAAGCGACGATGCCAGAGATCGACGGAGGCCAGCATGGATGTTGGAGAGGTGGCGGCAGGAACTCCATTAAGAGAATAAAGATCACCGGAGCTATTGAAGCGAGCGATCTCGGCCTTGGTCAGGTAATCCTTCACAGATAAACCAAAAGGGTCAAATTCAGCCGAAACTAGATTGTCGCAAGTAAATTGGCGAACAGAGATAAGATTTTTAATGAGGGCGGGTGCAACTAGAACATCGCGAAGTAAAAGAGGTTTGGTGGAAGAGGGAAGTTGAGCCTGACCAACACAATATATAGGAATAGATGATCCATCTCCAAGGATAATGGAAGGGAAAGGAGATTTAGTGCAAGAAGATAACCAATTACTAGATGCAGACATATGACTAGAGGCCCCTGAATCAAAGATCCAATCCGTACCTGAGTTTCCTTGTGCAGCAAAGTTATTCATGGCCTGGAGAAAGGCAGCTTGATCCCAGCTCGGCGTCGCAGGTGAGGGTGGCGTCGGAAGCAGTGCCGGCGGGTACGATGGTGAAGGCAGTAGGGCCGGCTGGGGAGTGTAGTAGGCATTAGCCGGCTGTGGTGGGGCGGCGTGGGGAGCACGGCCGGCTGAGGTGTGTAGTAGGCGCCGCCGTCGGTGCTGTAATTACCATAAGGAGCATACGTCGGGGCGGCGTGATAGGCATTGGCCAGCTGTCGGGGGTTGAGAACCCCGGGAGCACCAGTAGGCGGCCGAAGGCCGGGTTGCCAGGCACCTGAGTATGCCGGCGGGGCACCGAGGGTGGACGGAGCGGACCAGGGCATGGGCCATGCTTGAACAAGCCCCGTCCAAGGATCATGAGGAGGCCGCCATGCAACCGCAGATGGAGCACTGGTGGGTGGTGCAGGACTCGGTGCTGGTGATGTCGTAGGCGGAACCGAACGAGTCGTCGGCGGCCTGTAGATAGGGTTTTTGCCTCGGTAGTTCGGACTAGGACGCCAGCCTGGGGGCGGTTGAACAGATGACGATGCGGACGGCCTGGCGGCAGGAGCCGGCCTGGAAGGCGGCGCTGGTGTAGACGGCAGAGGAGGATGAGCCGCAGCATGAAAGACCTTGGGGCGAGAGTCCTCGCGAGCTTGTGTTTCCGCCGCGAGTTGTAGCAAGGAACGAACTTCAGCGAAGGTAGGAGGGGGCCGTATCATCGGTATGAACGAGGCTTGCTTGTCAAAGTCTTCGCTGTGGCCGATGACGACGATATTGATTAGCTGTGAGTCGCTAACTGTATCGCCGAGTTCGCGGAGCTCATCACCAATGGTCTTAACGCGCTGGCAGAACAGGTTCACCGGGGCGTCTCCTTGCACCATATTGCGAAGCTCAGTGTGGAGAGCGTTTTTCCGAGCGTCGGTGTTGCTTTGGAAGAGCTGACGGAGGGAGTGCCAGATGTTGGCAGCGGTGGCGCCATCGTGATCGAGCATGTTGAAGATTTCGGTGGTGATGCGGGTGTAGAACCACTGGACGATCGCGAGATCGTCTTTCAACCATTGCGGATCGTCGGGGCGGGGAAGACAGTTGGCGGCGACATGCGAGCGCAGGTTGCAGCGGCCGAGGTGGAGATCGAAGAGATGTCTCCAATGGTAGTAGTTGTGGGCGGCGAGATCAAGAACTATGGGGATGTAGGGGCTGACGTCGGAGATTGTGTCAGCAAGAGATATTGGTGCGGCGAGGATGGGTGCAGGGTAGTTTTGTGGAGCTATGGTGAGGGCCGAGAGAGAAGCGGTCGCGGCGTTGGCAGCCTTGGCGATGAGTGCGGCCCGGCGCTCGAAGTAGCCGGGCGGCGGCGGCGGCGGCGGTGGCGTTGGCGGAGCCATACCCTAAACTCTGGGACCGGTATCTGATACCATGAAAGCTGAATAAAACTGTTGCTTATTGATGATTTGGTGCGGCATACAAGAGTATATAAGAGGGTACAAACCGACTTGGGGTAGGGGTACAAAACTGACTTGGACTAGAAGTCGTATACCATAATGACTACTCTAACAATGAGATCTAGTTTCGAAGATCTGGCCGCAAGGAATTTAATGGTGAAAACGGATCTTGAATCAGATTTTTCATGTAAGAGATAAAACATTTTAAAAACTGAAAATCCAAAAAGATTCACACATGCATGCATGCGGTGACGTGGCAGTCTGTGTGTTATAGGACGTATGGGTGGATTTCACTCCCACCACACGTGTGGGCGTTAGCGTTGTCCTAAATCTAACCTTCTCTGAACTATCGATAGTGGTGTGTTGATAATCTGCCATAGGATGAGACCTACAGACCGCGAATTAAAGGTAGCATGCGCTGACATTTCTGTTGATTTGATCTGTAGTGAAATAGATCTAGTAAAAATCAAAATAATCAAAAGATTGAACCTTTCTCAATATAGTTTGCATATTATGTAAATTACACATGTAACCATATATAAAAATAGTTCTACAGTAATAAACAAATCATAAGACAAACAGTCGGTATTGAATCATCATGTTAGTACCGGGCAGCACAGGAGGAAGAGGTAACCGGAGTTGAGACCCGGGACACTTGTCGGTGAGGTGGAGCCGGTCCAAGCGAGGTGCTGAAGTCACTGTGAAGTAGGAGAGTTCAGCGGGGCCGACGAATGGTTGCCGGGGACGGCCGGGACGCGCTCCCTGGCCCGCGGCGAGCCAGCGGCCTCCAGCCCAGAGTGCAGCCATCAACGGCGCAGCGCTCCTCGGCGCATGCCGCAGCGACGGCCCCGGCGGCACACAACCCATATTTGGTGCTCATCCTATACGCCTGGATCGAGCCCTTGCTTCAGGTGGAGAAGAGCGCCGCAGCCTCCTCTTCCTTCTCCACCCCCTCTTGCCGGACGATGCCTCGGTGCCTTAAGGCACCTACCTTTGTGTCTATGACATGTGGGCCCAATAGGTGGTTGGCCCACATGTCAATGACCCAAAGGCAAGTGACTTTAAGGCACCGAAGCTGCGTCCCTCTTGCCCATCAGGTGAAGAAGGTAAAGTGGTGGCTCTGTTCTTTAGTAAAAAAGCGACAGAAGAAACCATAGTGAACCAAACCCATTGCGAAAACAACTGTCAAGCTCAGAAAAGAACTCAGAAAACGGTGATTTCAGAAAAAGAATTCAGAAGACGGTAACAAGTGAACTTTACGTGGTTTAGTTCTGTACTAGCAAGATGCCCATGCGTTGCACGGAACATCAAGATCTTGTGGGAGAAAAGGATGAACGAGGGAAGGCCTTGTCTGCCAATGTGGAGAGGAGTGCGGGTAAATTGTCATAGTTTCCTTCCTATCCGTTAGATATAGATCGGACGGCCTATATTGCAGGATGGCAGGCACACCATCATTACCAACTCTGCTTTTTTATAAGAGTAGATATATCAAATCTTAATTAATACGCACACATCTACGGAGTACAGTACTAGTACTGATTACTGATTGTCGCATCTACAAGTAATTGACAAAACTTCTCAAACTGGAATGCTTTGTTACGTAATGCGGCAGTGGCTTTGCAAGCGTGGGGGCAACGGAAGATCGATAACATAAAGTTCAAACTGGCGATCGCTAATTGGGTGATTTTGCGGCTCGAGCAAGCACAAGAGGATAGGCCTTTAACCTGCGATGAGCTCTGGCTGCGTCGTTCCTTGAAGCTGGCTGTCCTGGGCCTTGCTTCCTGGGAGCGAACCATCTCTAGGCAAAGATCGAGGATACGATGGATAGGAGAGGGGGATGCTAACACGAGGTTGTTCCAGGCGGTGGCTAACGGAAGGCGAACCAAAAACTACACCGCACATCTCAAGCACGGGGATGAAATCTTATGGAGCAGAGTAGAAAAGAGGAAATCTTTACTGAGGAATATAGGAACTTGCTTGGCAAGCAACAGTCCAGGGAGTTTACCTTGGATCTTGACTACCTTGGGATGGATCAAGTGGATCTGCAGGAGCTTGAGGCTATCTTTACTGAGGAAGAAATCTGGAATGTTGTGAAGGAGCTGCCCTCTGATCGTGCGCCGGGACCCGACGGCTTCATAGGGATTTTTTATAAAAAGGCGTGGCCGATTATTAAGCATGATATTATGGCTGCAATCATGAAGCTATATGTTGGCGATGGGAGAGGGTTTGCGAAGCTTAACAAGGCTTTGATTACACTCATCCCCAAGCGGGCAGATGCTAAAACCGTGGGAGATTTCTGGCCTATCAGCTTAACACACAGTTTTGCCAAGCTTTTCGCAAAAGCACTAGCCTGCCGCGCAAGAAAAAGAATGCCTGAGATTGTTAGCACGAACCAGTCAGCTTTCATAGCCGGGAGATGTTTGCACGATAACTTTCTACTCGTGAAGCAAATAGCTAGGAAGCTGCATGTACGGAAGACGCCGTGAGTGTTTCTAAAACTTGACATAACTAAAGCCTTTGACTCCCTTGCTTGGCCGTTCTTGTTCCAAGTTTTGCGCAAGAAGGGTTTTGGAGAAAAGTGGATGAGGTGGATTGCAATCCCCCTGCAGACAGCAAATACTAAGATTGTGGTCAATGGATGCCCAGGACTGAGTTTCATTCATGCTTGTGGCCTGCGGCAAGGAGACCCGGTGTCCCCCCTTTTGTTTGTAATTGCTATGGAAGCTCTGTCTTCCCTGTTCAGGAAGGGGGTAGGGCTTGGGGCTGTTAGCTCTTTCCCTGGTATCTCGGCGACTCAACGTCTATCTATTTATGCTGATGATGTTGCTCTGTTCATAAGACCCACCACTCTAGATCTGAGATTTGTCAGGACGGCCTTGGATAGCTTTGGCACGGCGTCAGGATTGGTGGTGAATTACAATAAGTCAATGGCTATCGTGATAAGAGGATCAGAGGAAGATCAGCAAAGGGTGAGGGACATCTTGCAATGTGCTTTGGGCAACTTCCCTTGCAATATTTGGGCATCCCTCTGGCGATCAAGCAGCTCAAGCGGGGAGATTGGCAGTCCCTTATCGACCAGGCAAGGAAGTTCATACCAGCCTGGCAGAGAGGACTCATCCAAAGGCCTGGCCGTTTGGTGCTGGTTAAGTCAGTAGTTGCAGCGAGACCTATACATCAGTTGATGGTTCTCAATGCACCAGATTGGGTTTTTGAGGAGATTGATGCTTGGATGAGATCCTTCTTTTGGGCAAGAAAGGATAAAGTGAATGGAGGGCAATGCCTCGTCGCCTGGAATACGATATGTCGTCCAACGTGTTATGGTGGACTTGGAATCAAAAACCTCAAGTTGCAAGCTCTTGCTCTCAGAGTTAGGTGGGAGTGGTTGAGGAGAACGGACCCGGAGAGGCCGTGGCAGGGCATCCCGTTCTTAATTGATGCTGATGCTCGGGAGGTATTCAATAGCTTGGTGCATGTCACAGTCGGCAGTGGGGAACGAGTCCTCTTCTGGAAAGACAGATGGATAAATGGAGCAGCGGTGGTTGACATTGCACCGGACATCTTGTCCTTGATTCCTACAAGAGTGCAGAACATGAGAACTGTGTGCCAGGCTTTGACCAATGACCAATGGGAACTAGACATACTCGGAGTACCACCGTTCATGGCCCTGATCCAGCTTATGCATCTTCGGGCAGCCATTGCCGGAGGCCAGAGGGACCATCTTGAGCCGGACGTCTTCACTTGGCCGTGCGATAGCTCTGGCACGTACACGGCCAGATCAGCATACCAAAGGCTTTGCCTTGGCCTCATGAGATCGCCAACATACGAGTGCATATGGAGGAGTGGGGCCATTCTCAAGTGCAAAATATTTGCTTGGCTGGCAACCCAACACAGGTTGTGGACTTCCGATAGGAGGGCGAGGCATGGGTTGCAGGACGACACAGTTGCCTGCTTCCTATGTCTCCAAGAGGAAGACACCATCAATCACATTCTGGTGCTCTGCAGCTACGCTAAGGAAGTTTGGCAGCTCTGCTTTTCCAAGGTTGGAATCGGCGTTCCATACCCAAACCAAACTGATACCTTCACCACTTGGTGACTTCTGGCGAGGAAGAGCGCTATCGCCAAGCACATGAGAGGATTTGACACGCTGATCATAGCCACAGCTTGGTCCATCTGGAAACAACACAATGCGCACGTGTTCGGTCGCGTCGGGCAGCAAAGGACACCTCAACTATTGGTCGATCAAATCATAGCGGAGTTGAAGGATTGGAAAAGTGCAGGAGTTGGTAGATTAGAACCTTTTGTGAGAGAGTAGTCTAGGTTGTGTTGTGTGGTGTTGGTGTCTCTAGCCGGCTGTTCGCAACCGTGTCTAAACTCTTGTAATTATGTTGCTCCCTTCTATAAAAATATGGCACGCCATTGGCGTGCTCTCGAAAAAAACTTCCCAAAAGAAAGTACGGAGTATCAGTAATTGACAAGCGGATCTGGGGCACCCGGCCCTCCCCCCTTGCGAAATGACCTATACCATCTCTATGCCGCCGCCGCCTTCTCCTCGTCCACTGCGCCGCCCGACGCTTCCCCCCTGCCCATCCACCACGCTGCTGGCCGACCCACCGCCGCCGCTGCTGAAGCTGAGCGACAACAGCTCCTCCTGCTGGTCATCGCCGGCATAGGAGCCGTCTTCGGCCACCGAGGAGGCGCCGTCGCCGCCACTGCCACTGCCGCTGCCGCCGTGCTGCTGCACCCATTGCAGCAGGTGCTCCGGCATCGGCTCCTCCTCCTGCTGCTGCTGGTGAGGCTCTTCCTCCTCCTGCTGCTGCTGGTGAGGCTCTTCCTCCTCCTGCTGCTGGTGAGGCTCCTCCTCCTCCTGCTGCTAGTGAGCAGTGGCGGAGCTTGACAAGAATCTATGGGGGGGGCAATGATAAAAAAACTAACCAACCACAACAAACCAGAACTTGTAGCCTCGAGGCAAATTTATGCTTATTATTACATTCTGTGACGACGGCCTATGTTGTACATGCAAAACTGCACACTGTGACTACATCAAAATATACAACTTGTCTATTTATACCATCAGCCTTCAAACCAAACCTCAATGACATTCTGTGAGCCAAGTATAACAACAACAAAAAGAAGTAGTCCTACAGATCAACAGAACAAATCCGTGGTGCAAGAAACAAGAAATCCTACATTAGATCAGATGAATAGGTACACTAATTACTAAATTTCTAATGAAACTCATACATGAAACAACAAGAAGCTCCAACTTTAGTGATGCTCGCAGTTTTTCTAATTTCATTGTCGTACATGCAAAACTGCACACTGGGGATCCAAATTCCAATATTTTAAGGTTGCAATTCAGATGGGCACATGGCACTTACAAAGTCTAGTAGCCAAATTCATATGAGGTGGAGTAGCCGGTGACGCCGGCCGGCCGGCCAACATGGACGACCATCGGACCGGCTAGTGGCGAAGAGCCGAAGACAACGGTCTCAGATGCGGTGGCGAGCTTCTAGTCAGCGTCAGGGTTGAGGCAGTGTGGCGGCATGATGGCTGCCTGCCTAATTCATGGATGGAGGCTAGCAGACGTGCCGGAGAGTGGTTTGGAAATAGAGGCCAAACAACCGACCCTGTGCATGAAGCGTGACGATGGGTTTGTGCGTGCATGTGGATGGCAAGAGGGGCCTGTCTCAGAGCTGCAGGGGTCATTACTACCTAGTAAAAAATAAATGTCATTTGGGCTGGGGGGGGGGGGGGGGGGGCACGACCCCCTCAGGTTTGTACATAGCTCCGCCGGTGCTGGTGAGGCCGCTCCTCCTCCTGCTGGTGAGGCTGCTGCTGGGGCGGTGGCGCACCAACACAGCGCCGCCAAATGCACGCCGCGACGGCGGCCGTGGCTGCCGCTGCGAGGAAACCGGTGAAGAACGACCAACCGAAGCCAAGCTGGGCACCGATGCGATGATCGGTGCTCATCTCGCTCGGATTGCTCCAGTTTGCAGGCGCTTCCATACTATCCTATGTTCGTCTTCAGCAGGTTTGCTTTGTTCTGGGAGTAAATGTTGCTTGTGTTTTTTATCATAGTGATGGGTCTCTTTATATCTGGTTTCTGCGATTCCATACTATCTTAAGTTCGTCTTCAGCAGGTTCTTTGACGTTTTGTGTTCCATAAATAGTTTCAGTGCACATGGCTTCATTTGATGTTTAGCGATCATGGTTGAGGCTTCTGCTTAGCAGAGTACAAATTTAAGCAGCAGATTTGCATGGAGTAATAAGCAAAGTTCAGCTAGTAATTTAAGTACTAGATGTGGAACATAATTATATATTTCTTCTGAAGTTTGTATAGTTTGGACTATTTTTTTGAAAGAAAAGGTAGATCTTGTTCTACCTTATGCATTCAAAACAGGCCGTAGCTCGAGAGACCAAAGTCATTGGACTATATGAAAATTGTTTCGATGCGTCAATGATCTATTATAGGTATGTAGAATGTACCATCAGGTAAACACATGATGCAAACCAATGAGCACTAGATGCCCCGTTTTTGAGAGCTCTGGTTGTATGAATATTAGTAATATAGCGCACCATGCACCAATTTGGTAAAACTTTGTACTGTATAATGTATATAAAGCATGTATATTCTTGCTTACTTCTAATTGAAGAAGAAAGCATGGACAAATGTATTTTATACAGGTGAGGTATCAAATTTTCCTATGTATTTCTGTTAAGATATTCGACACAACAGTCATATATTATTAACCATCCTCCGTATTTCAGGCTTTCGGTGTGTTGTCATTAATCATAGTTTTCTGTACATGTCCCAGAGAATTGAAATACAACACTTTGATATGATGGCACATTTTTTTATGCTAACCATCTTATCTAAACTCTACTAGCTTTTTTTATAATTCATTATGCATTTTCTAATTTCTTTTGATTGTTCATTGTTTTATCTATTTTTCCTGTCTGCACTACAGTTCGTTTTGTTTATTGTAGGTTTTGCTGTTGGATTCAGGTTGGATAGCTTACTCAAGTCAAATTAAGCGATACCCGTGCATGGAATAGTAAAATGACCTTAGTGCATTATTTATCCAAGGTATAGATTTGTTCATATAGATAGGTAGATAGTTTCGATACGAGCTTTTATTCTCTTGCCAAAAAACCTTTTCATATAGGTGTAGATCTTATAAAATACAAAAGTAAATGTAGATTTTTGTTCCTGTTCCAGTATACACAATTTCAAATCATATCTACTAACTGGTTATATCATGCCTAGGAATCTCAAATTCCCGGGTTACCCAACAATTTTATTGG
This sequence comes from Triticum aestivum, assembly GCF_018294505.1. Classification (NCBI taxonomy): domain Eukaryota; kingdom Viridiplantae; phylum Streptophyta; class Magnoliopsida; order Poales; family Poaceae; genus Triticum; species Triticum aestivum. Next base: position 425,007,337 of record NC_057805.1, on the reverse strand, counting down.
ATAAACCTTAGTCAAATTCATCATTACCAAGCCTTGGATGTTGTGCATATAAAAATCTTTGCTTCTATAATACCATCGTAATAACCACATGACATAACAAGCTTGCATAACATGTTGTTCAGTGGATAGTGCTTGTATTTTGATGAGAACTGAGAAGCCTGGAGAGAGCTAATAACGTTACAAGAACCTCAATGGAACTTGCCTATTCTCATATTTAAGTTACATCTTGATGGAACATTTCCTAGTTGTTTTGCTTATCCTGTAATTGATGCAATTAGTTAACTTGAGGTGCATATCTCATTTCGTGTATCATACTTAATTTCTCCGGTGTGCTGGGTTGTGTTCACATATTTTCTCTTTTTTATTTTTCTCACATTTTCCATGCGGCTTTGAACCAAGTCTTAGTTTTCTGAGGATACTGTCTTATGAGGTTCATACTTTTGAAGTGGATCTAAGCCCTCTCCAACTTGTCATTGTGATGAAGAGTTTTGTAGTTTACAAATCCGGCTAGGTCCTCTTCTTAGGAAGTCTAAACTGCGGTTGATATGCTTGAATTACTCAATTTGTCATGTAACCGCAGCCTAGCCCGCCTGCGCCATCGCGGCAACACCAAGAACACTTGCCGCTGCCTCGTGGTTCAACCCTTCAGCCTTCCTGCCTTTGCTCCGATGTGTAGCACGACGAGTTGGTCGGCGTGTATGAGAGAGGGAGAAGAGGGGTTGTCAACCTCACTAGAGCTGTTGGAAACTTGTGGGATTTCATTGCAATGGGAAGCTGAATTTCTATCAATGTTCCCATAAGCAAGTTAAATGGCAGTCTTCCTTAATCATCGAATCTGAAGGTTACTGTTACTATTCATATATACTCCACTTGACCTTGAATGTTACTATTGATATATGCTCCACTTGACCTTGAATCGGTAACCAATTAGATATCAGATATTACAATTGGATGGTTTGCCCCACTGCATTTCACTCATATTTGTGCATTGGGCTTTGTTCAGAGAACTTTTGTTATATATTTGTTGCTATATTCATATGCAATTTTCTATCTAATGTATGCTATTATTTATTTTCCTGTTGGTGCAAACTCATGGGATTATTCAAGTTTTCCTTATTGTGATTGTGGATTGGCCGAAGGAGTAGTGAAGCGGGTTTTCTAACCATCCTCTTTTCTGGATCTGACATCTCTAAGTAACATTATTTGCAGCTACCAAATTGGGATATTGCTTAATGGAATCCTGTAGAGAGCTGTGACTCCGATGGCATTTTCCTTTGCCGCGATTCCAGTGCAAATCCAGGTGCCATCAACTCTCTGACCATGCCCATTTTGTTTGTTACTCTTATTCTTGATAATTTTGTGCTCTTTCACTCAGGTCCGACGAGTGATCGTTTGTGTATTGTGTTATGGCTGTAGTTTATCTTCCATTTTTATATTTATCCATCCTGAGAATAAGTGTTTAAAGCAAATGAGAGATGAATTCTTGCCCCTCTGTGCAAGGTGATGCATCTATCTTTTTCCCATGTCATGATGTCATGTGATCCATCTTTTTGCCGGGAATAAAAATCCATCTATTGCTATATAATAAACAGTGAGCTTTTTTATGTTTAATTACGAGTATTGTGCCCTAACATCTATCGTTACTAATCCGGCAGTGCTCCTGGTTTCCTGCTGTGCCTTAGTCATTGGTGGGCATACTAAGGCCCGTTAGGAAAATCTTCAGCTTCCAGCTTCGTCAACTCCCGCAAGAAGCTGAGCCGAACGCTCTATCTCCACGGAGTTGAAATCGAGAAGCTGGCGGCGTCCTAGTGCAAAAACTGAGGAGATGGAGAAGCTAGCCTTAGGAGATGGAGTTGAGTGAAATTACAAAGCAATGCCACTGCCAAGTGACTCGATCGAACCGGTACGAGGGAAACTGTGACAAGCGAACATAACATTCACCAGCGAACCTGCCGCATGGGCTGAAAATAACGTTCACACACACCAATCCAACTGGACCTATAGCCCATGCCTCTTTCACAGCCACTTGGGCTCTCAGCCCGCTCCAAACCTCCGGCCTAATTGGCCTAATATATGGGCTATACGCTGGAAGCTGGTACGACCAAGAAGCTGCTGGCTTGCCGAACGAATTGCTGCTCCCGTCGGAAGCTCGCTGCGGCTGGCTTCACGAGAAGCTGGCTATTCTGGGAAGCTGGACAAGATCCGAACAGGGCCTAAAAGGAACAATAACCAGGTACCAAATTTGCATATTCGAATTCTTTGCCATGTTTGATAAATTAGTGCTACCAAACTTGCATGACCGAGGATTATCAACAGTTTATTCACGTTCATGTTCTCGTGGGATATCAACAGCATTCTTTAGATCTAGATGGTCATGTTGAGGAATACAGTTGTACATCTGTTGCATGGTTAATTGTTGTGGCAGAGTATATTCTTTCCCGTGAACTCAGAACTTAATTCCATGTGACCCAAAGAGTACCATAATCATGAAAATTGTCACTTCACCATAGCCATGAAATGATCACTTAAAATTTCAACGATATATTCCCGCAGCGATAGACCCCCTGTCTCCCATTGTATTCAACATTGCTATAGACACTCCGCTTATGGAAAGAACTAATGAAGAAGGCTGGATACATAATTAAGTTCAGAATTTAATTCCTAATGGTGTCAATATGCTGGAACGTGCATACGACACTATTTTTATGTTTAAGGGTGATTTAGAAAGTGCTAGAAATGTAAAGTTAATGATACGATCACGAACAACAGTAGTATTTTCAATGTTGTTTGAGCTTTGCCAAAGGTGGTCGGTTTAGAGGCCCGAGACACGTAGATGCCAAATTACATGAATAAAAACAAGGAGATCGACCGGAAGATTAAGCGTGGGACGGAGGTGCTAGAGTTGATGATGCATGTACAGGAAAAAAAACATGTTCAGGTAGAGATGACAATTATTTCTGGGTTCGACATGCGTGAAACAGGAGGAAACCAAAGAAAGGAATATTCTGATTATTTTGGCAAGTCACGTTTATTAGGAGAAAGCAAGGAGCATATATCTCTTCTTACCAATTAGGCAACGTGCATGGAAATAATGCTTGATGCGTGACCACTTGTCATTTTAAGGTTGCGGATGGGGTACACGAGAAGCAAGTTGTCCAATGGTAGAGATAACAGATAAGGCGCATATTAATCGAAAATCCATTTCTGCACCCGGGCCGATGAAAAAAATCAAAACAAATACTAGAAAAATTCAAAAAATTCCAAATAAAATTTGTGTGGTAGACAATCTGATGCGTGAGGCCCGCTCCAAATTTCAAGTCATTTGGACATATGAGCAGCTCTCAGCAAAAAAGACAAATTGGGGCCTGTAAAAATGTTTACTGTTCATGTACTGTTTTGGCCCGATTTGTCTTTTTTGCTGAGAGTTGCTCATATGTCCAAATGACTTAAAATTTAGAGCGGGCCTCGCGCATCAAATTGTCTACCACACAAATTTTATTTGGAATTTTTTACAAATTTTTTTTCTAACCGGGTGCAGATGAGCCTGGGCATCAAATCGCCCTACTCCATATTAATTCGCTATGTTATATTTGATACCTGCTGAGATGTAAAAGACAGATGCTATTTTAAACCGGTTAGTTGCCCCTGCGTTGCAACGGGACGAAAATATTCTAGCGGGTAAACACTAATTATATATGTTTAACGTATAACTTTAGGATCCTAACAGGAAGGTTGGTAATGATACGTTCATTCGCGACACGAGGCAGAAGACTTCTACAATGTTTGACCGTATTTTTTAGTACAACAATACATCGGCGGACCCTGTGGAGCAGGGCCGCCGGTCACAATGAATTTCTTGGCCTGGAACTGTCGAGGATTGGGGTTGGACTTGACAGTCGGCGAACTTCGAGACCTGATACGGTCCTACAACCCAGCGGTGGTATTCTTATGTGAAACAAAAAAAGAAAGAACGGTCTATGGAGAAACTGAAGTGGAGCATGGGATTTAGGAGTGGGATGGCAGTTAATTGTGTAGGAAGAAGTGGTGGTTGGGCTCTATGGTTGAGGGATAATGTGCAAGTCACAATTAGGCCTTGGAGCCAATATTTCATTAATGCTGAAAATGTATGGGAAGGGAAAACCTGTAGATTCACAGGTTTATACGGGGAGCCAAAAACAAAACTGCGTAAGAAGTCATGGGACGCGATTCACTACTTGAGATCACAGGATAATTTAGAGTATATAGCAAAAAACTACCACATTACAGGCTATCTCTACAAAAAACTACCACTTTTTTATGTTTTCAAAAAACTACCACAAAATTGTTTCGCTGTTCCAAAAAACCCTAATGACTGAAGTGTTAACTTTTAACCATGATTATGACAACACTGGCCCACCCGTCAGGTCTGATATGGTAACACCATTAGCTTTGACTATAATGTGAACCGTTATGACAAGTGGAGCCCACATGTCGGTCCCTGTATTTTTTCAAAAAAGCAATCACGTTCCTGTATTTTTTCTAGAAAAAGCAATCGGGTCCCCGTATTTATTAAAAAAAGCAATCAGGTCCTCTTGTCTACTTCGCCCGAGCTCGTGAGGAGCTCGTCCACGTCATCCCTCGGAGCACCAGCTCGCCGCCTAGGAGCACCGACGAGGAGGGCATCTCCTACACGCGTCCGGCGACAGAAGGGCTGCAGGGGCGCGCCGGCGACGGCCGTGGGCTGCAGAGCGGCGGCGGGGCTAGGCAGCGGCGGTCATGGGCTGCGCGGCGCGCCGGCGCGGCCGTGGGGTGCAGGGCAGCGGTGGGGCTGGGCAGCGACGGTCGTGGGCTGGAGCGCGGCGGCGGGGCTGGGCAGCGGCGGCGGCCATGGGTTGCAGGGCGGCTGCGGGGTTGGGCAGCGGCGGCCGTGCGCTGCAGGGCTGCGTCGGCTCTGGCTTGTCACTGACTGAGGAGAGGTAAAGAGAGAAGAAAGGCAAGAGGAAGAAGAGGGCTTACATGTGGGTCCCACGTGTAAGTTAGCGGTCAAACAAACAGTCAACAAACGGTTTATTTAGGGGCGGGCCCGACCTGTCATAAACTAAAGTAATTTTTAATCACATGGTCATTTGGGTTTTTTGGAACAGCGAAACAATTTTGTGGTAGTTTTTTGAAACATTAAAAAATGTGGTAGTTTTTTTTGTAGAGATAGCCTGTAATGTGGTAGTTTTTTGCTATATACTCGATAATTTACAATGGTTGTGTGCAGGTGACTACAATGAAGCCCTCTTCCAGTCCGATCAGCTAGGTGGCAATAGAAGGAGTTTTGCTCAGATGGAGGAGTTTAGGGACTGCTTGGCCGACTGCGGTCTGCTTGAGTTCTCCGGGTATCCATATACGTGGGATAATAAGCGGGAGGCAGCGGAGAATGTTCAGGTTCGCTTAGACAGAGCCACTTGCAATGCGGGTTTCCTTGACCTTTTCCCGGAAACATCGGTGGAACACGTGATGACGGAAGAGTCCGACCACCAGGCGATTATAATCCGGGCGTTGGAGACTGCTCCATGCCAGCGACAGCCAGGCGTGCGGCCGTTTCGTTTTGAGTAAGCGTGGACAAGGCATGCACAGTATGACCAGATGGTGACCGAGGCCTGGGCAGCAGCGGATGGTGGAGACCAAGGGGTTTATGCGTGCATACAAAAGCTTGGGCTTGTGTCAGGAAGCATGCAGAAGTGGGCACGGGAAGTGTTTGGGTCCATTAGGCGCCAGATTGCAAAACTAAAGAGCCAGCTTGTGGACGCCAAGAGAAGAGCATTGGAAACGGGTTCCTCACTGGAGACCCGGGAGGTTGAGGAGAAACTACGTGAGCTATTTGCTAGGGAAGAAATTCTATAGAGGCAGAGATCGAGAGTTGATTGGCTAAAAGTTGGGGATCAAAATACTAAATATTTTCAAAATAGGGCGACACATAGAAAGCGGAAGAATACAGTATGAGCTCTCAGGCGTCAAGATGGAACAAAGTGCACGGTGGACGAGGAAATGCGAGAGATGGCAGCGGCTTTCTATGAGCATCTTTTTGCTTCAGAGGGGTCAACTGGTGCAGATGTGCTTTTGGAAAATATTGTACCCTCGGTGACCGCTAAGATGAATGCGAAGCTAACAGTCGAGATTACAGATGAGGAGATTGAAAAGGCGCTGTTTCAAATGGGGCCAACCAAGGCGCCAGGGCCAGATGGCCTTCCGGCGCTCTTCTACCAACGGCACTGGTCGTTGGTAGGAGGCGATGTTTGTAGAGCAGTCAAGGACTTTCTACATGGGGTGGCGATGCCAGATGCCTTTAATGATACTGTTATTGTGATGATCCCAAAAGTCAACTCACCGGAGTTGTTGACACAGTTCAGACCAATAAGCCTATGTAACGTGCTATATAAAATTGCAACGAAGGTGTTGGCGAACAGGTTAAAGAGTTTTCTTCCCTTTCTTATTTCCGAGGAACAAAGTGCGTTTGTACCGGGGCGGTTGATTACTGACAATGTCCTTGTGGCATATGAGTGTGTTCATGCTATATTCGCAACAGGAAGAGGAAGAAACATCTGTGCGCGGTTAAACTGGACATGATGAAGGCCTAAGACAGGGTCGAGTGGATTTTTCTTGAGCAGATGGTGGATCGTGTTGGTTTTGCCCCGGAGTGGATCTCCATGATTATGCGTTGTGTGTCAACGACAAAATTTTCGGTGAAGCTAAAGGTGGACTATCTAGGGGTTTTACTCCTTCCTGAGGTCTCCGACAGGGTGATCCCCTATCACCGTATCTTTTCCTATTCTGTGTGGAGGGGTTATCTGCTTTACTGAGAAGGGCGCAGGAAGAGCAAAGAATTAAAGGGGTGTCATTTGGGAGCACTGTCCACCATGTCACACATCTCTTGTTTGCTGATGATAGTATCGTCTTCCTAGAGGGATCCAATGACAATATGATGGTGCTGAAAGAAATTCTTGGTAAATATGAGGAGGCGTCCGGGCAACGTATAAACTTGCAGAAGTCATCCATATTTTTTGGTAAGGGGAGTCAAGAGGACGCAAAGGTGCAACTTAAAGGTATATTGGGGGTGGATAATGGAACTCTGAGTGAACGTTATTTAGGCCTCCCAACACTGGTTCGAAGGTCTAAAGATGGCACTTTCAAATATCTCATGGAGAGCTCGAAAGGAAAGGTTTGAGGTTGGTGAAAGGTTTCGTAAAGCGTCTCAACTCCCATGTTATTGGCGAGGCCAGCTCTCGCAGAGGCATACATCAATAGATTACATCGTTGGTTTAAACAACCGAAGAGATAAGAGGAGGATTACATCAAGAGATAAACAAGTGCTAACAAACTAGATCCTCCTAACTACTCTACGTGAGGCCCAAGCCATGTGTAACGTGACATGTTTAACACTCCCCCATAATCACAACTGTATCAAGTTGAGATTACGCTTAAACTCTTCAAAACTTCTGGCAGGCAATGCTTTTGTGAATCCATCTGCAACCTGATCTTTGGAAGGTATAAATCTGATCTCAAGCTGTTTGTTGGCAACACGTTCTCTTACAAAATGAAAGTCTATTTCAATATGTTTTGTTCTGGCATGGAAAACTGGATTGGCAGACAAATAGGTAGCACCAAGATTATCACACCACAGGCAAGGGGATTTATCTTGTGCTATTCCAAGTTCTTTGAGCATGGACTGAACCCAAATGACTTCTGCTGCTGCATTTGCTAATGCCTTATATTCTGCTTCTGTGCTTGACCTGGAAACAGTAGCTTGTTTTCTTGCACACCACGATATTAAATTGGACCCATAAAAGATAGCAAAACCACCTGTTGACCTTCTGTCATCTAGACAACCAGCCCAGTCTGCATCTGAGAAGGCACTAACAAGTGTGGAAGAAGACCTACTGAATGTGAGACCTGTGGTTATAGTATTCCTTATATACCTTAGGATCCGTTTTGCTGCTGTCCAGTGAGCTGTGGTAGATGCATGAAGGAACTGACACACCTTTTTAACTGCAAAGGAGATGTCAGGCCGAGTAAGAGTCAGGTATTGCAGACCACCAACTAAACTTCTGTAACCAGTAATGTCCTCTTGATTCAGTGGCTCGCCTTCTGTCAGAGATAGAGATTCTGAACTAGACAGTGGTGTTGGAGAAGGTTTAGAGTTTTGCATGCCAATTCTACTTAACAGTTCAGTGGCATACTTTGCTTGAGATAGATGAATACCATTACCATGTTTCTTAACTTCAATACCCAAGAAGAAATGCAGATATCCCAAGTCCTTGAGAGCAAACTCAGAGCCTAGGTCTTTAAGCAGTGCTGTTATAGCTCCATCAGAAGAACTAGTAACAATAATATCATCAACATATATGAGAACAAATATGGACGTCTTATGCTTGTTATAGATAAATAGAGATGTGTCAGATTTTGATGGAACAAAACCAAGAGATTGAAGTTTCATACTCAACCGTGAGTACCAGGCTCTAGGTGCTTGTTTCAATCCATACAGTGCTTTATCAAGCTTGCAGACATAAAAAGGTGCATTTTTGTCTTGAAACCCAGTAGGTTGTTTCATGAACACTTCCTCTCCCAGAACACCATGAAGGAACGCGTTCTATACATATAGCTGTCTGAGACTCCATCCCCTGGACACAGCTATTGACAGCACAAGACGAATCGTTGCAACTTTAACAACGGGACTAAATGTATCTTCATAGTCTATGCCATACCTTTGCTTGAACCCCTTTGCTACAAGTCTTGCCTTGTACCGATCTATAGTGCCATCAGATTTTTTCTTGATTCGATAGACCCACTTGCAATCAATTAAATTTCTGCCTTGCTGAGGAGGAACCAGATGCCACGTCTCGTTTTTCTGCAATGCCACGATTTCTTCATCCATAGCCAATTTCCACCTAGGATCACCAAGTGCTGTTATTAAATTGTTAGGTTCACCAGTTGTACAAGACATACCAAATTTAGAGAATTTTTTGTAATTTAAACGAGCTGTAACTCCCTTCTGAAGTCTTGTACGTGGAGCCACAGGAGGAACTCCAGGGGATGAAGGCACAGGAGATCCCTCGGATGCGTCAGCTTCAGGCGCTGGCGCCTCTGATCCCAAGGCAGATCGTGTCGCGCCTGCTGGAGACAACCGCGGCGTGGGCGACCGGGCCGGATTGGTGGGGCCCGGCGAATCTGGCGCGGGCCAATCAGGTGAGCCAGGCGCATGTCCAGGAGCGACCGCCCACCACGCGGCATCGGGAGGTTGGAGCGGGCCCGAGCCATCATTGTCTCGCTCGGTGGTGCGCTCCAGGCCCGAGGCGGGCCAGGTGCTGTACGCCCGAGTCCCGGGGTGGATTCTGGCCCCTGCTGCGATGGAGATCCCGAGGTGGATACACCTCGGTTTTCACCTGTGTCTCCAGCCGGGGGGCACCTAAAATGAAGGCTGTTTTCTTTGTGATTTGCACCATCTGAACAATCTGCAGCAGTAATCTCAGACATAATATGATGATTAGGTACAAGTTGATCAGTACTATTATTTACTCCCCCATGATCAACTGCCGGATAAGGTTGAGGGCAAAAGAAGTATTTCTTTGTGAAGAAGGGCACCGGCATTTGGGTGGAGTTTGGCAAAAGGAAAAACGGTTTCATCAAAGACGACATACCTAGAGATATAAACACGTCCAGTAGCAACATCAAGACACTTGACACCCTTGTGTTGTGCACTATAACCAAGGAAGACACATTGGGTTGATCTAAACATGAGTTTACGATTATTGTAAGGACGTAGATTCGGCCAACAAGCACAACCAAACACACGAAGTGACGAGTAATCTGGTTTGGTGTGAAGAAGACGTTCAGTGGGCGTTTCATGATTGATGACACGGCTAGGCAGAATATTGATGAGATGAACGGCTGTGAGAAAAGCCTCATCCCAAAACTTGAGTGGCATGGATGCGGCAGCAAGGAGGGAGAGACCTATATCAACAATGTGCCTATGCTTACGTTCAGCGGAACCGTTTTGTTGATGAGCGTGGGGGCAAGAAACGTGATGAGAAATGCCTATCCGTTGAAAAAAGGAGTTGAGTTTAATTGTCATACTCACCACCCCAGTCCGATTGCATAGCAAGAATTTGGAAATCAAATGTCCTTTCTACTAGAGCCTGAAAGTTAAGAAAAACTTGGAAAACGTCGGAGCGTTTCTTAAGAAGATATATCCACGTGTACTTGCTGAAATCATCAATGAGGCTCACATAATAGGTGTGCCTACCAACAGAAGTGGGAGCCGGTCCCCATACATCCGAAAAAATAAGTTGCAAGGGTTTTGTAGACACACTAGTGGAAATTGGGTATGGTAATTGGTGGCTTTTTGCTCTTTGGCAAGAATCACAAATAGTTTCATGATCATGCTCATCAACAAAAGCGAGCTTATTTTTGCTAAGAATTTTATAGACAATAGAAAAATATGGGTGGCCTAAACGATTGTGCCATCGTTCTGAAGACACCTTGAAGGCTCCATAGGCTTGCTTATTGAACTTGGAAAACTTGGGAATCAATGGGTAGAGACCTTGCACACATCTACCGCAATAGAGAACCCTCCTCGTGACCTGATCCTTTATCAAGAAGAAAAAAGGGTGAAACTCTATGAAGACACCATTATCAAGAGTAATACGATGAACCGAAAGGAGATTTTTTGATGCATTGGGAATGTGTAGAACTTCATCTACAAGAATATCAAGATGTGGGGTTTTAATAATAGACTTTCCAACATGACTTATCATCATACCTGGACTGTTTTCTGCAATGTGGACTTGCTCTTGGCCATGGTATTTCTCATGCATGGTCATTTTCTCTAGCTCGGAGGTGATGTTCTCATTTGCACCGGAGTCAAGATACCAGTTGGAATCTACTCCCTATGAGGCATCTGCTATAGCTGCAACTCGTCTCCTCTGAGAGTTGTCCTCTGCATAGCGCCACTTACACTCTTTTGCAATGTGGTTAGTTTTTTTGCAAATCTGACACTTGTTCTCATATTCTTCATACCTGGTGAAGCGGCCGCCTTGGCGACCTTGATTGTTGTTGTAGTTATGGTGTGGGGGGCCATTGTTGTTGTAGTAGCCCCCGCCACCGCCGCCGTTGTAGCCACCACCAGAGCCGCGGTAGCCACCGCCGCCGCCCTGGTTGTAGCTGCCACCACCACCTCCGCTGCTGTTGCCGCGGTAGCCGCCTCCACCGTTGTTGTAGTTGCTGTTGCCGCCGCTGAAGGAAATATGCCCTAGAGGCAATAATAAAGTATTATATATTTCCTTATATCATGATAAATGTTTATTATTCATGCTAGAATTGTATTAACCGGAAACATAATACATGTGTGAATACATAGACAAACAGAGTGTCACTAGTATGCCTCTACTTGACTAGCTCGTTAATCAAAGATGGTTATGTTTCCTAGCCATAGACATGTATTGTCATTTGATTAACGGGATCACCTCATTAGGAGAATGACGTGATTGACTTGACCCATTCCGTTAGCTTAGCACCCGATCGTTTAGTATGTTGCTATTGCTTTCTTCATGACTTATACATGTTCCTATGACTATGAGATTATGCAACTCCCGTTTACCGGAGGAACACTTTGTGTGCTACCAAACGTCACAACGTAAATGGGTGATTATAAAGGTGCTCTACAGGTGTCTCCAAAGGTACTTGTTGGGTTGGCGTATTTCGAGATTAGGATTTGTCACTCCGATTGTCAGAGAGGTATCTCTGGGCCCACTCGGTAATGCACATCACTATAAGCCTTGCAAGAATTGTGACTAATGAGTTAGTTGCGGGATGATGTATTACGGAACAAGTAAAGAGACTTGCCAGTAACGAGATTGAACTAGGTATCGAGATACCGACGATCGAATCTCGGGCAAGTAACATACCGATGACAAAGGGAACAACGTATGTTGTTATGCGGTCTGACCGATAAAGATCTTCGTAGAATATGTGGGAGCCAATATGGGCATCCAGGTCCCGCTATTGGTTATTGACCGGAGAGGTGTCTCGGTCATGTCTACATAGTTCTCGAACCCGTAGGGTCCGCACGCTTAAAGTTACGATGACAGTTTTATTATGAGTTTATATGATTTGATGTACCGAAGGTTGTTCGGAGTCCCGGATGTGATCACGGACATGACGAGGAGTCTCTAAATGGTCGAGACGTAAAGATTGATATATTGGACGACTATATTCGGACACCGGAAGTGTTCCGGAGAAGTTTCGGATTAAACCGGAGTGCCGGAGGGTTACCGGAACCCCCCGGGGAAGTATTGGGCCTTAGTGGGCCTTGAGGGGAGAGAGAGGGCAGCAGCCAGGAGGTGGTGTGCCCCCTCCCAGAGGAGTCCTAGTTGGACTAGGAGAGGGGGGCGCAGCCCCCTTTCCCTCTCCCTCTCCCTCTCTTTCCTTCCCCCCTTCTTTTCCTAGTAGGACTAGGAAAGGGGAGTCCTACTCCTACTAGGAGGAGGACTCCCCCTCTCCTTGGCGCGCCCCATAGGCAGCCGGCCTCCCCCTTGCTCCTTTATATACGGGGGCAGGGGGCACCTAAGAACACACTAGATATACGATATTTTAGCCGTGTGCGGTGCCCCCTCCACCAGATTACACCTCGATAATACCGTCGCGAAGCTTAGGCGAAGCCCTGCGTCGGTGGAACATCATCATCGTCACCACGCCGTCGTGCTGACGAAACTCTCCCTCAACACTCGGCTGGATCGGAGTTCGAGGGACGTCATCGAGCTGAACGTGTGTAGAACTTCGGAGGTGCCGTGCGTTCGGTACTTGATCGGTCGGATCGTGAAGACGTTCGACTACATCAACCGCGTTGTGATAACGCTTCCGCTGTCGGTCTACGAGGGTACGTGGACAACACTCTCCCCTCTCGTTGCTATGCATCACCATGATCTTGCGTGTGCGTAGGATTTTTTTTGAAATTACTACGTTACCCGTCAGCCGCCGTTTCCACCCTTGGGTGAGTTGCGGTAGCCGCCCTGGGAGCGCCGCCGCGTCCCCGTGTGGCACTGTTGGCCGAGGACTTGAAGGCCCCGACTCCTGTGCCCTGGAACAGCTCCATGCGCTGATCAAAGTTCGCCACCATGCCGAAGAGATCATCAACAGATAGTGGTTCGGTGCGGACATCTAGGGCTGAGATAAGTGGTTGGTAATCCATGTCAAGGCCAGCAACTATGAAGGATATTAGTTCTTCCTCTAGGAGGGGTTTCCCTGCCATAGCAAGTTTGAAAGGATCGATATAGTTGACTAGAGGGGGGGGGGTGAATAGGCAACTAACAATTTTTTAGCTTTTCTTTACCAAATTAAACTTTGCATCAAAATAGGTTGTCTAGATATGCAACTAAGTGAGCAACCTATATGATGCAACGACAACAAGCACGCAAGTAAGTAAGAGAAACAACACAAGTAAACTAGCGAAAGTAAAGGAACAAGATAACCAAGAGTGGAGCCGGTGGAGACGAGGATGTGTTACCGAAGTTCCTTCCTTTTGAAGGGAAGTACGTCTCCGTTGGAGCAGTGTGGAGGCACAATGCTCCCCAAGAAGCCACTAGGGCCACCGTATTCTCCTCACGCCCTCACACAATGCGAGATGCCGTGATTCCACTATTGGTGCCCTTGAAGGCGGCGACCGAACCTTTACAAACAAGGTTGGGGCAATCTCCACAACTTAATTGGAGGCTCCCAACGACACCACAAAGCTTCACCACAATGGACTATGGCTTCGCGGTGACCTCAACCGTCTAGGGTGCTCAAACACCCAAGAGTAACAAGATCCGCTAGGGATAAGTGGGGGAATCAAATTTCTCTTGGTGGAAGTGTAGATCGTGGCCTTCTCAACCAATCCCGAGCAAATCAACAAGTTTGATTGGCTAGGGAGAGAGATCGGGCGAAAATGGAGCTTGGAGCAACAATGGAGCTTTTGGGGGAAGAGGTAAGTCAACTTTGGGGAAGAAGACCCCTTTATATAGTGGGGGGAACAAACCAACCGTTACCCCCCCTCTGCCCCGAAGAGAGCGGTAGTACCGCTGTGCCAGCGGTACTACCGCTTGCAACACTAAGCGGTACTACCGCCCAAAAGCGCGGTACTACCGCTTGGTCCACAGCGGTACTACCGTGGAGGGAGGGCGGTACTACCGCACAGGAGCGGTACTACGGCCCCCCACAGCCGCGGCCAGTACCGTAAAACCCGACACGAAAAATGAGCCCTCGAATCGAGGCGGTACTAGCACGAGACCAGAGCGGTACTACGGCTTGGGGCCACCAGCGGTACTCATGCTCTGGAGCGGTACTACCGCGCCCAGAGCGGTACTACCGCTTGTGGCACCCAAGCGGTACTACCGCTCCGTCCCGCGGTACTACCGCTGGGACCAGAGATAGCACACACACGGAGCTACTAGCGGTACTACTGCTCTGGGCGGTACTACCGCTCCGGAGCGGTACTACCGCTTGTACCACCCAAGCGGTACTACCGCTCTGGCCCGCGGTACTACCGCTGGGACCAGAGAGGGCACAAAGAAAGGAGAATCCAAGCCCATCAACGAAACGGAAAGGCTCGGAGGGAGGGGCAAAGGAAGTGTACGTGATGATTCCGCCCTAGCCTTTCCAAAGCGGACCCCCTCTTGATAGTACGGTGATCCCTATGAAACTAGTCCACCAAACTAATCCGAAAGGACTACACCGTCTTCGCTTTAAGTTCCGAGGGGAGGATATCGTCTCGTGCCCAAAAGAATGAATCTCTGAAAAACACTCAACGCACACGATTAGTCCGCAAAAGCATTGTCATCAATCACCAAAACACCTTAGGGATAAATATGCCCTTACAATCTCCCCCTTTTTGGTGGATTGATGACAATACGGGATTTGCACAACTGGGAAAAATCAAATGGCATAAGCAAACCCCAAGTCTCTAAAATATAGACGGGCTCCCCCTAGATGTGTGCCATCAAGATAGGTGCTTTGAGCTGCACGACACACATACTAGGATCAACACTCCCCCTGTATTTTAGAGACCAACAACCTAAGCGAGAAACAAGATAGCAGGATATATAACATAATTAAGCATATAACTCAAGAGATATCAAATGACTAGAGACAAAGATAAAGATATAATAATGATAGGGTAGCATATGTCTCACACCATATGACGCGAACTAAAGTCTTACGGAACACAAAACCAAGCAAACGCAAGTTCCAAGCAAAACACAAGGTATCACATAACGAAAGCACAAAGGCAAAGACACACTCGCAGACGCAAATCCCTAAACTCTCTCCCCCTTTGGCATCGAGACACCAAAAGGGGCAAAGAGCTAACCTACGGCTCCAGGTGAGAGCATCAGGACTCTGCGTGATCATCTGCACTGCCGTCCGCGCCCGGAAACTGCTCGGCATCGGAGTCGGTCCACGGACAGTGCTGCTGGATCCACTCCTCCTCCTCAGTAATCTGACCCTCTGAGCCGCTAGTGACTGTCGCACCCATCTGACGCATCAGTTCCTTGTGTCGTCCTCTTGCCTTCTTCTCAGCCACATGAGTCATGTACTGACCATGAGACTCCATGCAGAACAGCTTCTTCATCTTGTGTTTCAGCTTCTTTGCCCAAGAGGGCTCTGCTACAGAAGGCTCTGTCCCAGGTGGCACATACTCCTCATCATCATCCCCGGTACCAGCCTCGTCCTCGGTCTCCATGGCAGCAGCAGAAGATGGAGCTCCAGATCTACCCCAGTTATCCTTCTTCCTCAGACGCTTGATCTCATGAGAGACCAACTCTC
The DNA here is from genome assembly GCF_018294505.1 of Triticum aestivum. Classification (NCBI taxonomy): domain Eukaryota; kingdom Viridiplantae; phylum Streptophyta; class Magnoliopsida; order Poales; family Poaceae; genus Triticum; species Triticum aestivum. The sequence continues at coordinate 424,991,518 of NC_057805.1, read as the reverse complement.
CAGTCTCCAGCTGCTCATCAGGATAGGTACGTCTCCAGGCCCTCTCAATAAGCAACATGATGAACGGACCATAAATTGGGCACTTGCGCTCAGAGACAGCCGCCAAAAGCTCAGACCACATGACATGAGAGATGTCCAGAGACTCGCCGGTGTTTACGTCCTTCTCACGCTGGCAGAAGAGAAGCATGTCCACAAGGTAAGAGTGCACCATGTCCAGATTCCCAATGCGAGGGAAGAGAGTCTCGCGGAAGATGCGGTGAAGGATGTCCAAATAGGTAGACAACTCATAGGTTTCCTTCCTGGTCTCAGGGTGGACCTTCCGAGTACAGTAGGGCCAGAGGGCTTGCTTGTGAGTGGAGGTGGTATTCTGGTGAGGACGAAAACCAACTGGAGTCTCAAGCCCTTGATCTTCCACCTCAAGCAGCCCCATGAAGGCCTGCCACTTGACAGCTAGCACCTTTCCATTTGTCATCCAAGTCAGAGTCCTGTCTGCGTCAGTCCCTAGGTGAACAGTGGCAAAGAACTGTGCCAGCAAATCTGCATCAAAGTCTTTGTTGAACTGCATGATCCTGAGAATGTTCAACTGAGAGCACATCTGTAGAGCATCACCAAAGTACTCAGGGTCCTTCTCCATGGCATCCGTGTTGATGGAATGAACATTGACATAGAGATTCTTCTTGGCTTTGATCACATCAAAGTATGTGGAATACTGAAACCGGTTCCAGAATGGGCGGTTGACAAGATTGGGTTCTTGTTCTTCCTCATAGGGGTTGCGCCTTCGCTTGTCCCAGAATTCCCTGCTAGACATCTCAGTCACTTTCCTGCCACTTGGCTTTGGTCGGCTGGCAATCTTCTTCGTGCGAGGAGGATTAGCACTTGAGGAAGCACCCCCTGCCGGCTGTGGAGCACTGGAAGAACCACCTGCAGGCTCAGATGAGCGGTACCGCTTCGACGTTGAACGCCCAGGGTTGACACGACGGACTTGCTGCTCAGGATGTTCATCACCTGGAACCAAACACACAGACACAAGAAACAACCAGTAGAAACGATCAAAACCAAATAAACACAACAAAGATGGATCAACATGTGGTAGGAAACAATGGAACTGGGCATCCATCGGTAGTACCGTGCCTGCTCAGCGGTAGTACGCTTATCCTCATAAGCGGTAGTACCGCTCCTTGGAGAGGTAGTACCACTCCTTCACAACGGTAGTACCGCCCAGCGCAACACAAACTAGACTCTACACACATGGTGCAAAACGAAAGACGGGAAACAATGGCAAGAAGACCAACAAGAGCACTAGCAAGATAACAAGAATCACACACCTCTATACGAGAGGGCGGTGGCCGAGGCCACCTATGTTTGAGTCACTTGGTATGGCACCGCGAAGAATTATCCTTGGGCCCATGACCAAAGCTCGTCTATGAAGCACTAGTACCATCAAAAATGGCTAATGTGGAAGAGTGAGATTAGTTTATGCATTGTGGGGGGAGGGAAAGTTCATTGAGAGAACAACACTCCCCCTACGTCCATGCCTACACCTAGACAAGAAAGCACAATGAATGTGAGGGGTGTGCAAAGGTTCAAACCACATTGCTCGAATCAATGATATTTAGCTCATGCCTTAACTCGCGAAATCTTGCTTCATCCAATGGCTTCGTGAAAATATCTGCAAGATTATCATGAGTGTTGACATAGTTGAGCTCGATCTCCCCTCGCCTAATATGATCCCGGATGAAGTGATACCGAATCTCAATATGCTTTGTCTTGAAGTGTTGCACCGGGTTGAGAGAAATCTTGATAGCACTTTCATTGTCACACCAAAGAGGCACTTTGTCACAAATGACACCGTAATCCTTTAAAGTTTGCCTCATCCATAAGAGTTGTGCACAACAACTTCCGGCCGCCACATACTCCGCTTCGGTGGACGAGAGAGACACACAACTTTGCTTTTTGGAAGACCAACTTACCAAAGAGCAACCAAGAAATTGGCACCCTCCGGAAGTGGACTTCCTATCCACTTTGTCTCCCGCCCAATCGGAGTCCGAAAAACCTACAAGCTTGAAGTTTGCTCCTCTTGGGTACCATAGGCCAAAGTTTGGGGTATGAGCCAAATATCGAAAGATTCGCTTGACCGCCACAAAGTGGCTTTCCTTAGGTGCGGCTTGAAACCGTGCACATATTCCCACACTCAACATGATATCCGGTCTAGATGCACAAAGGTAAAGCAAGGATCCAATCATAGAGCGATATACCTTTTGATCCACCGCTTTACCATTGGGATCAATGTCAAGTTGGCACTTGGTGGGCATTGGAGTGGAAGCCGGCTTGACATCACTTAGCTTGAATCTCTTTAGCATGTCTTGAGTGTATTTGGCTTGGTTGATGAAGGTTCCTTCTCTTCTTTGTTTGATTTCGAATCCGAGAAAGAACTTCAACTCTCCCATCATAGACATCTTGAACTTTGAGGTCATGAGAGCGGCAAATTCTTCATTGAAAGCTTTGTTAGGGGAACCAAAAATAATATCATCAACATATAGTTGGCACACAAACAACTCCCCTTTGACCTTCTTAGTAAAAAGAGTGGGGTCGATTTTCCCGATTTCGAATCCACGATCTTGTAACAACTCCGTAAGATGCTCATACCACGCACGTGGGGCTTGTTTAAGGCCATAGAGCGCCTTGTGGAGTTGATACACATGATCGGGGAAATAGGGATCTTCGAACCCGGGGGGTTGTTTGACATATACCAACTCATTTATGGGACCATTAAGAAAGGCACTCTTCACATCCATTTGTTGCAAAGTGAAATTATGATGAGAAGCATAAGCAATCAACAAACGAATAGATTCAAGACGAGCAACGGGGGCAAAGGTTTCACCGTAGTCGATACCCTCGACTTGGGAGTAGCCTTGTGCCACTAGACGAGCCTTGTTGCGAACAATGATTCCATGAGCGTCTTGCTTGTTCTTGAATATCCACTTGGTTCCAATGACATTATGATTCCCGGTTGGCCTTGGCACTAACTTCCACACTTGGTTATGTTCGAAGTTGTTGAGTTCTTCATGCATGGCGTTGAGCCAATCCGGGTCCTCAAGCGCTTCATAAACCTTTTGGGGTTCGACACAAGAAACAAACGCATGATGTTCACAATAGTTTGCTAATTGTCTACGAGTGCTTACCCCCTTTCTTAGGCTTCCAACCACATTCTCCATGAGATGACCTTTGGTGGTGAGCTTGGAAGCGATCTTAGCGGCACGACGCTCCAATTCCTCCTCGGAAGTGAAGTGAGGAGGGGTAACTTGATCATCTCGAGCATCGTCTTGAGCTTGTTCTTGATCTTGAACTAGCTCGAAGGGAAGAACTTGACCTTGGGCATCATTTGGTGGATCACCACCATCTTGAGGTTGATCTTGCCCTTGATCTTGTTCATGAGGTTGAGGGCCTTCACTTTGTTCTTCGGAAGCGTGTGGGTCTTGGGTTGGTGATGGCTCCACTTGATTGGAGCATTGTCCTTCTCCTTCGGCCACAAGGGGTTCCTCAACGGGTAGGATATAACCAATACCCATTCTTCTTATGGCTTGGGGAGGAATTTCATCACCTACATCACAAGTACCACTTTGCTCCACTTGGGAGCCGTTATTTTCATCAAACTCCACGTTACACGTCTCCTCAATAAGTCCCGTGGACTTATTGAGAACACGGTAAGCATGGGAGTTTGTAGCATAACCAACAAATATGCCCTCATGAGCTCTAGTCTCAAATTTAGACAAACGAACACCTTTCTTGAGAATGAAACACTTACACCCGAACACCCGAAAGTACTTGAGGTTGGGCTTGTTCCCGGTGAGGATCTCATATGGAGTCTTGTTCAAGCCTTTGCGAAGATAGAGCCGATTTGAAGCATGACACGCGGTGTTGATGGCTTCGGCCCAAAAGTTGTATGGAGACTTGAACTCCGCCATCATGGTCCTTGCCGCATCCATCAACGTCCGATTCTTCCTCTCCGCAACACCATTTTGTTGAGGGGTGTAAGGTGCGGAATATTGATGCTTGATCCCCTCATCACTGAGAAACTCATCCAAGGTGTAGTTCTTGAACTCGGTGCCGTTGTCACTTCTTATTGTCAAGATCTTTGTATTGTGTTGACGTTGGGCTTCATTTGCAAAGTCAATGACTGTTTGTTGGGTCTCACTCTTCCTCTTGAAGAAATACACCCACGTGTATCTAGAGTAGTCATCCACAATTACCAAGCAGTACTTTCTACCCCCAAGACTATCAAAGGATGGAGGCCCAAAGAGATCCAAATGAAGGAGCTCCAACGGCCTCTTCGAGTAAATAAGAGTCGTGGGAGGGTGAACCTTCTCATGAAGCTTTCCTTCGATACAAGCACTGCAAGCACGATCTTTGGCAAAACTAACGTTCGTTAGTCCACGGACATGGTCCCCCTTGAGAAGACTTTGCAAAGATCTCATATTGACATGGGCTAAACGGCGATGCCACAGCCACCCCACGTCAACTTTAGCCATTAGGCATGTCGCGGTCTTAGTGGGTTGCTCCGAAAAGTTAATCACATAGAGACCGTTCTCGACATGCCCAACAAAGGCTACTTTAAGAGTCTTGCTCCACAAGAGGGCCACGGTATCAATATCAAAGAAGGTGGCAAAGCCCATGATAGCAAGTTGACGAACGGAAAGTAAATTGTATGCAAGGGACTCAACTAGCATGACCTTCTCGATCGTGAGATCATGAGAAATGGCAACTTTGCCGAGTCCCAGTACCTTAGAAGACGAGGCATCACCCCACTCGACATTGGTGGGCATAGATGGATTCTTGTGCACGTCCACCACCAAGTCCTTGCTTCCGGTCATATGATTTGTAGCTCCACTATCGAGCAACCATGATCCCCCACCAGAAGCAAACACCTACAAGAGATCAATGCTTGGTTTTAGGTACCCATTTTGTAATGGGTCCTTTGATGTTAGCAACAAGGGTCTTAGGAACCCAAATAGACCATTCAATGTACTCATGAGGAGAACCAACGAATTTGGCATAAACATGCCCATCACTAGCACGGCATAACACATAAGAAGGATTAAAGTCGCCGGCTTTGTTGGAAGGAGTGGCATTGCTCTTCTTGACACCTCCACCCTTCGCATTGTTCTTCTTCTCCTTGGAAGTACCCTCTCCCTCCTTCACAAAAGTTTGCTTGAGAGGAGGAGGTCGCTTGGTCTTGTCATTCTTCTTCTTGTTCTTGGGATTGGGTGCGAACCCAATCCCCTCCTTGGCCACAACTTCCTTTTGATTGCTCAAGAGGTCGTTGAGGTTCTTCTCACCTTGTATGCATGACATGAGGCCTTTCTCAAGTTGCTCCTTTAGCTTAGCATTCTCCTCAACAAGATGCACATGCTCACAACACGGGTTAGTAGCATTTGCATTATCAATTAACACCATATGAGGAAAGGTGGCTTTCTCCTTTGTTAGCTTCACTTGGAGTTGATCATGAGACTCCTTGAGGCTAGCATGAACGCCCTTCAAGACTTTGTGAGCCTTGTCGAGGATGCCAAACTCCTCTTTGAGTCTAGCAAGATCAACCCCAAGTATAGCCTTCTCGGAGTTTAGCACATGAGACACAACAAGAGCATGATCAAGATCCTTCTTTAACTTAGCATGATCATCGTTGTATGACTCCTCAAGAGCCAAACGAAGACCACGCTCTTCGTCAAGAGCATTGGAAAGATCCGAAATCTCATCGGCATAGTCACGACTATGCCCCTCCATCTTAGAGATGGTATCTTCGTGAGCCTCGATCATGTCATTGGCTTCACCAAGTTGTTCCAAGAGAGCAACGAAGTGCTTCTTGGATTTTCCCTTGAGTTTACTCATAAAGATCTCAAACTCATTTTCCTCCACATTTGTTCCCTCATGTTCATCAATACTATCCGTCGAAGAAGGATGATTAATGATGGTAGTTTTGATGTTGGAGGTTACCTTATTGGTGGCTTTAGCCATGAGGCACTTGGCGGTGATGTTCTCATTGGGTGAGTCGAAGAGAGACACCCGTGGAGTCTTGGCAACGGCAACGGAGGCCATGGCAACCGACTCACTATCTTCATCATCGTCATCATCCTCATTGTACTCTTCTTGAACCACCAACGCCTTGAAGGGAGTCTTCTTGGTGAAGTTGCTCTTGTTGGGGAACGACTTGGCCTTGTCTTTTCTAATGAGCTTGCCACCATTGTCTTCCCTCTTCTCGTAAGGGCATTCCGCAACAAAGTGGCTCACATTGCCACAATTGAAGCAAGTCCTCATCCGTTGCTTGCCCTTTGCGCCACTTGAGTTGCTTTTGTTGAAGTTTGGCCTCGTGTTCTTCTTGCTCCAAAATTGCCTTGACGCAAGAGCCATGTGTTCATGATAGGCATACTTCGTATCTTCGAGGTTGCCCTCCTCTTCTTCCTCTTCATCCTCTTCCTCCATACTAGCCTTGGCCTTTAGAGCAAGGTTGGGCTTCTTTACTCTTTGAGAGCGAAGGACCGCATTGTCGGCGGTCTTGTCCAAGATGCTCATAGCAACAAACTCATCCAACACTTCACTTGATGACAAAGTGTGGAAGTCCGGCCTTTGACGAATTACAGAGGACATGGCTTTGTGGTAGGGCATCATTGCCTTGAGGAATTTGCGCTTGATCCAATTGTCATCCGTGTCCTTACTTCCATGATCTCGGAGAGAGACCGCAAGTTTGGTCACTCTCCGAAAAAGCTCACGAGGTTCTTCATCTTCTTTCATTGCAAACTCGTCGGCTTCATCTTGCACCACTTCATAGTTGGAGCGTTGAATGCTTGCGCTTCCCCGATAGAGGGAAACAACTTGGAGCCAAGCATCTTTGGCCACGGTGTAAGGCCGGAGATGAGGAAGATCTTCGGGCGGGATTGCTTCTTGGATGATGAAGAGAGCATTCTCATTGAATTGATGATCCACCACTTCTCTAGGAGTGAAGTTGCTTCGGTCATGCGGATAAAAGCCTTCTTCAATGATTCTCCAAAGGTTAGTGTTCACATGATTTAAATGACGCTTAAAACGATAGACCCAAGAATCAAAATCTACATTCTTCTCAATCTTAGGGGCCGGGCCGGCATGATTCAAATGAGTGGAAGGAAGCGGTCCACCATAGACGGGTGGAGGTTCCACATGGGCAAAGATGCCGGTGCCATTTTTATCACTAGAACAAGGAGCCTTCTCGCTCGAAGCTTCCCCCTTGTCGGAGGTAGCATCCGTCACCTTGTTAGCGGGATCACCCACTTTCAACGGTGCGGTTGTAAGTTTAAGCCCTTCTAAGAATTTATTCAACATGCTTTCGACCTTGGTCGTCATGGAGGTTTTCAATGTGTCCAACGCCACATTGAATTCCTCACGAGAGACCGCGGTTCCCCCATCTCCCGTAGACGAGACAGGATTTTCACCGGAGTGCTCCTCCGCACCGTCTACGACGTCAACCATACTCTTTGGACGGTAAAGTCCTTAATAAAGAGACGAGGCTCTGATACCAATTGAAAGGATCGATATAGTTGACTAGAGGGGGGGGGGGTGAATAGGCAACTAACAATTTTTAGCTTTTCTTTACCAAATTAAACTTTGCATCAAAATAGGTTGTCTAGATATGCAACTAAGTGAGCAACCTATATGATGCAACGACAACAAGCACGCAAGTAAGTAAGAGAAACAACACAAGTAAACTAGCGAAAGTAAAGGAACAAGATAACCAAGAGTGGAGCCGGTGGAGACGAGGATGTGTTACCGAAGTTCCTTCCTTTTGAAGGGAAGCACGTCTCCGTTGGAGCAGTGTGGAGGCACAATGCTCCCCAAGAAGCCACTAGGGCCACCGTATTCTCCTCACGCCCTCACACAATGCGAGATGCCGTGATTCCACTATTGGTGCCCTTGAAGGCGGCGACCGAACCTTTACAAACAAGGTTGGGGCAATCTCCACAACTTAATTGGAGGCTCCCAATGACACCACAAAGCTTCACCACAATGGACTATGGCTTCGCGGTGACCTCAACCGTCTAGGGTGCTCAAACACCCAAGAGTAACAAGATCCGCTAGGGATAAGTGGGGGAATCAAATTTCTCTTGGTGGAAGTGTAGATCGTGGCCTTCTCAACCAATCCCGAGCAAATCAACAAGTTTGATTGGCTAGGGAGAGAGATCGGGCGAAAATGGAGCTTGGAGCAACAATGGAGCTTTTGGGGGAAGAGGTAAGTCAACTTTGGGGAAGAAGACCCCTTTATATAGTGGGGGGAACAAACCAACCGTTACCCCCCTCTGCCCCGAAGAGATCGGTAGTACCGCAGTGCCAGCGGTACTACCGCTTGCAACACTAAGCGGTACTACCGCCCAAAAGCACGGTACTACCGCTTGGTCCACAGCGGTACTACCGCGGAGGGAGGGCGGTACTACCGCACAGGAGCGGTACTACGGCCCCCCACAGCCGCGGCCAGTACCGTAAAACCCGACACGAAAAATGAGCCCTCGAATCGAGGCGGTACTAGCACGAGACCAGAGCGGTACTACGGCTTGGGGCCACCAGCGGTACTCATGCTCTGGAGCGGTACTACCGCGCCCAGAGCGGTACTACCGCTTGTGGCACCCAAGCGGTACTACCGCTCCGTCCCGCGGTACTACCGCTGGGACCAGAGATAGCACACACACGGAGCTACTAGCGGTACTACTGCTCTGGGCGGTACTACCGCTCCGGAGCGGTACTACCGCTTGTACCACCCAAGCGGTACTACCGCTGGGACCAGAGAGGGCACAAAGAAAGGAGAATCCAAGCCCATCAACGAAACGGAAAGGCTCGGAGGGAGGGGCAAAGGAAGTGTACGTGATGATTCCGCCCTAGCCTTTCCAAAGCGGACCCCCTCTTGATAGTACGGTGATCCCTATGAAACTAGTCCACCAAACTAATTCGAAAGGACTACACCGTCTTCGCTTTAAGTTCCGAGGGGAGGATATCGTCTCGTGCCCAAAACAATGAATCTCTGAAAAACACTCAACGCACACGATTAGTCCGCAAAAGCATTGTCATCAATCACCAAAACACCTTAGGGATAAATATGCCCTTACAGTTCATCTGACAGGGATCTCATGTGACCGAAGAAGGCAGCAGCAGATTGGGATCCTTTCTGGGCGTTGGTGAGGGCGGTGCGGTAGGTGTTTACTTTCGATCTGGATTGGGCTGCAAACATGTTTGCGAGAGCGGACCAGATGGCTTGTGATTTTTCCAGAGAGGCAACTTGCACCAGGACTTCCTTAGAAAGATTCCTGAGCAGATAGGCTACTAGTTGCTGATCTTGGATTAACCAAGCAGCATAGGCTGGGTTGGGAACGATCTGTTCCTTCCCTTCAGAGTTTTTTGAGGTGATTTTGGATGATGGTTCGGGGATGGTTCCATCAAGGTAACCAAAGAGGCCTGCCCCAATGATTTGGGATCGGGCTTGGGCATGCCAAAGCACATAGTTTGTGCGGGTTAAGGGTTCAGAGATGGTGTTGTTGAGGCCGGCCGAGGGAACTTGGCTTGAGGAAGACATGGCGGGTGGGAGAGGGACGATGGAGGCTAGATGAGATGGAAGAGGAGGCTCTGTATACCATGAAAGGTTTCGTAAAGCGTCTCAACTCCCGTAACATGGGAGCCCACATGTATTTATATTGATATTGACGAGGCCAGCTCTCGCAGAGGCATACATCGATAGATTACATCGTTGGTTTAAACAACCGAAGAGATAAGAGGAGGATTACATCAAGAGATAAACAAGTGCTAACAAACTAGATCCTCCTAACTAGTCTACGTGAGGCCCAAGCCATGTGTAACGTGACATGTTTAACAGTTGGAAGGGCCAAGGGTTATCAAAGGCTGCGAGAGAGGTACTTGTCAAATCTGTACTCCAAGCGACACCTACTTCACCATGAGTTGTTTTCATCTCACAAAGAAAATGTGCCGGAACCTGACTTCGATCTCGTCAAAATTCTGGTGGGGTGCAACCAATTGGTGATAAAAAGGTGCATTGGATTTCATGGGAGAAGATGTGTGCTGCTAAACGAGATGGTGGTCTTGGTTTTCGTGATCCGGAGGCTATTAATCAAGCCCTCCTAGCGAAACAAGCATGGAGAATATTGCAGTTCCCACAATCTCTGTGTGCACGTGTGCTCAAGGCAAGATATGTCTCAGAGAACTGTATTATAACGGCGACATGTCCATCGGGGGGCTCCTTCACCTTTCAGAGTATTCTCCATGGCCGAGACTTGTTGCCTGAAGGTCTGATTTGGCGAGTGGGGATGGCTCCAAGATCAATATTCAGCACGCCAACTGGATTCCTAGGAGTGGCAGCATGCAGCCACTGGGCGTAGTATACGTGCAGGGCGTGACGAGGGTGGCGGACCTACTGTCACCAAATGGTACTGTATGGAACCAGGATCGAGTGGACGAGATGTTCTCTCCTGATGACGCAGTAGATATCAAACAAATTGCTATTGGTGGCCCAGGCACAGAGGACTACTTAGCATGGAATTATACCAAAAATGGTGTATTCACTGTGCGCTCGGGGTATCACCTCAGGATGGCTAGGAACAGAACGCGATCCGGGCAGCCGGAGTCGTCCAGTACGGTCAATAAGCACAAAGGATATTTGGGGCTGTGGGATACGAGTGCTCCGAGTAAAGCAAAGATACATGTGTGGAGAGTTATTCACAATGGTTTGGCTGTAGGTACAGAGCTCCATCGACGGCGAATCAAACTGGATGTTTTCTGCGTTGTTTGCGGACGCGAGGAGACGATCCTGCACCGATTTTGGTCGTGTCAACATTCGGTCCAGTTTTGGGACCAGCTGCGCTCAGAAAAGGGAGTCATGGTGGCTGCTCCACTGATCTTCACAGGCTCCCAGAGCGAGCTGGCAAACTGGCTGCTCCGTTGGTTCGCAGACGCTCGTGACGACGAAAAGGAGATGATGATCATGCGTTATGTGGCCTTTGGTTGGCTCTCAATGACACAAAGAATGGGAAATGTATTGACGCTCCACATGAAATCATAGAGCGAGTCTGCAGTTTTGTGAAGGAATGGAGGGAAGTCCATGTGAAGCCTGACCGGTTTGCAAAACTAACCATTATTCAAAGGTGGAGTGCGCCAGAGGAAGGGTGGGTCAAAGTAAATGCAGATGGTGCAATTTCAAGGCATGGTGAAAAGGGAGCAGGAGGAGCCGTACTCCGGGATTGTGATGGGGGCTTCCTCGCCAGTGCGTGTCACTTGTTCCCAACGGTTGCTGATCCTGAAGTGGCAGAGATCATGTCATGCAAGCGTGCTCTTTTGGTCGCGACGGAGATTAATGTACAGAAGGTACATGTGGAGCTGGACAGCCAGGCTCTCGTGCAAACCATAAATACTCCAGAGAAGAATCTGTCTGCCTTCGGACCATGGCTGGAGGAGATAAAGACCATGCTACAAAACTTCGTCGATTTTAGGGTCTCGTGGGTTAGGCGTTCCGCCAATGTTGCCGCACACAAATTAGCTAAGTTAGGGGTAGGAGAAGAACTTTGTAAGGTTTGGTTTCGATCGCCGCCAGAGTGCATTCTGGATGTGATCGCGGACAAGATTCCGAACTTCGTTTAAGTGAATAAAGCGGCAACATTTACCCTAAAAAAACATATAGGATCATCATATATATCACGCCACATTGTCGTTTCTTTATGCTAGATCATCATATATATCACGCCACACCCTCTCTCACACACACCAAAGTTCTTCAACTCATTCATACTAATTTCATTAATCCACTCCAATCCATTGCATGTGAAGGATGTATCACCATGTGATGCTAGCGAAGTTATTTCAGGATGCTAATTTATCCCTACTAAAATTCCACCGAGTTGGCACACTCACCAATCTTCTCACATGTCACATGAATGTTAGGATACAACTTGTAATAGGATTAGGACTCCTACTCGGTTTGTAACAGGGCTAGGTCAGGTGCGGCTTGGCTCTTATATATACCTCTTGTACTGGCACAATATTGCATCAACAATTATTCAATACAATTCTACATGGTATCAGACTTTCGATCCTAGGGTATGGCCAACCCGCCAGCCCCGACACCGCTGCTGCCGCCCGGCTACTTCGAGCGGCGCGCTACTTCTCCTCGCCCGCCTGCGTCAACGCCACCACCGCCACCTCTACCAACAACACCTCCTCAACCATCTGGCTGGCGTCCAAGTCCCAATTACCGGGGCAAACACCCTAGGCCGCCGCAGTTCCGCACGGCGCCCGCTCCTGCTCCGCCCCGGCTCCACCAACTGCACCACCACTGCCCCCGGCTTCATCGCTGCCCGGATGGCACCCATCTCCTGATCCCTCCTACGCGCCACCGCTCTACAACACCAGTCCTTATGCATCCTATGGCGCTCCATCGCCCTCCTACATGCAGCAGTACAATGGTGTCTCTCTCTTTACGCCGATGCCGGCCCTACTGCCGACGCCACCACACCCGCAAGCTCCCATGACTACACCGGCCTCTACTTCGACTCCGAGCTGGGACCAAGCTGCTTGTCTACAAGCCATGAACAACTTTGCTGCACAAGGGAACTCAGGTATGGATTGGATTTTCGATTCTGGTGCTTCTCGTCATATCTCTGCATCGAGTAATTTGCTTTCTTCTTGCACACCTTCGTCTTTTCCCTCTATTAATCTCGGTGATGGATCTTCTAGTCCTATTTACTGTGTCGGTCAGGCTCAAATCCAATCCCCAACTAAGCCTTTGCTTCTTCGAGATGTTCTTGTAGCTCCTGCTCTTATTAAAAATCTGATTTCTGTTCACCAAATCACCACCGATAATCATGTTTCTATTGAGTTTGACCCCTTTGGTTTGTCCGTGAAGGACTACCAAACCAAGGCCGAGATCGCTCAATTCAATAGCGCTGGTGATTTATATTCTCTCCATGGTGTTCCGGTTGCTGCTCCTCCAACATCTATGGTGGCCTCTGTTGATCTGTGGCACAAACGTCTCGGCCATCCCAATAAAAATGTGTTATCCACACTTCCTAGTGAATTTTCAATACCTTGTAATAGAGACTCTCATAATTCTTCTATGTGTCAGTCATGTCAATTAGGCAAACATGTTCGCCTTCCCTTTAGTTCCTCTCAATCCTCTAGTACTTTTCCTTTTGAATTACTTCATTGTGACCTCTGGATATCACCAATAGAAAGTGTATCTGGTTTTAAGTATTATCTCGTGATTCTTGATGATTTTACTCATTATGTTTGGACTTTTCCTTTACGAAACAAATCTGACGTTCATAATATATTCCTTAACTTTCAGCGCTATGTCTCGGTCCACTTTTTCCTCCCTATAAGATTCATACAATGTGATAATGGTCGTGAATTTGATAACTTTAAAAATCGAAATTTCTTTCTACAATATGGAATTCTCTTACGTTTCTCCTGTCCTTATACCTCCCCTCAAAACGGCAAGCCGAGCGTTCTCTTCGTACTCTTAATGACATCATTCGCACTCTACTTATTCAATCTTCTATGCCGTCGATGTTCTGGGTAGAGGCACTCCACATGGCCACATATTTACTCAATATTCGTCCATCTAAAGTTAACCCACAAACTACTCCTTACTTCTCTTTATTTCTCTCTCTTCCAAATTACTCCGACATTCGTGTCTTCGGTTGTCTTTGTTTTCCAAACTCCTAATCCACTTCTCCTAACAAACTTTCCCCGCGCTCAATCCCGTGTGTCCATCTAGGTTTTTCTGACAAGCACAAGGGTTATCATTGTCTAGATCTTGTTATTGGTCGTGTTCATGTGTCTCGTCATGTAACATTTGCTGAAAACATTTTTCCCTTTTTCCGAGCGTCAACAATTAGATTCCAACTCACCCGCGCCGTCCACTTGTCCCTCTCGCCGCAATCATCTTCCCTTCTTTCACCCGCCGAGCAATCCAGCAAAACCAACCGCAGTAGCAGATCCTTCCGCCACCACTTCTGTCATCACCTCTGTCCCGGCAGAGGAAAACACATTACACTCTGACGCGGCAGACCTCCTGCAGCCGTAGTCTTCACCACCATCCCCCGAGTCCGCTTCCTCCGCTACGCCGGACGCGTCCACCACTGATACGTCTCCAACGTATCTATAATTTTTGATTGTTCCATGCTATTATATTATCTGTTTTGGATGTTTAATGGGCTTTACTAAGCACTTTTATATTATTTTTGGGACTAACCTACTAATCCAAGGCCCAGTGCAAATTGTAGTTTTTTTTGCCTATTTCAGTGTTTCGCAGAAAAGGAATATCAAACGGAGTCCAAACGGAATGAAACCTTCGGGAGAGTTATTTTTGGAACAAACGTGATCCAGAGGACTTGGAGTGGATGTCAAGAAATCAACGAGGAGGCCACGAGGCAGGGAGGCGCGCATGCCCCCATGGGCGCGCCCCCACCCTCGTGGGCCCCTCGTGGCTCCGCCGACCTACTTCTTCCTCCTATATATACCCATGTACCCGGAAACCATCAAGGAGCGCCATGAAACCTTATTTCCACCGCCGCAACCTTCTGTACCCGTGAGATCCCATCTTGGGGCCTTTTCTGGCGCTCCGCCGGAGGGGGAATCGATCACGGAGGGCTTCTACATCAACACCATAGCCTCTCCGATGATGTGTGAGTAGTTTACCACAGACCTTTGGGTCCATAGTTATTAGCTAGATGGCTTCTTCTCTCTCTTTGGATCTCAATACAAAGTTCTCCTCGATCTTCTTGGAGATCTATTTGATGTAACTCTTTTTCCGGTGTGTTTGTCGAGATCCGATGAATTGTGGGTTTATGATTAAGATTATCTATGAACAATATTTGAATCTTCTCTGAATTATTTTATGTATGATTGGTTATCTTTGCAAGTCTCTTCGAATTATTAGTTTGGTTTGGCCGACTAGATTGATCTTTCTTGCAATGGGAGAAGTGCTTAGCTTTGGATTCAATCTTGCGTTGCTCGATCCCAGTGACAGAAAGGGAAACGACACGTATTGTATTGTTGCCATCGAGGATAAAAAGATGGGGTTTATATCATATTGCTTGAGTTTATCCCTCTACATCATGTCACCTTGCCTAATGCGTTACTCTGTTCTTATGAACTTAATACTCTAGATGCATGCTGGATAGTGGTCAATGTGTGGAGTAATCGTAGTAGATGCAGGCAGGAGTCGGTCTACTTGTTGCGAACGTGATGCCTATATACATGATCATGCCTAGATATTCTCATAATTATGCACTTTTCTATCAATTGCTCGACAGTAATTTGTTCACCCACCGTAATACTTATGCTATCTTGAGAGAAGCCACTAGTGAAACCTATGGCCCCCGGGTCTATTTTCCATCATATTAATCTTCCGTCAACTAGCTATTTCTGGCACCGTTTATTTTGCAATCTTTACATTTAATCTTTATCATAAAAATACCAAAAATATTATCTTATCATCTCTATCAGATCTCACTTTTGCAAGTGGCCGTGAAGGGATTGACAACCCCTTTATCGCGTTGGTTGCAAGGTTCTTATTTGTTTGTGTAGGTACGAGAGACTTGCGTGTGGCCTCCTACTGGATTGATACCTTGGTTCTCAAAAACTGAGGGAAATACTTACGCTACTTTGCTGCATCACCCTTTCCTCTTCAAGGGAAAACCAACGCATGCTCAAGAGGTAGCAAGAAGGATTTCTGGCGCCGTTGCCGGGGAGTCTACGCACAAGTCAAGACATACCAAGTACCCATCACAAAATCTTATCCCTCACATTACATTATTTGCCATTTGCCTCTCGTTTTCCTCTCCCCCACTTCACCTTTGCCGATTTATTCGCCTTCTTTTTTGTTTGACTTTTTCTCACCAGATCTACTATTTGCTTGTGTTACCATGTGCCTTCTATTTGCTTGCATCTTTTCTTGCTAAAAATCTATTGCTATGGATCCACTTAAAGTGTTCTAATTGGATCATCTTCGATCCCTTTGCGCTCGTGCTGAAACCCCAACTAGCCTAGTTGATGGGAGATATTTAGGTGAGCATGCTCATTTTGTGCGTCACCGTTTGTCTGAAAAAGGGAGATTATTATGGGATCAAATAAATAGATTGCTGTGTTATGCTTGGAATCTTTGTGAGATTTATGATTTTACTTGTTGCTCTAAGAACCCTAAAAAACACCTTCCCTACCTATGTGAGTTTAATGATAATGAAATCTTATCTTCTTATGCAAAGGGTGTTTATAGTTACTACAATATTGAACAAATTTAAGAATTTGTTGCTTTTAAGGGTGCTTATGAAGTTGCTTCTTTGATTGAAAAGTATGATACTACTCTCTATGAATCTGAAAATTTTGACATACTTAAATATTACTATGAAAACTATGCTCATACTGTCTATGTCAAAGAATTTATTGAAAGAATGACCGTTGCTTCTGAAGAAAATAATGATATGCATGAATCTATAGATAATTATGATTCCGATGGTTTGATTGAAATATCCCTTGATGAACATGATGCTTGCTATTCTTGTGGACATGATGCCAATATTTATGAAGATGAATTTGCTATAGTTCCTTATGTTAAACATGAGATCGTTGCTATTGCACCCATACTTGATAGTTCCTTCGATGAAAAGCATGATTGCAATGATGTTACTATAAATTCTCTTGATGTAAATTGTGCTAATAATATGCAAAACCCTAAGCTTGGGGATGCTAGTTTTGCTATGTCTACTACTTGTTGCAATGATCATGATTGGGGTGATTCTTCTTATGATCTTGAAAATTTATTTAAGCCCCATGATAAATATGAGATTGATAATAGTGTTTGCAATATTATTGAAAGTGGGTTTGGAAGAGTGTAAACTTTAGATCCCACATATTTGGAGAATGTTCAATATTATGATTTTTTATATAAAAGTGGGTTTGGAGAGGTCATTGTTGGGGATCGTAGCAGAATTTAAAATTTTCCTACGCATCACCAAGATCCATCTATGGAGTATACTAGCAACGAGGGGAGAGGAGTGCATCTACATACCCTTGTAGATCGCGAGCGGAAGCGTTCCAATGAACGGGGTTGATGGAGTCGTACTCGCCGTGATCCAAATCACCGATGACCGAGTGCCGAACGGACGGCACCTCCGCGTTCAACACACGTACGGAGCAGCGATGTCTCCTCCTTCTTGATCCAGCAAGGGGGAAGGAGAGGTTGATGGAGATCCAGCAGCACGACGGCGTGGTGGTGGAAGTAGCGGGATCCCGGCAGGGCTTCGCCAAGCACAAGCGGGGAGGAGAGGTGTTGCAGGGGGAGAGGGAGGCGCCAGGGGCTATCATACTGCTGCCCTCCCTCCCCCCACTATATATAGGGACCCCTGGGGGGGCGCCGTCCCTGGGAGATCAGATCTCCAAGGGGGGGGCGGCCAAGGGGGAAGGGGGGTGGCTTCCCCCCAAGCCAAGTGGGGCGCCCCCCACCCCTAGGGTTTCCAACCCTAGGCGCAGGGGGAGGCCCAAGGGGGGGCGCCCCAGCCCACTAAGGGCTGGTTCCCTTCCCACTTCAGCCCATGAGGCCCTCCGGGATAGGTGGCCCCACCCGGTGGACCCCCGGGACCCTTCCGGTGGTCCCGGTACAATACCGATAACCCCCGAAACTTTCCCGGTGGCCGAAACTGGACTTCCCATATATAATTCTTCACCTCCGGACCATTCCGGAACTCCTCGTGACGTCCGGGATCTCATTCGGGACTCCGAACAACTTTCGGGTTTCCGCATACTAATATCTCTACAACCCTAGCGTCACCGAACCTTAAGTGTGTAGACCCTATGGGTTCGGGAGACATGCAGACATGACCGAGACGCCTCTCCGGTCAATAACCAACAGCGGGATCTGGATACCCATGTTGGCTCCCACATGTTCCACGATGATCTCATCGGATGAACCACGATGTCGAGGATTCAATCAATCCCGTATACAATTCCCTTTGTCAATCGGTACGTTACTTGCCCGATATTCGATCGTCGGTATCCCAATACCTTGTTCAATCTCGTTACCGGCAAGTCACTTTACTCGTACCGTAATGCATGATCCCGTGGCTAACTCCTTAGTCACATTGAGCTCATTATGATGATGCATTACCGAGTGGGCCCAGAGATACCTCTCCGTCATACGGAGTGACAAATCCCAGTCTCGATCCGTGCCAACCCAACACACAGTTTCGGAGATACCCGTAGTGCACCTTTATAGTCACCCAGTTACGTTGTGATGTTTGGTACACCCAAAGCACTCCTACGGTATCCGGGAGTTGCACAATCTCATGGTCTAAGGAAATGATACTTGACATTGGAAAAGCTTTAGCAAATGAACTACACGATCTTTTGTGCTATGCTTAGGATTGGGTCTTGTCCATCACATCATTCTCCTAATGATGTGATCCCGTTATCAACGACATCCAATGTCCATGGTCAGGAAACCGTAACCATCTATTGATCAACGAGCTAGTCAACTAGAGGCTTACTAGGGACATGGTGTTGTCTATGTATCCACACATGTATCTGAGTTTCCTATCAATACAATTCTAGCATGGACAATAAACGATTATCATGAACAAGGAAATATAATAATAACCAATTTATTATTGCCTGTAGGGCATATTTCCAACAGTCTCCCACTTGCACTAGAGTCAATAATCTAGTTCACATCACCATGTGATTAACACTCACAGGTCACATCACCATGTGACCAACATCCAAAGAGTTTACTAGAGTCAACAATCTAGTTCACATCACTATGTGATCACCACTCAATGAGTTCTGGTTTGATCATGTTATGCTTGTGAGAGAGGTTATTAGTCAACGAGTCTGAACCTTTTAGATCCGTGTGTGCTTTAAGAATATCTATGTCATCTTGTGGATGCTACCACGCGCTACTTGGAGCCATTTCAAATAACCTCTCTACTATACGAATCCGGTTTACTACTCAGAGTCATCCGGATTAGTGTCAAAATTCGCATCGACGTAACCCTTTATGACGAACTCCTTTTCACCTCCATAATCGAGAAAATTCCTTAGTCCACTAAATACTAAGGATAAGTTCGACCGCTGTCATGTGATCCATTCCCGGATCACTATTTTACCCCTTGACCTACTCATGGCAAGGCACACTTCATGTGCGGTACACAGCATAGCATACTGTAGAGCCTACGTCTAAAGCATAGGGGACGACCTTCGTCCTTTCTCTCTCTTCTGCTGTGGTCTGGTCTTGAGTCTTACTCAATACTCACACCTTGTAACACAGCCAAGAACTCCTTCTTTGCTGATCTATTTTGAACTCTTTCAGAATCATGTCAAAGTGTGCGTTCTTTGAAAGTATCATCAGGCGTCTTGATCTATCTCTATAGATCTTGATGCCCAATATGTAAGCAGCTTTATCCAGGTCTTCCTTTGAAAAACTCCTTTCAAACAACCCTTTATGCTTTCCAGAAATTCTACATCATTTCGGATCAACAATATGTCATTCACATATACTTATCAGAAATGTTGTAGCGCTCCCACTCACTTTATTGTAAATACAAGTTTCTAACAAACTTTGTATAAACCCAAAAACTTTGATCACTCCATCAAAGCATATATTCTGACTCCGAGATGCTTTGCTCTAGTCCACGGAAGGATCGCTGGAGCTAGCATACCTTTTAGCATCCTTAGGATCGACAAAACCTTTCTGATTGTATCACATACAACCATTCCTTACGAAAACTGGTAAGGAAACTTGTTTTGACATCCATCTGCCAGATTTCATAAATGCAGCTAATGCTAACATGATTCCGACGGACTTAAGCATCGCTACGGATGAGAAAAATCTCATCGTAGTCAACTCCTTGAACTTGTGAAAATACTCTTTGCCACAAGTCGAACTTCACAGACGGTAACATTACCGTCCATGTCCGTCTTCTTCTTAAAGATCCATTTATCTCAATGGCTTGCCGATCACCGGGCAAGTTCACCAAAGTCCATGCTTTGTTCTGGTACATGGATCCTCTCGGATTTTATGGCTTCTAACCATTTGTCGGAATATGGGCCCACCATCGCTTCTCCATAGCTCGTAGGTTCATTGTTGTCTAGCAACATGACTTCCAAGACAGGATCACGCATTACTCTGAAGTAGTACGCATCCTCGTCGTCCTACGAGGTTTGGTAGTGACTTGATCCGAAGTTTCATGATCACTATCATAAGCTTCCACTTCAATTGGTGTAGGTGCCACAGGAACAACTTCCTGTGCCCTGCTACATACTAGTTGAAGTTATGGTTCAATAACCTCATCAAGTCTCCACCATCCTCCCACTCAATTCTTTCGAGAGAAACTTTTCCTCGAGAAAGGACCCGTTTCTAGAAGCAATTACTTTTGCTTCCAGATCTGAAATAGGAGGTATACCCAACTGTTTTGGGTATTCTATGAAGATGCATTTATCCGCTTTGGGTTCGAGCTTATCAGCCTGAAACTTTTTCACATAAGCATCGCAGCCCCAAATTTTTAAGAAACGACAACTTAGGTTTCTCTAAACGGTGTCGCCTCAACGGAATTGCGTGGTGCCCCTTTTAAAGTGAATGCGGTTGTCTCTAATGCCTAACCCATAAACGATAGTGGTAATTCGATAAGTGACATCATGGTATGCACCATATCCAATAGGGTGCAGTTATGATGTTCGGAGACACCATCACACTGTGGTGTTCCAGACGGTATTAATTGTGAAACACTTTCCACAATGTCTTAGTTGTGTGCCAAACTCGTAACTCAGATATCTCTATGATCATATCATAGACATTTTATCCTCCTGTCACGACGATCTTCAACTTCACTCTGAAATTACTTGAACCTTTCAATAATTAAGACT
This sequence comes from Triticum aestivum, assembly GCF_018294505.1. Lineage (NCBI taxonomy): Eukaryota > Viridiplantae > Streptophyta > Magnoliopsida > Poales > Poaceae > Triticum > Triticum aestivum. The sequence continues at coordinate 424,970,584 of NC_057805.1, read as the reverse complement.
TGTGTTTCATCAAGCAAATATTCTCAGCATCTACTCAAATCATCTGTGAAGTAAGAACATATCGATATCCACTGCGTGCCTTAGCACTCATTGGACTGCACACATCAAAATGTATTACTTCCAACAAGTTGCTTTCTCGTTCCATCTTACTGAAAACGAGGCCTTTCAGTCATCTTGCCCATGTGGTATGATTTGCATGTCTCAAGTGATTCAAAATCAAGTGAGTCCAAACGATCCATCTGCATGGAGTTTCTTCATGCATATATACCAATAGACATGGTTCGCATGTCTCAATCTTTTCAAAAACGAGTGAGTCCAAAGATCCATCTACATGGAGCTTCTTCATGCGTTTTATACCAATATGACTCAAGTGGCAGTGCCACAAGTACGTGGTACTATCATTACTATTTTATATCTTTTGGCACAAACATGTGTATCACTGCGATCGAGATTCATTTTAGGTGCAAGACCATTGAAGGTATTATTCAAGTAAACAGAGTAACCATTATTCTCCTTAAATGAATAACCGTATTGCGATAAACATAATCCAATCATGCTCAACGCAAACACCAAATCTCGATGGTAGAGGGAGCATGCGATGCTTGATCACATCAACCTTGGAAACACTTCCAACACATATCGTCATCTCACCTTTAGCTAGTCTCTGTTTATTCCGCAGCTTTTATTTCGAGTTACTAACACTTAGCAACCGAATCGGTATCTAATACCCTGGTGCTGCTAGGAGTACTAGTAAAGTACACATTCATTTAATGTATATCCAATATACTTCTGTCGACCTTGCCTGCCTTCTTATCTACCAAGTATCTAGGGTAGTTCTGCTTCAATGACCGTTCCCCTCATTACAGGAGCACTTAGTCTCGGGTTTGGGTTTAACCTTGGGATTCTTTGCTAGAGCAGCAAATGATTTGCTGTTTCATGAAGTATCCCTTCTTGCCCTTGCCCTTCTAGAAACTAGTGGTTTTACTAACCATCAACAATTGATGCTCCTTCTTGATTTCTACTTTCGCGGTGTCAAACATCGCGAGTTGCTCAAGGATCATCATCTATCCCTGATATGTTATAGTTCATCACGAAGCTCTAATAGCTTGGTGGCAGTGACTATGGAGAACCATCACTATCTCATCTGGAAGATTAACTCCCACTCGATTCAAGCGATTGCAGTACTCAGACAATCTGAGCACATGCTCAACGATTGAGCTTTTCTCCCTTAGTTTGTAGGCTTAAGAAACTTGTCAGAGGTCTCATACCTCTTGACGTGGGCACTAGTCCGAAATCCCAATTTCAGTCTTCGGAACATCTCATATGTTCTGCGAAGTTTCAAAAATGTCTTTGGTGCCACAATTCAAAACCGTTAGCATTACGCACTGAACTATCACGTAGTCATCAAAACGTGTATGTCAGATGTCTCGCAACATCTACAGATGACACTGAGGTTCAGCACACCGAGCGGTGCATTAAGGACATAAGCCTTCTGTGCAGCAATGAGGACAATCCTCAGTTTACGGACCCAGTCCGCATAATTGCTACTACCAACTTTCAACTAAATTTTCTCTAGGAACATATCTTAAACAGAAGAGCTAAAGCGTAAGCTATGACATAATTTGCAAAGACCTTTTGACTATGTTCATGATAATGAAGTTCATCTGATTAATGAACTCCCACTCAGATAGACATCCCTCTAGTCATCTAAGTGATACATGATCCGAGTCAAACTAGGCCGTGTCCGATCATCACGTGAGACGGACTAGTCATCATCGGTGAACATCCCCATGTTGATCGTATCTTCTATACGACTCATGCTCGACCTTTCGGTCCTCCGTGTTCCGAGGCCATGTCTGTACATGCTAGGTTCGTCAAGTCAACCTAAGTGTATTGCGTGTGTTCCGAGGCCATGTCTGTACATGCTAGGCTCGTCAACACCCGTTGTATGCGAACGTTAGAATCTATCACACCCGATCATCACCTGGTGCTTCAAAACAACGAACCTTCGCAACGGTGCACAGTTAGGGGGAACACTTTCTTGAAATTATTATAAAGGATCATCTTAGTTACTACCGTCGTTCTAAGCAAATAAGATGCAAAACATGATAAACATCACATGCAATCAAATAGTGACATGATATGGCCAATATCATTCTGCTCCTTTGATCTCCATCTTCGGGGCGTCATGATCATCTTCGTCACCGGCATGACACCATGATCTCCATCATCATGATCTCCATCATTGTGTCTTCATGAAGTTGTCACTCCAACGATTACTTCTACTTCTATGGCTAACGCGTTTAGCAATAAAGTAAAGTAATTTACATGGCGTTCTTCAATGACACGCAGGTCATACAAAAAATAAAGACAACTCCTATGGCTCCTGCCGGTTGTCATACTCATCGACATGCAAGTCGTGATTCCTATTACAAGAATATGATCAATCTCATACATCACATATATCATTCATCACATCCTTTTTGGCCATATCACATCACAAGGCACACCCTGCAAAAACAAGTTAGACGTCCTCTAATTGTTGTTGCATGTTTTACGTGGCTGCTATGGTTTTTTAGCAAGAACGTTTCTTACCTACGCAAAAGCCACAACGTGATATGCCAATTTCTATTTACCCTTCATAAGGACCCTTTTCATCGAATCCGTTCCGACTAAAGTGGGAGAGACAGACACCCGCTAGCCACCTTATGCAACTAGTGCATGTCAGTCGGTGGAACCTGTCTCATGTAAGCGTACGTGTAAGGTCGGTCCGGGCCGCTTCATCCCACAATACTGCCGAAACAAGATAAGACTAGTAGCGGCAAGAAGAATTGGCAACATCTACGCCCACAACTGCTTTGTGTTCTACTCGTGCATAGTAACTACGCATAGGCCTGGCTCTGATACCACTGTTGGGGATCGTAGCAGAATTTAAAATTTTCCTACGCATCACCAAGATCCATCTATGGAGTATACTAGCAACGAGGGGAGAGGAGTGCATCTACATACCCTTGTAGATCGTGAGCGAAAGCGTTCCAATGAACGGGGTTGATGGAGTCGTACTCGCCGTGATCCAAATCACCGATGACCGAGTGCCGAACGGACGGCACCTCCGCGTTCAACACACGTACGGAGCAGCGACGTCTCCTCCTTCTTGATCCAGCAAGGGGGAAGGAGAGGTTGATGGAGATCCAGCAGCACGACGGCGTGGTGGTGGAAGTAGCGGGATCCCGGCAGGGCTTCGCCAAGCACAAGCGGGGAGGAGAGGTGTTGCAGGGGGAGAGGGAGGCGCCAGGGGCTGTCATACTGCTGCCCTCCCTCCCCCCACTATATATAGGGACCCCTGGGGGGGCGTCGGCCCTGGGAGATCAGATCTCCAAGGGGGGGCGGCGGCCAAGGGGGAAGGGGGGGGGGGTGGCTTCCCCCCAAGCCAAGTGGGGCGCCCCCCACCCCTAGGGTTTCCAACCCTAGGCGCAGGGGGAGGCCCAAGGGGGGGCGCCCCAGCCCACTAAGGGCTGGTTCCCTTCCCACTTCAGCCCATGAGGCCCTCCGGGATAGGTGGCCCCACCCGGTGGACCCCCGGGACCCTTCCGGTGGTCCCGGTACAATACCGATAACCCCCGAAACTTTCCCGGTGGCCGAAACTGGACTTCCCATATATAATTCTTCACCTCTGGACCATTCCGGAACTCCTCGTGACGTCCGGGATCTCATCCGGGACTCCGAACAACTTTCAGGTTTCCGCATACTAATATCTCTACAACCTTAGCGTCACCGAACCTTAAGTGTGTAGACCCTACGGGTTCGGGAGACATGCAGACATGACCGAGACGCCTCTCCGGTCAATAACCAACAGCGGGATCTGTATACCCATGTCGGCTCCCACATGTTCCACGATGATCTCATCAGATGAACCACGATGTCGAGGATTCAATCAATTCCGTATACAATTCCCTTTGGCAATCGGTACGTTACTTGCCCGAGATTCGATCGTCGGTATCCCAATACCTTGTTCAATCTCGTTACCGGCAAGTCACTTTACTCGTACCGTAATGCATGATCCCGTGGCTAACTCCTTAGTCACATTGAGCTCATTATGATGATGCATTACCGAGTGGGCCCAGAGATACCTCTCCGTCATACGGAGTGACAAATCCCAGTCTCGATCCGTGCCAACCCAACAGACACTTTCGGAGATACCCGTAGTGCACCTTTATAGTCACCCAGTTACGTTGTGACGTTTGGTACACCCAAAGCACTCCTACGGTATCCGGGAGTTGCATGATCTCATGGTCTAAGGAAATGATACTTAACATTGGAAAAGCTTTAGCAAATGAACTACACGATCTTTTGTGCTATGCTTAGGATTGGGTCTTGTCCATCACATCATTCTCCTAATGATGTGATCCCGTTATCAACGACATCCAATGTCCATGGTCACGAAACCGTAACCATCTATTGATCAACGAGCTAGTCAACTAGAGGCTTACTAGGGACATGGTGTTGTCTATGTATCCACACATGTATCTGAGTTTCCTATCAATACAATTCTAGCATGGACAATAAACGATTATCATGAACAAGGAAATATAATAATAACCAATTTATTATTACCTCTAGGGCATATTTCCAACAGTCATGACTTTAGTTAATGATAATCCCACTATTTTGGAAGAGTGTCAACTCCGCATGCATATGGATCGTGTTGAGAATATGTTATGTGATAGTTATTTTGTTGAATTTTCTTATGAACCCATATGTAATTATTATGAGAGAGGAAAATATGGTTGTAGAAATTTTCATGTTACAAAATTACCTCTCGTTATGTTGAGATTGCTATTGTTTCTTTCTTCTTCCCTGCATATGCTAGATCTTGCTTGCCTTGCTAATTTGTTTTCCTATAAAATGCCTATGCATAGGAAGTATGTTAGACTTAGATGTGTTTGTTACGTGTTTCATGATGCTCTCTTTACGCTTCAGTTCTTGTCTTTCATGTGAGCATCATCGAAATCTCAATGCCTAGCTTAGGGCGTTAAACGATAGCGCTTGTTGGGAGGCAACCCAAATATTATTTTTGTTTCTTGCTTTTTGGTTCTGTTTAATAATAAATAATTCATGTAGCTTCTGTTTAGATGTGGTTTTATGTTTTAGTTAGTGTTTGTGCCAAGTAGAACCTTTGGGAAGACTTGGGTGAAGTCTTTTTAATCTTGCTGTAAAAAACAGAAACTTTAGCGCTCACGAGATTAGCTACAACTTTTTACTGGAGAGTGATATTTAGTTGATTAATTTTGGAAATGATTAATAGATAAATTACTCACGTCCATAAATTTACTTTAGAAATTTTGGAGTTCCAGAAGTATGCGTTTGATACAGATTACTACAGACTGTTCTGTTTTTGACAGATTCTATTTTTCGTGTGTTGTTTGCTTATTTTGATGAATCTATGGCTAGTATCGGAGGTTATGAACCAAAGAGAAGTTGAACACAGTAGGTTTAACACCAATATTAATAAATAATGAGTTCATTACAATACCTTGAAGTGCTGCTTTGTTTTCTTTCGCTAATGGAGCTCACGAGATTTTCTGTTAAGTTTTGTGTTGTGAAGTTTTCAAGTTTTGGGTAAAGATTTGATGGATTATGGAACAACGAGTGGCAAGAGCCTAAGCTTGGGGATGCCCCGGAAGGCATCCCCTCTTTTGTCTTCGTCCATCGGTAACTTTACTTGGAGCTATATTTTTATTCACCACATGATATGTGTTTTGCTTGGAGCATCTTGTATGATTTGAGTCTTTGCTTTTTAGTTCACCACAATCATACTTTCTGTACACACCTTTTGGGAGAGACACACATTAATAGGAATTTATTAGAATACTCTATGTGCTTCACTTATATCTTTTGAGCTAAATAATTTTGCTCTAGCGCTTCACTTATATCTTTTAGAGCACGGTGGTGGTTTTATTTTATAGAAATTATTGATCTCTCATGCTTCACTTATATTATTTTGAGAGTCTTTTAGAACAGCATGGTAGTTTTCTTTGGTTATAAAATTAGTCCTAATATGATAGGCATCCAAGATGGATATAATAAAAACTTTCATATAAGTGCTTTGAATACTAAGAGAAGTTTGATACATGATGATTGTTTTGAGATGTGAAGATGGTGATATTAGAGTCATGCTAGTTGAGTAGTTGTGAATTTGAGAAATACTTGTTCTAAAGTTTGTGATTCCCGTAGCATGCACATATGGTGAACCGTTATGTGATTAAGTTGGAGCATGATTTATTTATTGATTGTCTTCCTTATGAGTGGCGGTCAGGGACGAGCGATGGTCTTTTCCTACCAATCTATTCCCCTAGGAGCATGCGCGTAGTACTTCTTTTCGATAACTTATAGATTTTTGTAATAAATATGTGAGTTCTTTATGACTAATGTTGAGTCCATGGATTATACGCAGTCTCACCCTTCCACTATTGCTAGTCTCTCTAATACCGCGCACCTTTCGCCGGTATCATACATCCACCATATACCTTCCTCAAAACAGCCACCATACCTACCTATTATGGCATTTCCATAGCCATTCCGAGATATAATGCCATGCAACTTACCACCGTTCCATTTATTATGACACGTTTCATCATTGTCATATTGCTTTGCATGATCATGTAGTTGACATCATATTTGTGGCAAAGCCACCTTTATAATTCTTTCATACATGTCACTATTGATTCATTGCATATTCCGGTACACCGCGGAGGCATTCACATAGAGTCATATTTTGTTCTAAGTATTGAGTTGTAATCTTTGAGTTGTAAGTAAATAAAAGTGTGATGATCATCATTATTAGAGCATTGTCCCAAGTGAGGAAAGGATGATGGAGACTATGATTCCCCCACAAGTCGGGATGAGACTCCGGACGAAAAGAAAAAAAAGAAAAAAAAGAGGCCATAAAAAGAGAGAGAGAAGAAGGCCCAAATAAAAAAATGAGAGAAAAAGAGAGAAGGGACAATGTTACTATCCTTTTTCCACACTTGTGCTTCAAAGTAGCACCATGAACTTCATGATAGAGAGCCTCCTATGTTGTCACTTCCATATACTAGTGGGAATTTTACATTATAGAACTTGGCTTGTATATTCCAATGATGAGCTTCCTCAAAATGCCCTAGGTCTTCGTGAGCAAGCGAGTTGGATGCACACCCACTTAGTTTCTTTTGTTGAGATTTCATACACTTATAGCTCTAGTGCATCCGTTGCATGGCAATCCCTACTCACTCACATTGGTATCTATTGATGGGCATCTCCATAGCCCATTGATACGCCTAGTTGATGTGAGACTATCTTCTCCTTTTTTGTCTTCTCCACAACCACCATTCTATTCCACATATAGTGCTATATCCATGGCTCATGCTCATGTATTGCGTGAAGATTGAAAAAGTTTGAGAACATCAAAAGTATGAAACAATTGCTTGGCTTGTCATTGGGGTTGTGCATGATTAAATACTTTGTGTGATGAAGATAGAGCATAGCCAGACTATATGATTTTGTAGGGATAACTTTCTTTGGCCATGTTATTTTGAGAAGACATGATTGCTTAATTAGTATGCTTGAAGTATTATTATTTTTTGTCTATTAAACTTTTTTCTTGAATCTTTCGGATCTGAACATTTATGCCACAATAAAGAAAATTACATTGAGAAATATGCTAGGTAGCATTCCACATCAAAAATTCTGTTTTTATCATTTACCTACTCGAGGACGAGCAAGAATTAAGCTTGGGGATGCTTGATACGTCTCCAACGTATCTATAATTTTTTTATTGTTCCATGCTATTATATTATCTGTTTTGGATGTTTAATGGGCTTTGCTAAGCACTTTTATATTATTTTTGGGACTAACCTACTAACCCAAGGCCCAGTGCAAATTGCTGTTTTTTTGCCTATTTCAGTGTTTCGCAGAAAACGAATATCAAACGGAATGAAACCTTCGGGAGAGTTATTTTTGGAACAAACGTGATCCAGAGGACTTGGAGTGGTCGTCAAGAAATCAATGAGGAGGCCACGAGGCAGGGAGGCGCGCCTGCCCCCTGGGCGCGCCCCCACCCTCGTGGGCCCCTCGTGGCTCCACCGACCTACTTCCTCCTCCTATATATACCCATGTACCCCGAAACCATCGAGGAGCACCACAAAACCCTATTTCCACCGCCGCAACCTTCTGTACCCGTGAGATCCCATCTTGGGGCCTTTTCCGGCGCTCCGCCGGAGGGGGAATTGATCACGGAGGGCTTCTACATCAACACAATAGCCTCTCCGATGATGTGTGAGTAGTTTACCACAGACCTTTGGGTCCATAGTTATTAGCTAGATGGCTTCTTCTCTCTCTTTGGATCTCAATACAAAGTTCTCCTCGGTCTTCTTGGAGATCTATTCGATGTAACTCTTTTTCGGTGTGTTTGTCGAGATCCGATGAATTGTGGGTTTATGATCAAGATTATCTATGAACAATATTTGAATCTTCTCTGAATTATTTTATGTATGATTGGTTATCTTTGCAAGTCTCTTCGAATTATCAGTTTGGTTTGGCCTACTAGATTGATCTTTCTTGCAATGGGAGACGTGCTTAGCTTTGGATTCAATCTTGCGTTGCTCGATCCCAGTGACAGAAAGGGAAACGACACGTATTGTATTGTTGCCATCGAGGATAAAAAGATGGGGTTTATATCATATTGCTTGAGTTTATCCCTCTACATCATGTCACCTTGCCTAATGCGTTACTCTATTCTTATGAACTTAATACTCTAGATGCATGCTGGATAGTGGTCAATGTGTGGAGTAATAGTAGTAGATGCAGGCAGGAGTCGGTCTACTTGTTGCGAACGTGATGCCTATATACATGATCATGCCTAGATATTCTCATAATTATGCACTTTTCTATCAATTGCTCGACAGTAATTTGTTCACCCACCGTAATACTTATGCTATCTTGAGAGAAGCCACTAGTGAAACCTATGCCCCCGGGTCTATTTTCCATCATATTAATCTTCCGTCAACTAGCTATTTCTGGCGTCGTTTATTTTGCAATATTTACTTTTAATCTTTATCATAAAAGTACCAAAAATATTATCTTATCATCTCTATCAGATCTCACTTTTGCAAGTGGCCGTGAAGGGATTGACAACCCCTTTATCACGTTGGTCGCAAGGTTCTTATTTGTTTGTGTAGGTACAAGAGACTTGCGTGTGGCCTCCTACTGGATTGATACCTTGGTTCTCAAAAACTGAGGGAAATACTTACGCTACTTTGCTGCATCACCCTTTCCTCTTCAAGGGAAAACCAACGCATGCTCAAGAGGTAGCAACCACATCTTCCCCCACCCCTCCTGCTCAGGCTATTCCCGTTCCAGCTCCTACTAACGATCATACCATGCGCACACGTGCCAAGTCCGAGTTTCGTTTACCTGCAAAAGATCGTCTCAATCTTCATGCATCTTTATCTCCTTCCTCTCTACCCAAATCGTACAAATCAGCTCTCCTAGATCCTAATTTGGCCGCAGCTATGAAAGATAAATATGACGCCCTTCTGCAGAATAACACGTGGCAGTTAGTTCCTCGTCCTTCCAATACAAATATCATTTCGGGCAAATGGGTTTTTCGCCATAAATTTAATTCTGATGGGAGTCTTGCGTGTTATAAGGCTCGATGGGTATGTCGTGGTTACTCTCAGCAACACGGCATCGATTATGATGAGACTTTCTCTCCAGTTGTCAAGCCCAGCACTATTCGCACTCTCCTTAGCATCGCCATCTCTTCTTCCTGGCCAATTCATCAACTAGATGTCAAAAATACTTTTCTTCATGGCTCTCTTCAAGAAATAGCCTATTGTCAACAACCTCTTGGTTTCGAGCATTCCTCCTATCCTAATCATGTTTGTCTTCTTCAAAAATCTCTTTATGGTCTTAAACAAGCACCACGTGTCTGGTTCCAATGCTTTTCTACTTATGCTCAAACCATTGGTTTTACCCCTTCCTGTTCTGACACTTCACTCTTCACCTTTCATCACAACAACAACAACACTGCTTACCTTCTTTTATATGTTGATGATATTATCCTCACAGCTTCCTCACAACAATTTTTAGATCATATTATCTCTCTTCTTCGCCACGAATTCTCTATGACAAATTTAGGTCTTCTTCACCACTCTTAGGTATTGCTATTATCCGAGACTCCTCTGGTCTTTTCTTGTCTCAACGTTAGTACACTCTGGATCTTCTTTCTCGTGCTGGTATGCTTGATTGTCAAACTTCTCGTACCCCTGTTGATACAGGTTCCAAACTCTCTGCTGACGGTGATCCTTTCTCTGATTCTCTTTATCGTAGTCTTACCAGTACACTTCAGTATCTCACTCTCACTCGTCCTGAAATTTCTTTTGCTGTTCAACAAGCTTGTTTATACATGCATGATCCTCGTATTCCACACTACAATCATGTCAAACGTATTCTTCGATATCTCAAAGGCACACTAGACTTAGGTCTTCATATCAAAAAATCCTCTCCCACCTCCTTGACAACTTACTCTGATGCCGACTGGGCAGGTTGTCCAGATACTCGTAGGTCCACATCCGGATTTTGTGTTTTTCTTGGTAACAATTTGGTTTCTTGGTCTTCAAAAAGGCAGGTTACGGTCTCCCGCTCGTCTGCTGAAGCTGAGTACCGCGATGTGGCTCATGCGGTTGCTGAAACGGTTTGGTTGCGCCAGTTGCTGTCGGAGCTGCACCGTCCTATTGAGAAAGCTACCATTGTTTACTGTGATAATATTTCAGCTGTCTACATGTCAGGCAATCTGGTTCAACACCGTATTGAGATCGACATTCATTTTGTTCGAGAGAAGGTGGCTCTCGGTCAAGTTCGCGTTCTCCACGTGCCTACTTTTGCTCAGTTCGCTGATATCTTTACTAAAGGCCTGGCGACTACTCCGTTTCAAGACATTCATTTCAGTCTCAACGTCGTCGAGCCTACCGTTGACACTGCGGGGGATGTTAGGATACAACTTGTAAAAGGATTAGGACTCCTACTCGGTTTGTAATAGGGCTAGGTCAGGTGCGGCTTGGCTCTTATATATACCTCTTGTACTGGCACAATATTGCATTAACAATTATTCAATATAATTCAATACAATTCTACAATGAATCCTATATATAGTACAAATCCTCACAAACCATGATGTCGCGAACCCTCAATTTTTATAGTGGAATAAGAATTCCCATAAATATATAAAGTAAGGCACCCATATGTTTTTAATATCAAGATAAAAAATAATTTATAAAAGTTGCATGTCAATTTTTGTAGTGTGCTAGCCTGTGTACATGGTGAAAATCTTTCAAAAAACTATTAAACCTCAAGGAAATCATAAGCATAACGCACCATCATTGTTTGATACACCTACATGCATTAGTGAATGAGTACACGACATATAAAGCAAATTAATATATGACCTACTAAATGCTCCCCAAGTCAAAAATACGTGCTTTGAAAACAGCCCCAAAGCGGTCATGCTTCACGATTAATTTGGCTACATTAAAAAAAAGGATAATGCCCGACCTCTGCATTAGAACGATGCATGCAGCCATATATTACTAAAATAGCAAAATCCGACAGCCGAACACCATCGACCCGGTAAAAAGCGAAAAAACAAACCCTGAGGCAATATACCTCGCGACAATAGCTCCCCAAGATAACCACTAACTCTATGTTACAAGACACAACATAAACGAAAAATACACAACTCCTAGGCTACCCCTTCAAGAAGGAATCGCCACACGTGCGTCGATGATGGCGAGTCCACCAAATGGTTGAACTTTGGATTCTCATCACCAAAGCAAAGCTTCAAGCCACCATCTTCAGCAAGGACACGACGACATAGCCTGATCAGAGATCTTGTGTTTCCATCAGAGTGCATAAGCTTGTCGTTGAAGCTGTGTGTACAATCCGCCTTTATCCATCTACCGATGCCTAGATAGTTGGATACCTCTGGAGGAGACAATGGAAGCCAAAGACGTCCCGTACCGCCTGCCTCCCGCTACTGTCGCACCACCTTTGATCCAACAACAACAAGCTAAACTTGACACCTCTGCCAGAGCTGCCGTGCATCACCTGCCGGCAGCTGACATGACTTGACGTCTCCGTATAAGACATCGTGCGTAGCATCTTCCGGTAGTACATCCACCGGTGGCTTGACCTGCCGACGACAGGCACCGCCCGACAACTCCGAGAGAGGCTCATGTGTCACCTGCCGAGCGGCATCGAACCCGGTTTGTTGATGGAAGGGACGTCCCATACCGTCACCAGCCTCAGAAGGCCATCACCATCTCGAGATCCAGACTCCGAGTCGCCCACACGACCCCGAAGTCCGCCGCCCGAATTCCGAGCGCTACAGGGAGCACCCACCGTCGCGCCAGCCGCTGTCATCGCCCATACAACGGCAACTGCCGCCGCGATCCCACATCAAGCGTCGTCGACACCGAAGGAATCTCGGGCAGCCACGCGCGTCCTGCAACGAACCTGGACACGGGATACCAAGATCCGCCATCACCAGCGCTGCCACAAGGACCCACCACCTGGCCCGTCATACTCGGCGCAGGGGACACCGCCACCACCATGGTTGGATCCAGATCAGCCATAGCCATTGCCACCGCCAAGACCGGAGCCGGGCTGGACGCCGCCGCCGCCACCGCCATCGGCCACGCCCAGCCGCACCTCCATCTTATAGCCACGTCCAGCCGACCGGCACGCCACGCACACCCGATCCACCCGTGTCGCCACCGGGATCCGCCGTGCCATGGATCCGCAAGACGCCGTCGGTGAAGCCGTCATCCCGCGCCGCCCGACATCGTGCGAGGAGAAGGAGATCCCCGCCGCCACCTACGCCGACCGGATCGCCGGCGCACACTGGCGACGGCGAGGGAGGGAGCTGGAGGCGGCGGACTAGGAGCGACGGCTAGGGTTCGCCCCCTCGGTCGCTTGCGGGAGCGACGCGAGGGGGTTACGCGAGGGCTACATGTACCACCACTGTGGGCATCATCACCACCACAATTGTGCACCAGCTCCAACTTGATCGAAAAGCACAACCTTCACATATATTGTCCGCAGAAAGCTAGCTCTATAGGGCATAACCTTGACTTAAACATCATTTCACTGTAATTTTAAAGTCAATGTGGGATCTGGTCATGGTCTGGAATACGTGCACATGAACTATCAAAGGCCATGGTAGAAAAATATTAGCATTGGTATATTGTTTGTGAGCGGTCAAAAACCAAATGGTTGCAGAAATATAATGATCAATATGTGTATGGATTGGAAAAACATTCTTGAAATGGTGATAAATTGGATTAGTTAAGAGAGAAAATATTATTACCTGATATATTTTGCAATGGAGATTTCTTAGAATTATATAAATCCTTCAATTTATACAAAAAATGCATGGGATCAATCCACGGCAAGTGAATAACAGAAAGAACTAAACACGCTGTGACCCGCGGCTAAGTGGGAATTTGACATGCCTGGCCCGCCTGTTGGGACCACGTGGCCAGGGCTAATGACCAAGGCCAGACGACCGTTTTCGCCGGTCATCAACTCTGCTGCCTCGTGCGTGGCAGGGCATTTCTCTCCTCTGCTGTTCTCTCCTCTGCTCGTTCCCCTCTCGCGCCGCACCTGCCGCCGCTGCCGTCGCCGCCATCTGCCGCCGCACCGCCGACGGGACAGAGACATGGTGTCTTGGTCTGAAGGTTCTGACCCATCCTCGTCGTCTGACGATGATAGTGTGACCCAGGTAAGCTTCTGCTCATGTGCATCTAGGGTTAGGGTTCTAGGGACAAAGGGGAATTTCTGTTCCCTATAGAAGTTGAACACTTTTTCCTTATGTTTAGGCACTTGCGACCATGGAGTGCACAGAATGGAGCGGCCTGGCTCTGAATCATCCTACACGTTGTGAGCATCGAGCCCCCTGTGAGAAGTTGGTGGCGTTTGAATCCACTGATAGCGGCAGGAGGTTTCTAGGCTGTGCACAAAAGGTAAGCTAGCAGTGCAATTAGGTGTTAAAGTGTACACATTTTATTACTTAGCTGTTCTACTGATTTTGCAAAATATGTGAATTGTTATCTTCTTAGTTGACTGATAGAATTAGGTCTGCAATTAGGATGTTAAAAGTCTAATTTTTCTGTTCATAATTCTTTACATAACTAGGCAGTACAGACAATTTTTATGCTAAAATGATATAAAATTATAAGTCTGTCATAAGTTTTCTTCACAATTATTTGAGCTCTTTAGTACATATCATTATTTGTGCTGTATATTACAAGTAGAACATTAGCACAATTAAATGCATTCAGTGGTTTTGCATTGTTATCAGTAAATTGGTTCTGCATTGGTTTTAATGTTATTTTTTCACACATTCATAGGATGGACCCAAGTGCAAGTATGTGGAATGGACTGATTCTGAGTGGCCAATCCCATTGAAGACAACTTTAGCTAGGATCTGGGCTATGCATGAGAAGGAGTTGACTGACAGGTTGAGACAGAATATAGTTAATGCTGAAGAAGTATACAAGGTACTGGAAGATAAGAGGAAGATGGAAAATGACCTGATGTTCTTTAAAGTTGACTTTGCTAAAATGGTGGCTGACAAGGAGGATGCAATTGCCCAGTTAGGCAATGCACAGATAGCTCTTAGTGACCTGAAGGAAGGGCTCCAGAAAAAGAACTTGGCTGTCAAAGCAAACACTAACATCCATTAGGTGCTAAGGGCCAAAGAAGAGAAAGAGAGAGACCAAGAGAAGCTATAGAGGTTGAAGCTACTGCAGGAGATGGATCAGATCAAGCAGGAGAGGGACAGGTTGTTGGAGGAGAGGGAGAAGTTCAAGCAAGAGAAAAGGCACCTGGAGTACACCATAGGTAATCTGTTCAAAGAGAGGGAGGCCACCAAGGGGAATATCAGGAAGATCAAGGAGATAGTTGATGAATGATTTCATGTTGTTGTACTACTATCTGCTATTTGTATCACTAAAAATTTCAAGACATTTGTACTGAAATTGTGCTTCTGCTGAATCCAGTTGTGCTACTGGATTATGCTATCAATGCCTTATTTGTGCCTATTTTGTGTTTGATGGAAGTGCCCTATTTTGACATATTAGACATGTTCTGAGTAATAGAATTATGCTATTCATATGGTTTAGATCACCACTATATCAGGGCAGGCATGGTTTGGTAGTTATCGAGGGGTCCATGACCCCTACTTTTTGGTAGGGTATATATGGTTGGGTACTTGTCAAGGGGTTGATGACCCCTGCTTTTTGGTAGGGTTTGTATGGTTGGGTAGTTGTCGAGGGGTCGATGACCCCTACTTTTTGGTGGGTTTGTATGGTTGGGTAGTTGTCGAGGGGTCGATGACCCCTACTTTTTGGTAGGGTTTATATGGTCGGGTAGTTGTCGAGGGGTCGATGACCCCTACTTTTTGGTAGGGTTTGTATGGTTGGGTACTTTTCGAGGGCTCGTTGACCCCTACTTTTTGGTAGGGTTTGTATGGTTGGGTACTTGTCGAGGGCTTGATGACCCCTACTTTTTGGTAGGGTTTATATGGTTGGGTAGTTGTCGAGGGGTCGATGACCCCTACTCTTTGGTGGGTTTGTATGGTTGGGTAGTTGTCGAGGGGTCGATGGACCCTACTTTTTGCTAGGGTTCACATAATCAAATGAAACAAATGACACACAGGGTTCACATAATCAAATGAAACACATGTTCACATAATCAAATGACACACATGTTGACATAATCAAATGAAACACATGTTGACATAATCAAATGAAACATAGGTTGACATAGGTTAAGAGGACTCAAATGGAACAGAGGTTCACAGTTTACAGTACCCAAATGGAACACAGGTTCACATGACTCAAATGAAACACAGGTTCATATGATAGATACATGGGTGGCAGTCCCAAAAGTTTCAAACTTTTGTAGGCATCAAATTTCAAACATTTCCACTGGCAGTGAAGTAGCTCTTCAGTCTTGCATATTTCTTAGCTTTCTTCCGTGTCCCTGTTCCAGCAGGTGCTATTCCTCCAACTCTTGCACCTCTCACTGATCTCATCTTTGTAGCAAAAGCAGAACTAGATGTAGATGAAGTACCAGTAGAGGAACTATTAGTTGGAGCCCTTGTTGCTGGCCTTGGTGCTGTGAAAGCAGCCCTAGCTGACCTAGTAGCAGTAGTTGGTCCCCTAGGAGTAGCATCAGCTACAGAAGAACTACCTTTTCCAACTGGATCCCTTGGTGCTTCTCCAGTTGGTGCCCTAGGAGCAGCATCAGGTGGAATGTAGGCTTCTCCCTTCTCTTTTCCTACAATTTAAGAATCAAAGACAAAGATACATTAAAACATGGGTGGCTAATTTAGTTAAAATAATGATAAAGCTGATGATGTTACCATGTTTCTATTCTTCCTTAACTAGAGACCAGGCCTCAAAGGTTGTGAACAGTTAGTAAACCTATGGCCCATTAACTTGCAGTTGCCACATTTGATTGTAGCCATCCTAGAAGAATCTTTTGGTTTAGGCACTTCAAACCTTCCCTTCTTCCTTTTTTATTATTTTCTTCCACTCTGGTCCTCTTTGTGGAAAATAGGAGGATCAATATCAGGTTGCTCTGTCTTGATCCAAGCATCTTCTCCTGGAACTGGATACACTATTGGTTTATATGACTCCAAGTACATTGATTTTTTGAAGAATGGACTGACAAAATCCTCAGGTTGCATCTTGCCTTTGCAAATAGCACCGCAAGCATGGTTGCATGGACACCCTAACATGTCTCACTTCCTGCATCCACAAGTGTGCTCAAGAAGGTTGACATCATATGTCTTTGGGCCACTGGTGACCTGCCACAAGTTTGGACCTGCCCTAATTGATTTGCAATCTCTAGCATACTTCTTGCTGAGCTCCAGCATCCCTGCATAAGTTGGAGCTATTTCCCATCTAGCATTTTCTCCACCTTCTCTCCTTCCATCAAACCTGACTAGGAACTTGTCTTTGATTTCATTAATCATTGTTACAATTGGTTTGTTTCTAACATCTAGGATATATTTATTGAAAACCTCACTTATGTTGTTAACCACTAGGTATGTTTTGTAGTTTGTGTCCATTTCATGCCTATCCCATGTGTGTACTGGAATACCAGATAACCACCTCCAAGCATCCTCACACTCATTCTTAAAATTGGCCATGGCAACATCAAAACCATGTTTTGTGTATGAATAGCTAGCACTGTCCATGCATTTTTTGAGATCTTAACCCCTAAATCCAGCTCTTTGGAAATTTGTATAAATGTGTCTTAAACAAAATCTTTGTGGGCAGTTTCGTAATACAACATTGCTAGCATTAAGTAGGCCTTGCTTACACAGTAAACCTAAATGTTAATACCAGAGCAAAGCTGCACAGTAAACCTAATTGTTACTACCAGAGCAAAGCTACAAAGTAAACCTAATGTTACTACCAGAGCAAAGCAACACAATTATGTCCACAAGTGTGCACAACAGCAAAGAGATCATATAACTGACCTTCTGCCTATCTGGCATGATGGTGTATTTGCCAAATTTTCCCTCTGTGCCTCCTAGAGCATACTTCATTTGAGTTAGAAACCAACTCCAATTTGGTGTGTCCTCCACTCCTACAATTCCAAAGGCAATAGGATACATGTTACTATTGGCATCCCTACCAGTAGCTGCTAGGATTTGTGCTCCAGTTTTGAGCTTAATGAAGCAACCATCCAAACCAATGAAAGTCCTACATCCATTCAGAAAACCCTCCCTAGGTGCATTCAGACAAAAGAAAAGACCATAGAATCTTGGACCTGGATGTGGGTTTTCATTTGTTCTTTTTGGAGTGACAGTTGTCACAATGCATCTTGAGATTGGATTGCATAACTTAATAGTTTCAATGTAATCAGACAACTTTTGATACTGTTTCTTATGATCTCCCAAAACAATTTCCTTTGCTTTCTTCTTAGCTCTCCATGCCATCATCTTGGGAACTTCAATTCCAAATTTCCTCTTTTCCTTGTCTACCAATGCTGGCACAGTTGTGTTTGGGTCTGATCTAATAGTGTCTAGGTAATTGTTTCCTAGCCACTTTGAACTCACTATGCTATGACTATCACTGGTTGGACAAGTATGTTCTGCTCTAAACTTCTTAATACAAAATGTTTTCTCATTCTTGATCTGAGAAGCAACAATGAAAAAAGGAAATCCCTTTTCCTTGTGATCACACCAGACAATAACCCTGTGTTTGCAGTCCCTGTGATATCTGAAAGACCTCAGCTGCTTCATATGAAAGTTAACAAGAGCAGTCATAAAGTGGTAGACATCTTTGAAACAGAGCTTCAAATAGAATTGCTGCTCTAGAGTGAGTCTCCTTTCATCATACCAAATTCTTTTCTTTTTCCTCTCTGCTCTTGTTTTCCTTCCCGAGGGAATAATGAAGGACATAGGCTCATTGCCATCATCATCCTATGAATCCAAAAAGCCAAGATCCGCATCTTCATCATCTGAAGGAAACCAGTCAGGCTCAATTGGAACATTTGCTGATGAGTGTGATCTTGATGTTGGTCCTACTCTCTTTGGAATTTTCAAAACATGTAGCACTTCACTCAAATGTTGTTGTTCATCTTCATTTGCATCTTATTCACTGTGGTCTTCCTCTTCAACATCTGGAACATCATAAATGTCCTCTGGTTTAGTGTCACCCTCACAGTGGACTGCTGTTGCTTGATACGTCTCCAACGTATCTATAAATTTTTGATGTATTCATGCCATGTTTATAATATTTTTACATGATTTTGGTACGATTTGGTTAGAACTAACCCGGGCTGACGCTGTTTTCAGCAGAACTACCGTGGTGTTGTTTTTGTGCAGAAATAAAAGTTCTCGGAATGCGCTAAAAATCAACGGAGATTTTTTCTGGAAAATATAAAAAATACTGGAACGAAGAGTTACCGGAGGGGAGTCCCATGGGCCCCATGAGGGTGGAGGGCACGCCCACCCCCCTAGGGCGCGCCCCTGTGCCTCGTGGACTCTCCGTGGGGCCCCCTGACTTGTTCTCGACGCCAAAAATTCCTATAAATACAGAAACCCCCAGAAAGAAACCTAGATCGGGAGTTCCGCCGCTGCAAGCCTCTGTAGCCACCAAAAACCAATGGGGGCCCTGTTCCGGCACCCTGCCGGAGGGGGGATCATCACCGGTGGCCATTTTCATCATCCCGGCGCTCTCCATGACGAGGAGGGAGTAGTTCACCCTCGGGGCTGAGGGTATGTACCAGTAGCTATGTGTTTGATCTCTCTCTCTCTCATGTTCTTGATTTGGCACGATCTTGATGTACCGCGAGCTTTGCTACTATAGTTGGGTCTTATGATGTTTCTCCCCTCTACCTTCTTGGAATGGATTGAGTTTTCCCTTTGAAGTTATCTTATCGGATTGAGTCTTTAAGGATTTGAGAACACTTGATGTATGTCTTGCGTGGGATACCTATGGTGACAATGGGGTATTCTATTGATTCACTTGATGTATGTTGTGGTGATCAACTTGTGGGTTCCGTGACCTTGGGAATCTATGCATGGGGGTTGGCACTCGTTTTCGTCTTAACTCTCCGGTAGAAACTTTGGGGCACTCTTTGAAGTTCTTTGTGTTGGTTGAATAGATGATTCTGAGATTGTGTGATGCATATCGTATAATCATACCCGCGGATACTTGAGGTGATATTGGAGTATCTAGGTGACATTAGGGCTTTGGTTGATTTTTGTCTTAAGGTGTTATTTTACTACGAACTCTAGGGCCGTTTGTGACACTTATAGGAATAGCCCAATGGATTGATCGGAAAGAATAACTTTGAGGTGGTTTCATACCCTATAATAATCTCTTCGTTTGTTCTCCGCTATTAGTGACTTTGGAGTGACTCTTTGTTGCATGTTGAGGGATAGTTATATGATCTAATTATGTTATCCTTGTTGAGAGAACTTGCACTAGTGAAAGTATGAACCATAGGCCTTGTTTCGAAGCATTGCAATACCGTTTTCGCTCACTTTTATCATTAGTTACCTTGCTTTTTTTATATTTTCAGATTACAAAAACCTCTATCTACCATCCATATTGCACTTGTATCACCATCTCTTCGCCGAACTAATGCACCTATACTACCATTGTATTAGGTGTGTTGGGGACACAAGAGACACTTTGTTATTTGGTTGCAGGGTTGTTTGAGAGAGACTATCTTCATCCTACGCCTCCCACAGATTGATAAACCTTAGGTCATCCACTTGAGGGAAATTTGCTATTGTCCTACAAACCTCTGCACTTGGAGGCCCAACAACGTCTACAAGAAGAAGGTTGTGTAGTAGACACGAAGCTCTTTTCTGGCGCTTTTGCCGGGGAGGTGAGTGCTTGATGGTATATCTTTAGATCTTACAATCGAATCTTTTAGTTTCTTGTTTTATCACTAGTTTAGTTTATAAAAGAAAACTACAAAAAAATGGAATTCAGGGTGCCTCATATGCTTCATCTTTTTAATATCTTTCATGAAAATGATGGAAAGGAAAATTGTGCTCAAGTGTTAGAAGAAGAATGCATTAAAATGTTTGGCACTAAATATTTGAATGATGAGCACGATTGCAATGTTGTTAGTATGAATTCCTTGAATATCCATGATGCTAATGATATGCAAAGCCACAAGCTTGGGGATGCTATGTTTGACGAAGATGATATTTTTTGTCCCCCAAGTTTTGATGAGCAAATTTATTATGATGATAGCATGCCTCCTATTTATGATGATTATATTGATGAAAGTGGGTTTGGAAGCGTGTCAACTTTAGGAAGTAATGATCCCACTATTTTGGAGGGTGTTGAATCTTATTGTGATAATTATGAAAGTGGATTTCGGAAGAGGTCATGATTTTATTTAGTGATGAATCCACTATTTCGGAAGAGGTTCTAATTGATTATGAGAACAAAGTTGATATCTATGATGATTATTGTGATGAAATGTAAGGTATAAATAATAATGATAACCATGAAACTTGTCATCTCGATTTTAATTTTCAATTGGATTATGCCTCACATGATAGTTATTTTGTTTAGTTTGCTCCCACTACTATTCATGAGAAGAAATTTGCTTATGTGGAGAGTAATAAAAATTCTATGATTGTAGATCATGAAGAGAATGCTTTATGTGATGGTTATATTGTTGAATTCATTCATGATGCTACTGAAAATTATTATGAGGGAGGAATATATGCTTGTAGGAATTGCAATAATATCAAGTTTCCTCTCTATGTGCTTAAAATCTTGAAGTTATGCTTGTTTTGCTTTCCTATGATAGTTGATTCTTGTTCCCATAAATTGTTTGATCAAAAAATCCCTATGCATAGGAAGTGGGTTAGACTTAAATGTGCTAGTCATTTTCTTCATGATGCTCTCTTTATGTTTCAATTCTTATCTTTTATGTGAGCATCATTGAAATCACCATGCCTAGCTAGGGGAGTTAAACGTTAGCGCTTGTTGGGAGGCAACCCAATTTTATTTTTGTTCTTTGCCTTGTGCTCATGTTTAGTAATAAATAATATATCTAGCCTCTTGTTAGATGTGGTTTTATGTTTTAATTAGTGTTTTTGCCAAGTAGTACCTTTGGGAAGACTTGGGTGAAAGTTAATGCGATCTTGCTGTAAAAAACAGAAACTTTGCGCTCACGAGATTAGCTGTCGTTTTTTACAGAAGAGTGATTTTAAGTTGATTCTTTTTGAAGAAGATTAATAGACAAATTCCTCACGTCCACCAATTTATTTCAGAATTTTTGGAGTTACAGAAGTATTCGAGAGTTACAGATTACTACAGACTGTTCTGTTTTTGACAGATTCTGTTTTCTATGTGTTGTTTGCTTATTTTGATGAATCTATGAGTAGTATCGGAGGGTATGAACCATAGAGAAGTTGGAATAAAGTAGATATTACACCAATATGAATTTATAATTAGTTCACAACAGTACCAAAAGTGGTGATTTATTTTCTTATACTAACAGAGCTTATGAGTTTTCTGTTGAGTTTTGTGTTGTGAAGTTTTCTAGTTGTGGGTAAAGATTCGATGGACTATGGAATAAGGAGTGGGAAGAGCCTAAGATTAGGGATGCCCAAGGCACCCCAAGGTAATATTCAAGGACAACCAAGATCCTATGCTTGGGGATGCCCCGGAAGGCATCCCCTCTTTCGTCTCCGTTTATCGGCAACCTTACTTGGAGCTATATTTTTATTCACCACATGATATGTGTTTTGCATGGAGCGTCATTTTCTTTTCTTTTGTTTGCTTGCTGTTTGAATAAAATACCAAGACATGAAATTCTTAAATGTTAGAGAGTCTTCACATGCTTGCATAATTATTCGACTACTCATTGATCTTCACTTATATCTTTCGGAGTAGTTTGTCATTTGCTCTAGTGCTTCACTTATATATTTTTAGAGCACGACAGTGGTTTTATTTTGAAGAAATTGATGAACTCTCACGCTTCACTTATATTATTTTGAGAGTCTTAAACAGCATGGTAATTTTCTTAGGTTATGAATTTATTCCTAATATGATAGGCATCCAAGAGGGATATAATAAAAACTTTCATATAAAGTGCATTGAATACTATGAGAAGTTTGATTCCTTATGATTGTTTTGAGATATGAAGATGGTGATATTAGAGTCATGCTAGTTGAGTAGTTGTGAATTTGAGAGATACTTGTGTTAAAGTTTGTGATTCCCGTAGCATGCACGTATGGTGAATCGTTATGTGATGAAGTTGGAGCATGATTTATTTTTTGATTGTCTTGCTTATGAGTGGCGGTTGGGGACGAGCGATGGTATTTTCCTACCAATCTATAACCCTAGGAGCATGCGCGTAGTACTTTGTTTCGATAACTAATATATTTTTGCAATAAGTATATGAGTTCTTTATGACTAATGTTGTGTCCATGGATTATACGCACTCTCACCCTTCACCATTGCACTACAAAAAAATACACTTCCGTGATGATACATGTTTGTCACAGTAGGTCGCGTTTTTGTCATGCATGTACATCCATGACGATTTTATGACAGAATCAAGATAGTCATACCTGTGCTATCGTAGAAGTGGTCCATGACATTACCAAAATTATCATCACGGAAGTGTCCACTTCCATGACGATAAATCGCGCGTCACAGAAGCGCTTTCGTCAAGGGTGACCGACACATGGCATCCACCGTAACGAAATGCCGTTAAGCTATCGGGTCCAGTTTTGGATCCGATAACCCGTTAACAGCCCGGACCAATGGGGATTTTCCACGTGTAAAATCATCATTGGCTGGAGGAAACACGTGCCAGCTCCGCGTTGGCATAGGTGTCACTCATCCAATGGGCGAGATGCGCCTATGATATGTTGACATGTGGACCGGCCCAAAAGTGGCCCATAAAGTTTAAATGGGCCGGCCCAACTAAAGGCCCGCAAGATTTTGCGGACCATAATGGGCCGGCCCAGCTAAAGGCCCACGAGATTTTGCGGACCATAATGGGCTGGCCCAGCTAAAGGCCCACAAGATTTTGCGGGCCATAATGGGCCGGCCCAGGTAAAGGCCCACAAGATTTTTGCGAGCCATAATGGGCCGGCCCAGGTGAAGGCCCACAAGATTTTTGTGGACCATAATGGGCGGCCCAGCTAAAGGCCCATGAGATTTCGCCGACATTAATGGGCCGGCCCAGCTCTAGGCCCACAAGATTTTAAGGACCCTAGTAGGCCGGCCCATTAACTGGCTGGCATGTTTTGGGCCAAATGCCGGCCCATATTTGATCCGGTCTATTAATGCCTTCCACGTTCCAGGCCTAACAATGGCCCATATGAGATCCGGCCCGTTAAAAGCCTACCACGTTCTGGGCCAAATTACGGCCCAGATCAGGTCCGGCCCTTTAAGAGGCATTGGGCTAAATTATGGCCCATATCAGATTCGGCCCGTCAACTGGACGCTATGCTTTTGGGCCCACTTGCTAAAGGCCCATTTATTAATTCGGCCCGATATTAGTTTCGGCATGTTAAGGGCCCGTTTAAAATTTCGGCCCTATATTAATTTCAGCCTGTTAAAAGCCCGTCATATAGTTGGGCCTAACTACGGCCCGGTTTGCATCCGGCCTGCTCGCAGCCGATAATCTGATTGGGCCAAACAAGGACCGAGACAATTTTGGCCTGTTAAAAGCCCGTGATTTGATTGGCACAATCATGGGCCGGGGTCCATTTCGGGCTGCTGCCGGCCCGTGAGCTGTTCGGCATGTTTCAGGCCCAACCTACTTCTCAGCCTCCTAAAAGCCCATTGAGTTTTCTTGCGGAAAGAGGGCCGACGGTTTACTCGGCCTATTAAAGGTCCGAATCTACTAGTGGGCCAGTTTACATTTAGGCCTTTTAACGGACAAAGATGATGGGGCCCATGATGCGGATCATACATCGTGATTGCATGACGGCCCGATTATGTACCGTAAAATAACTGCAGCATCGTGAATAAGAAAAAACCTAGACTATACAATAAACAAATTACGGCATATTACATCCACTGGGCATCAAAGTTCTCCACTATGATAATAAAGCAAAGCAGACAGCAGATTACATACACTGGGCATCAAAGATTGCCACCAGTGCAACTAAACATGCCAACAAAATAATATACAAAAGCGACAGCACTTCAATAGAGTTCAAGAAAGGTTAGCCCTGCTGGGGAGCTGCAGCGCAAGCAGCTGAGCGAGCTGATGAGACTGCGCTTGTTTAACACTTATATCCTCCTCACTCTGAAAGATAAACAAGCAGACATATGACAGGTTTTGCACATAAAAGTATCAGTGCTGACAATTCATCACATTTTTTACTGACGAATAAAGTGACACAGTTTAAAATTGCATTAACACAATATGGTATTGTTCATGTCAAGACATGGCAGGAAATGACATTGTGAAGGAGTTGGCAGCTTCACGACACCACTCGATTACAGATCAAGAACTCATAAGTATCAATGGTTAGTGTGCTGTCAATTTATCCCATTTCAGATTGGCAAATAAAGAGACGGTTTAAATAATAGTAGAATGATATGACATTGTTCATAGTTAAGACATTGCAGAATATGACATTGTGCTGTAGTGGGTAGGTTCACCACACCACTGGATCACGGATCAAGAACAGAAGCATACATGCAGTGCAAAAGAAGATCACTTGCTCTGTATAGTTTAATTTACATGGTATGAAGAAGGAACTTGGTTGTACAACTGAAAACTTAAATTGAGAAGGACAAACTTTTGTTTATGAACTACATAATAAACTTTAAACATGCAATTTGATGCAAACACCAAAAATAAATAGCTGTTGCAGTCATGCCTAACCAAATATACACAACAAAGTTTGAAGGCTTGAGAAGGACAAACTTACATTATTGGTGAAGACGGGCTCTATAAAGCCCTTGTCCATGCTGGGGGGGGGGCAATTCAAGAAGTTTACCACATAATCTTCTTCATAAGCATTGCCTTTATTCTACATTTTGTTAAGAGTAAATATAGATGTGATAATATAAGAAAAAATGGAGAATATTTAAGATAAGATGAAGAGTGA
Organism: Triticum aestivum; assembly: GCF_018294505.1. Taxonomy (NCBI): domain Eukaryota; kingdom Viridiplantae; phylum Streptophyta; class Magnoliopsida; order Poales; family Poaceae; genus Triticum; species Triticum aestivum. The sequence continues at coordinate 424,944,912 of NC_057805.1, read as the reverse complement.
TGCTACATAACCAAGTAGCTATAAATGTAAGTACATCGATACAGGCAAAAGGTATAGCCAAGAGCAATGCATAGCTAAACTTCTTCAGTACCATCGATGTTATCCAACCTTGTGGTAAGAGTAAATATAGATCTGATGTGTAGAAAATGGAGGGCAAAGGAAAATAAGCTGCAGAGTGATGGTACATGAACAACTACCTCTCAATATAAGTACACTGATAAAGGACATCAAGTACTTACAAGAACAATGTAGAGCTAAAAAAATTCATTTGCATTGGATATATTCTACACTAATGCAACCATTTATACAGATCAGATAATTTGGAGCGAACAATTGATAAGCAAGCTATCATGCATACTGCTGTCACATAATGAACCAGGTATGTATGCAAGTACGGTGATACAGGACAACAGGTACTAACAAGAGCAAAGCAGCGGGCGACATATTTGCGATATCCTGTCGTTCTTTTCAAACCGGAATTCTTCTTCGAGCAAATTTCCTGCAAAAAGATCCGTAAGGCACATGCGGAAAAGTAGAAGTTCAAAATGTCATGTGATTTCATAGACAGTACCTCATCCTGGGAACGAGGCCAGTGCATAACAAGGTTTTCCCATTCAATGTCTTCTAAATTTAGCACAGGAGACTTCAACGGAAATTCGTTTATAGACTTGCCATCAAAGTGTGATTTCCTCATGTAACACCGATACTGCTGCAATGCTTCCTTGAAAAGCACAAGCAAGCTTTGCTCGTCATGACTATCCAGATTGACCGTCGCCCACTTACAACAATGTAATATAAATCATTGATGTGTTCAATAAGTAGAAAACAGGAAAATAATAACCATGAATAATAGCACTTACACGTAAGTTGGACAGGAAGATGTGAAAATGGTGTTTGTCTTCATTATAATCTTCCCATGATGGGAATATATGCACGTAGTCCCTAACAACATTGAAAGCATTGTCTTTTAAACTGGGAATAACTGTAATGGGGTTCCAATCTGTAGGAATTGGCCGTCTCTGAAGTTGGGATAGTTCTTCGGCCGGTGGACTTGCTGTACTTTTTGCTGGAGTGGGATTTTTCTGTGCTACGGCTGGTGCTATGGCAACTGAAATCGATATACCTTTTTCTGGAGTGCAGGTCCTGTGTGGTGGGGCTAGTGGTGTGGCCAGTGAAGTATGGGTACAGTCTGCTGGAGTCGGTCCTACGTTTTGTGTCACTGGTTGTACAACCAATATAAGTGGGGTGCTGCCTGATTTCTCCGGCACCACCACGTTTTTCAAGGGCTTTGCTGGTGCTCCTTCAGGTTCGGCAATCACCCTCTTCCTTTTTGATGTCTGATGCACAAGAACATCATTTGAGTGGAAAAACATGGTATGATGACAGATGGAATATATATTGATAATGGATGGGCATGGCATCTCGACATATATGATGAGTAAACTAAGTAGATGGCGGTGCAACAAAGTAGAAGAAATGCAAGACAACATATGCAAGATACGCGCAATCAATGAAACCTTGCCAAATTAGAACAGGCACCTTGATGGGTGAACAGGACATGCCATCTGCCTTTGACTCCTCGAGGTTAGAATAGTCATTAGGATCATATTCTGAACAAGAATCAACAGGTGGGGAGCGTATGAGTTTCGTTGCATCCAGAATGGCACTCAATGACTTGGTGCCAATTTTGTAAGTCATTGCGGTGTTTAGCTTCAAGAGTGGACTGCTGGTAGTGCGACACAAAGCAGCTACACAGATCATAGGGTAGATATAACGGGAAAACCGTAAGCATCAGAGTAAAATCAGCAAAGTGGAACTTGCTGGAATATATGTGCTAGTATTGCCGGTACGGCTAGAAAGGCTTCGGATACCAGCTCTCTTCGACTGAAGGTGTGGTACTGTTAATATCAGTGTAACTCTCAAAGGCGACACAGCTCGCCGCATTTCCTTGCTATTCTTATAGGATTCAAGTGGGCAGGCCACTACAAATCCTATTCCCATGTTTACAAAATCCTACGAATCAAAGAGGCCCGAAGAGTTCAAAGTGCCCATCACAACCGATCGTATAGACCTCTACACTGCAAATGTCCCTGCTCATCTTCACTACAAGGAACATACTGTACTACTATCATACTCCCTCCGTTCCAAAATATAAGTTTTGTAGAGATTTCCACTATGGATCACATACAGATGTATCCAGATACATTTTAGAGTGTAGATTCACTCATTTCGCTCCATATGTAGTCCATGGTGGAATCTATACAAAGACTTGTATTTAGGAACGAAGAGAGTACTTATTAAAGAAGAACAGAAGAGGAACATGCTAAAGAAGAGCAAGCAGATTTTGGATAATAAAATGTTCGTTGCGCAATGCCCACACATGATGAACCAGAGCGCATTAAGAAAGCAACTCCCTGCTGTCTCTCTATATGTGGTGCACGTGCTTTTTCGAAAGTAAAGTAGGAACATTAGCTGACCAATTAAATGTTATCTGTTTTAGTAATATCATCATCATATCAGATTCGTACTTGAGCAACAAGTTTGGAATTATGAGTGGCACGTTGTTTAGCTTGATGGATCTAGGAGCAGTGCTAAGCAGGTACGATGATGGTACTGAATATAAAGGCATATCTGCATGCAAGTCGCGTGACTTTTGTCATTTGGGTCAGTCGACCATTTCAGGCGGTTGGATGAAGATCCTACGTCTCCTAACCCTTCTTCTTCCTCGTCTCTGATTCTTCCCATACAGAACACCGCACGGGCCGCCGGCCAGACCACCCGCCCCCACCCGCGTCGAGTTTTCTTTGTTCGGCGAGGACCCACCACCTCCCCCCACAACCACCGTCCCCACCCGAGCCCCTTCGTTCGCACCGGCGAACTTCGGCGAGCTCTGAAAAATCGACTGACCCAATTTTGAAATTTAGCCTACTGTGATTTAACTAGTGTGGAATATAAAAGGGAAAAACCATAAGCATTGAGAGTATAGTGTTGAGCGCGCCATGGTGGATCTGAAGGTGCAAACCGGACAAAGGCAACTTCGCAACCAATGTTTGCTTTCAACTAGCAAGTAAGTGATGGACAAGAAATCAGAGTAAAGCAGTGGCGATCTATTTTCTTGGTGCGATAAATAAGTTGAGCAGATACGAAAGAGTACTGCCTCTGGTGCGGCGCCGTGTATGCATCTGTTGAGAATTTGATGGTGCTGCGGTAGCGATGGCTGTCGGCGGCGTGGAAGCAGATCTAGGAGGGTAGATGGTGGCGGTGGGGCGCGGTGGACGAGACGGTCGTAGGAGCGGCGCCGGCAAGGTGGACGACGGCGGGGATGAAGTGAGAGGACGGGATGCAAGGATCCCGGTCCAAAGCCGTGGATGAGAGAGGTCGATCTCTTGTAATGGACGGCGGCGTTGGGGTATCAGCTCCGGCATGGTGGAGGAGGACGGCGGTGGATGGGGTGGCGGACGGAGGAGGCTGGGGTGGAGAGGGTGTTTTGGCGCCCACATAGTACGAATGGGGAAATGGAGGTGGAGAGGAAGGGGGGAACCATGTCTTCAGGGCGCGCTTGTCTCAAATGCAAGGAAATTTACAAACTTAGCCCCCGTTTCAAATTTCCTACATCGCAGCAATATTAGTCGGTTGGGGATAGGACGGTAATCTCGCATACACCGAATATTTGCCGACGAGAGTTTGTTTTCGGCGCCCACCGTGTATGAATCGGGGAGGGAGTCGATTTCGGCCGAGGACACACTGTTTTTTGGCGCCCACCGTGTATGAATCCGGGTGAGAGGCGGTTATGTCACGTTTGAGTGAAATTACAAACCTACCCCTATCAAAACCTATAGAAATCAAGCAGATAGGCTTTGCGTGGCAGGGATAGGAAGTAGTAATTTCCATCTCGCAGATTTTGGTTTCGGGCGGTTACTCCGACTTTCCCCGCTTCGTTCAAATTTTCTAGCGTGCACGTTTACCGTGCCAACTCAATTCGAATCCCGTTTGTATTCTATTTTTTCGCGCGGGATCCATTTTCGATTGGAATAAAATTCTATATACATCATTTTTTATATATACTTTCAAAAGCACAACATAGAATTCTGCTCCTTTATATGTATAATATGATTTACAAATACAATGATCTCAAAATCATAAGGTTGAATTCAAAAAATTAAACCAAATTATGTTATACTAAAATGTATGGATCAGTAATATCTACATATTAAATAACATAGATGCGCGTGAATTCATATGAGTATGCATGTTTGATAGATCAATTTTGGTTCGAGTATGGATTACATGTATCATCATCTCGAATTCAAATATTTGAATCCCTTTTATGTTCACTCCTTTCACGCCCATCTCTCTCGCATGCATGCTCCTTCATGTAGCTATCACTCTCTTTTCTCCAGCTCACCCGCACGCTCACTTCATGTTTCTCCTATCCTCACAAACATGGTCTCTCGACGTCTCCCTTGAGAAGTGTCACACTCTCCCTATCATTATACATTACACGGTTTTCATTATCTCTCACGTCTCTACCGTTCTCTCGTATCACTAGGTACCTAAGATTTCTTTTTCACCACCACACACACAGTCTCCACTCGTCTTTCACTTTGTCTTTCTCTCTATGGGATTCTCTCACACACCCTATATGTCTCTAGATATGAATCATACCACTAAAATTACTCTCTCTCTCCTGTAGACACAACATTTGTTGTGGTCTCCTTTTCGTCTCCATCCCAGACTGACATTATTCATTTGTTTACCGGTCAGACAAACTCCCCCCTGTCTCACACACACACACACACAACTCCTGCTTCCACTCCCCTTCCCGACTACTGTCTCTCTCTCTCTCACACAAAACTCTCGCTTTTGCACCCCCGACTCGTATTTCTCTCACTAACATTTATCGACTAGCCTCTAGATAGGTTTATACACCCGCACACTCGTGCTTCCACTATCACATACATGTCTCTCTCCCGCTCCTTGTATCTATGTAGAATTTTCTTCCCTTCTTGAGACACACCCTCTCGATCATGCACACACACACTATCGCCTCATTTTAAGCTGATACCTCTCGCACACACACTCTTTGTGTCTTTGTCACACATGCACTCCGTCCTCCTCCTCTCTCCCTCTCTCTCACACACATGTGCTTTTTGCAACAACTAGCAAGATGCCATGCGTTGCACGGAACATCAAGATGCATTTGTATGAGTAGTTTATCTTGTGGGAGAAAAGGATGAACAAGGGAAGGCCTTATTTGCAAGTGTGGCGAGGGGTGTGGGTATCTTTTTGCAAAATTGCCATAGTTTCCTTTCTATCACTACAAAAAAATACACTTCCGTGATGATACGTGTTTGTCACAGTAGGTCACGTTTTCTGTCATGCATGTACATCCATGAAAAATTTATGACAGAATCAAGATAGTCATACCCGTGCTGTCGTAGAAGGGTTCCATGACATTACCAAAATTATCATCACGGAAGTGTCCACTTCCATGACGATAAATCGCGCGTCACAGAAGTGCTTTTGTCAAGGGTGACCGACACGTGGCATCCACCGTAACGGAACGCCGTTAAGCTATCGGGTCCGGTTTTGGATCCGATAACCCGTTAACAGCCCCGACCAATGGGGATTTTCCACGTGTAAAATCATCATTGGCTGGAGGAAACACGTGTCGGCTCACCGTTGGGACAGATGTCATCCACTCATTGGACACAAAGCACCTATGATACGTCGACACGTGGCACGGCCCAACAGAGGCCCATTCCTGTGAAAAGGCCGGCCCGTTTGACTTGGTCAAAAGGTGGCGGGCCGGCCCACGGCAAGCCTGTTAACAGCCTTTTCGCATATAGCCCATTTACAGCCCGCTAACCCAGGGCCCGTTTATGACCTATCCGAATTAGGCCCAGTAGCGTCATGTGGGCCATCTAATATAATTCCAGCCCGTTTTAACTTCCGGCCCATGTATGGCCCATGACGTCTTTTGGCCCATATGAGGCCCTTAGTAACCATCGGCCCCTTAACGGCCCATGGTCAAACTGGCCCATAACGAACAGTGTATCACTTTATACCAATTAACGGCCCATTATTCCATTGGGCCATTTCCATCCCATGTTATCTTTCGGCCTTCTCAGGGCCCATTTATTCTTGGGCTCATTTCCAGCATTCGGTTACTTACGACCCGTTACTGAAAATTTCTGCTTGTGGGCCAAATTCAGCCCATGGTTACAGTCGGCCCGTTTGTGGCCCGTTAATACGTTGGGCCGTTTTCATGTCAAAGAAAACCCGTTGGGCTGTTTTCATAGAGTTACCAAATACAGCCTATTAATGGCCCGTTATTGTCCATGAATAGTACGGCCCATATCGGCGAAATGATGATACGCCCCGTAGAAGGCCCATGGATCCTACGGCCCGTAAAAGGCCCATGAATCATACGGCCCGTAGAAGGCCCATGGATCCTACGGCCCGTATAGAAGGCCAATGGATCCTACGGCCCGTAGAAGGCCCATGGATCATACGGCCCGCAGGAGGCCCATGGTTACAACAGTCCGTGTGTTGCCATGATTATTTTGGCCTAGTTTCCAAAAATAGGTTATTGTTGCTACTAGAAAAACATAGAAAAAGAACTGCAGTGACTACAAGCAAACAACTAAACAAGACAAGAAAGAAAGAAATAAGCAAGCAATTAATGCTAGCCTATTACCGCTATTACACATATTACATCCACTAGGCATCAAAGTTCGCCACCAGTGCAAATATAGGGAACAAAGCAGCATATTACATACACTGGCTGTCAAAATTGGCCACCAGTGCAAATAAACGCGACAACAAAACAAGAGCATAACTGAAACAACTTCAGAAGAGCTCAAGAAACATGGTATCCACCATGCTGGCAATAAGCTTAGCAAGCTTATTAGCTTTGTCCTGTTTGGCGCTAAAATCCTCCAGCGCTTGCTGTTGCACCAGAAAGTATGCATCTGAATGCTCCACAGACTTCCGCAGTCCTTCCGCTTCTTGTCGCAGCACAGCTGATCGATGTCTTTCATCTTGTAGTTGAGGCTCAAGAAACCAAACTGATTCAGACAGTGAGTTTGAATAGCTTGTGCAAGCGGTAGTGGCCAGTAACTCGAACACTAAACCAAGACAGGACTTTGGGGTTGTCTCACTGTCTTTGATATAGTCTTCCTTAGCTATTTTATCAGCTTTTTTGGAGACCAACAAGGATGTGTCACTATCCTGAACCTTATCTGCATTACTTCCATTACCATTGCTTAATAAGGCACTCTTCCCCAATATTCTGTCAGCAATCTAAAAGAAGAAACAAGCAGACACATAACAGGTTTAGCATGTACTAGTATATGAAACTCATTTCGGTGAACCAATTCATTAGTAAGGTGGATAGGATTAAACTACCAAGTCTTCTATTGCCAAGTACCAGTACATAATAAAAGCATCAAACAAACATATATCCATGTCCTATGCTCACTACATTGTCTTGCCAAATCAATATAGAGACACGGTTCAAATCATATCAGTTCAAGACAAAGCAGCAGTGAAAGAATACAAAGCGTGGGAACTACACGGCACAACAAGATTTCAGATGGGTACCACGGGTCTACATGTACAAAAACACTATTTGCTCTGTCGTGATGGTAGTAATGTGCATGATATGAGAAGTCAACTATATACACAATTGAAATTGAAATCAACAGAGCTATTGATAAGAGCAAGCATGTTAAAGAAACATGCATGAACATACCTGTTGTGCCATTGGAGTTTCGATTGGATCCTTCAATTTAAAAATAAGTTTGTATGAGTAAATACAGTGATAGAAGAGCAAGGCAGTATGCACGATAGCAATCATATTTAAAAAAGGCGCACCAAAGCGAGCGCTTAAGCGCGCCTAGGCTCTAGGCGTTGGCGAAACGCATTGCGCATAACTACGCTTAATCTGTGCATAACTGCGCATAAGCATGCGCTTTGGTCAGTAAAGCGCAAGGCGGTGGCAAAAATATAGTACTTAAAAATATAGTACAGCAAGACGCAAGAATATAGTACTTAAAAATAGAAAATGAGCTCATAGACCGTACCACATTCTTGGGTCGGGACCAGTACAGAACAAGGCGTTCCCAGTCATCGTCTAGTAAATGTGTCTCAGGAGAACGTAAGGGAATTTGATGAGTTTCTTTGCCGGTGAAGTATGTTTTCTTCAGGTAATTCCGATACTGCCACCAAGCATTCTTGAAGATACCAGAGGTATTAGCACAGGTTACCTCATCCTGAGTTTCCAAATCGGTCCTTCTCTATAGAGAAAAATGGGAAAAGTTGCTGTATTATAACCATCATGGAGGTAGGATGTATGGGACAAAGCAAAGTAATTGCCATGAATAACATTACTGACACATAACTCCTGGACAAACACCTGCAACTGGCATTTTCCTTCATCTTCAGTTAGATGCACATACGCACATACGATTTAACAACATCAAATGCGATAGATGCCAAACCACGACTAGCTGGTTGTGCTTCCTCCACAGGAATAGGCGTACTAACTGGTGGAGTTGGGGTTCGCCGTGGTAGTACTGGCCCTTTGGGCACTGGAGCTGCCTTACTAACTGCTCTTGTTTGGGAGCTCTGTGGTGGATGGTGCTGTGTCAACAGGAACTGGGTTACTATCTGCTGGGGTTGGGGTTAGATTGGGTGAAGCTGGTTCTCTGTCCATCACAGTAGGAGTACAATCTTCGAGAGTTTTGGTTATGTGTGGTAAGGCTGGTTCTCATGTATGTACAACCGGGGTGCTATCTCCACCAAGAGGTAGCATTGTTTTATTTGAAGACCATGTTTTTATTCCGCTAGATGCTGGCATCACCCGCTCCAATTCAAATGGCTGATAAACAGGAAACATAGTTGAATGTACATACATTGTATGAGAGACAGATGCAATAGATAGTGTGGAAAAAAGAGGACATGAAATAGTTGACATGTATATTGTTTAAGTAAAACGGATAGCATGACATAATTTCACATATATGATGTCTATCTAAACTGGATATCATAGCATAACATAATTCAAAGATATGATGAATAACTAAAATGCCGTGCCAAGTTAAAGCATACACCTCGGTGGGGGAATAGGACTGGTCATCTGTCTCTGAATCCATCTTTGAGGAGCTATCGGGACCCAACAAGAGATCTGCTTTGACAGGTAGCACTGTCTGCTCTGAAGGCCTTATTTTCACTCAAGATTTTTCAATCTCCCACCCAAATGGCTGATTCACTGGAAGAGTAGTTTAATGTACAAACATTGTCGACAAATGGAAATGTAATGAAGAAAAGGATGGGCAAGATATCATTCAAATATATGATGCCTGGTTAAACAGGATGGCATTGCACATTTCACATATATTATGGCTGGCTAAAAGACATGAGACTGCATAATCCCCATATATGATATAGAAACTAAACAGGTGGCGACAGAACATGTCTAAACTAAGCAGATGACATATATGATGTCAAAAGTAGGCACTGCAAGGCAACATATGCATGATATGACTAACATCATCATGCCAAGGTAGCAAACACCTTGGGGGGTAAATAGGAGTGGTCAGCGGCGTCTGAATCCGCCTCAGAACAGATATCTTCCTCTGGATTACAATCTGGAGAGGGGTGGGGAGGGTTTGCCATTCAACCCACCATGGAGCGATGTCTGCATGACATTGTATTGCTGCACAAAAATCTTCTCTTTTTCTCTACATGTTCAGCATGACTGTGTACAATATCTGACATGCATACGAAAAAAATATGGTGAGATTATGTAAGGAGAGCATGCAGAAATTTAGAGTGATGGTAACAACCAGTGGATGGATCTAAAAATAATGATAGCAGGCTGATGATTGCTTTAATTTAATAAAAAGATAGATGATGATTGCTTTACTATTTGTTTCCCACCCAAGATGAACAACATAGGCATACCCTAGGTGAACCAAATATTAGACAGAGATACTATTCATTGCTTCCTCGATATGTGCCCCACAACTAACTTAGAACTCAAGTTTGAACATTAATTTGGACCTGACTTGGAGTCCAAGAGGTGAACAGGACGATAAAGTAGCAGGTAATTTTAAGCAATGCATAACATAAGCAGAATCAAAAGAGTGCGACCTCTCTTGTGGACCCGTGTACTCGTCAGGTTCATCTGCTGAGTCGATGATGGTGATGCCGTTGCGGTGGGTGCCGGCGGCAGGGAAGGAGATCTGAGGCGGCGAAAGACGGTCAGGAGTCGTGATGTCTGGTTTGGTGGATGTTTCTGTCGATGGAGCAGCTCAGGTGAGGTGGACGACGTCGCGGCAGGAGCAGGACAAACCACACAAAGTTCCCTTCGACACCTACCTGTAACTGAAGTAATTCTGTAAGGGCTCATTTGGCTTGCATGATTCTAAAAACGCAGGGATAGGAAAAACACCGGAATAGGATAGGAATGCACATGGTAAACAGAGCATTTGTAAACACAGGATTTCTGTCAACTTGGGTGTTTGGTTTATAGGAATTGGAAGAGCAGAGGAATGCAAAGAAACATGGCCAAAATAAAGAGAAACCATATGAAAGCGTGTATAGTTAGAATGTTATTCTGCCACTAATGCACTTGGTCTTGTTTTCATGCATAGGATTTTGAAAAGTAGGTCCAGGTGGATGTTTTGCTTCATTCCTTTCAACAAAATGCATGAATAATTGAATAGTAGAGTGCCATTGGAAAATTCCCTATTGCTATGTTTTTCCGTCGAACCAAAATAGCCCTAATGGATCGACATGAATGTATAGTAATAAGTGACACAACAAGTGTACAACCTCTTTGTCGTAGCTGTGTCGACCTCAGCATCATTGTGTTGGTCGCTGAAACAGTTGAGGCAGAGGTGGCTGTCGGAGGTGTGGAGGAAGATCTGAGGAATCTGTAGACGGTGTCCAGGGCACTGCTCTGTTGTGATGGATCGTTCTGTCGTTGGAGCAGCTCCGGTGAGCCGTAAGACATCAAGGCTGAAGCAGCACAAGACAGACATCGTCAATCTTAAGTGGGATTCTAATAGCATTTCCAATAGATGATGTAAAATAGATGTAAAATTTACATCACCAAAAACCACCTGACTACAACAGATGAGGTAAAAACTGTTGACTCTGAACTTAACTGTCGAAACTGAAATTTACTGTGGAATCTGAATGTTACTACCGAAACTGAACGCAATGGTAGCGGAGAGGCACTTGACATGTAGTTTAGGGAGGGCCTGCAGTTCATCTTCAACCTGCACCCCCCTGAGCCGCCAGCCACCACCGGCCGAACCGCCGGCCCCAGCGCCGCCTCGCTGCCCCGAAACAACTCCCCACCGCCGGTCCGCCGTCGCCCCGGCCAGCCCTATAGGCTCCCCGCCCCCACCCTGAACCCTAAGATAGATAGTGGGGTACCGCTCCAACGAGTGTCGGTGTACAAAAGTAGGGGCACTCCTTTGTACCCCTTTACTTGTGCACGGGTAGTCGGAGCCACGCGCCGCAGCCACACTAAGTAGGGCAGAAGAGGGGAGTCGGAGAGAAGCCGAAGCCCAAGGCAATGCCAAGACCAGAAACACAAAGAGCAAAGGGGGCAAGGTGGACTCCCCCCGGCAAGACCCTTGCCAGGGCGGCCTCCGCGGCCCCGGCAAGAGCCTTGCCGGGGCAACTTGCCCAACACCCGCAGAGCGAGCCACCCTTGAGCCCAAAGGTTCCGAACGCCATCAACAACTACGTTGGGACCATGGCTCGGGAGGCACCTCCGTGGTGGCATGCAGATCTTTGTCAAGACCAAAGATATATGAGATTAGATGAGAACCAGAAGACGGCGACCCTCGGCGGGATCCTTGCCAAGGAGATCCACAAGACCCCCGACAAGCGCCTTGCCAGGGACGACTGCAACGCCACGACAAGACCCTTGCCGGGCCCCCGGCAAGGCCCTTGCCGAGGGCGTCAGCGGGGACACAGCCAGGCCCACGTCGACCAATACTCCACCGCTATCCCCAAGCAGCTGCTAGCTCAGCCAGCTGGGCAGGCACCTGCGTGGCGACAGGCGGCCTCTACGCCAACTCAGCAAGCACCTGCGTGGTGGCATGCAGATCTTCGTGAAGACCCTACCACCGCGCCACCTCAGCTTCCTGCCTGCCTACATGGTGCCGCATGCATCGCTGGCCTGGGCGCGTGTCGAAGCAAGGCGAGGCGGCAACGGACGGGACGGGCCTCACTCCCGTCCCCGATAAAGCTAAGGGACACCTAAGCGACGCATTAAATGCGTCCTGTCCTGTAATACGTGCGTTAAGCTCGCGCACTGTAGACCTTTCCACCTCCTGTGTGCCACTGTGGCAACCCCTTTTTCCTATAAAAGGAGGCCCAAGGTGACCAGGAGAGGAATTCGGCTTTTTGGAACTATGCAGCCACCGTAGCTAGTTCAGATGCCCAAAGAACACTCAATACATCCACGAAAGCAGGACTAGGGTTTTACGCATCCTCCGCGGCCTGAACCTGGGTAAACGATCGTTGTGCTGGCTCCTGGACCTGCTCTCCAAACAACCCTGCGCCCGCCGACCGTAGAAGGAATTCCAGTGATCCCATAGGTGTCGTTCTCACCGACAGCGAGCCCCCGTCCCTGCTGCAGGTGGTTCTTCCTTAACTCCGGCGAGCCCCCCACCCACTGAAAATCGACTGACCCAAAAGTCGATTCAGTCGACTAAAGTGTAGCTAAATCGGAGCAGAGCAGCAGCATGAGCGAGGGGGAGAGCAGCAGCAGCAGCGCGAGCAAGCGAGCGAGAGCCGGAGCAACAGCAGCTGGGCGAGCGAGCGATCGAGCGAGAGTCGGAGCAGCAGCAGCAGATCCGGCTGGTATGGACGCCGCCGCCGAAGGGGCCTCGCACAGGGGGAGATGTCGCCTGCGGCGCCGGCCTCAAGGTAGCCGCTCCATGGGGGTGCGGGATGGAGCACCGTCGGCGCCGGGAGGTCGACCTAAGGAGAAGGTGCGATGCGATGAGTGTACAACCTCTTTGGTGGCGCCGAGTAGGCCTCGGCTTCGTCCGAGGAGTCGGTGAGGATGCTGCGGTTCCGGTGGAGCAGGTTAAGGCGGCGCTGTGGGGATGGAGCAGCCGCGATAGACGAGGCGATCATCGGAGCAGCTCCTTGGAGGTGGAGGACGGGGCGGCTGAACCGGAGGGACGACGAGATGGACGAGGATCCTCATGGGGGGAGGTGGACGAGGGACGTCGAGCTGTTGCGGTGGACGACGTCGTCGGGGAAGAGGCTCCGGCTGGGTAGCGGTGAGGTGGCGGACGGAGGAGGGTGGGATTTCACGGCTGGAGCGAAAAGGTTATGGCGGCCTGGAATTTCGAATGGCAAAAAGGAGGCGATGGGAGGGGGTGAACCATGACTTAGGGACGCGCTTGTCCAAAATGTAGGGTGTGTTACAAAAGTACCCCCCACCGATTTGAACTAGCGGCCCTTTCGGCTCAGGGTTAGAAGGGGGATTTCGCGTGTCGGGATTTGGCAGCTGGAGGGAGTTTTCGCGCGCGTTGTAATTTCGGGATAGCAAGGCGCGGGTTGTGAAGGCGCCAGTTTTGGGAGCACGATATCTGAATTTTCGGGATATAACAAGGCGCGGGTTGAATTTTAGGGACAAGCCTAACGTGTAATATTGTACTTGTACGTACCAAATCAATTCGCACTTCCCTCAACCAAAAAGAAAACGAAAAAAATAAAACTATTCACACCACACAAAGAGAGAGTCTTGCCCCGTTTTACTATAAAAATGCTATTCAAAGCTACTCCCTCCTTCCATCTATATAGGGCCTAATGCGTTTTTTGATGCTAACTTTGACCAAATATTAGAGCAATAATATATGACATGCAACTTACACAAAGCACACCGTTAAATTCATCTGTGAAAGGTTCTTTCAATGATATAATTTTCACATTGTGCATGTCATGTACTATTAATCTTGTCAATAGTCAAAGGCGGTCTTAAAAACGCATTATGCCCTATATAGATGGAAGGAGGGAGTATGAATCCATTTTATGTCCAATTAATTTTTTTCGCTTGCTGTATAATGCATGTAACCTACTCATACCAACATTTTAGTGCATTCCAAATGTCTATACTACCGCTGCAATTCGAACTGAATTTGAATTCGTTTCTCTATTTCAATAAGAATCTACAATCATGATTGTTGCCAACTTCAACCATCATTCGTGTATTACCTTAATAACACACCACATGATTACTATAGAGATAGATATGAACTATGTGTACTACATGAACTCGAATTCTATTTTTTGAATACACTTGATGTTGATTCCAAATAATAGTACATTTGATGTACTAACTATATATTCATAATCTAAACCATGTTCCATACGTGTACACCGTGTTTATCACACATAGTATAGTGCCCCGCCCCCTACATTATGACAAGTATTTAGACCTGAGCTGCAAAAGCCACACATTAGCCCAAATTATGATCAATGTTCTATATATTATACGTAGTACTAGCAAGATGCCCATGCGTTCCACAGAACATCAACATGATCAAGGGGAGGCCTAATTTGCAAATATGGAGAGGGGTGTGGGTATCTTTTTTCAAAATTGCCATAGTTTCCTTCCTATCCGTCAGATATAAATCGGACGGCCTATATTGCAGGATGGCAGGCACACCATCATCAACAACTCCGTTTTTTATAAGAGTAGAGATAAAATATATTATATGTAGTATAACATGTTCATAACCACACCATGTGTATCACCGTTATATATATTCACACATGCGTCGGTTTAAAACACTATGATAAATTCTTCAAATATCCGAATTCGCTTTTTATAATGAAGTATGATCTCTATTCGTCTTTTACACCCACACAATCCTCTTATCTTTGTAGCTAGCTAGCGCTAACTTTCTCTCGTGCATGCACACGCCCGCATCCCTCTCACCCTCCCTCAGCATTCTCTAGCTCCATCGCGCAAATTCGTCTTTTCACTTTAGGTCGTTCACCCACGGTGTGTGTAGGCCCCCCAGCTCCTTCTTTACGGCACACATCGATCGATATGCCTCTCTAGCCAGGTGTGCCTAGCACAAAACACAAGCTTCCCCTCTTCTCTTATCACCGTCCATGCCTCACTCCCACCACTCTTTTCATCGATCTCGTACTCGCACACTCCTCCCCCCTCGATATAGTATGACTCTCGCACCACCTCCTAGATGCATCCCTCTCTCTCTATCCTTCTCCCCGTGCCTCATTTGCTTCTAACACACACATGCATGTATACCGATCGATCTCCCAACATATACCTAGGTCGACTTTAACTATTCCCCCCCATCGATCGACGTACCTCACAAGTTATGTCTCTCCTTTCTCTGACAAAGGACGATTGATCTTCCTATGTAGTTATGTCTGCTTACCACAGCCATATCGCCCCCCTCATCATTCGTGCATGCCTCCTGACCCGTCTCTCACACGCACGTGCACAGACAGGCAGCCATCCCCTCTCTTATTGATATTGCAGGCGTGCCCTCCGGTTGTCTAGCAAGCCTATCCCACCATTTGTTAGAAGCAACTCCACTACCACCCCCTCCAACACTCTAGCTCTGTCTCTCTCCCAACCTTATTCCTCTCCTACACATATGCATGGATGCCGATCGATCTCCCTTAATACATGAGGTAGATCGATCTCCCTTAATACATGAGGTAGGCCTCTCTCCTCCTCCACACATATACCAGCCATTGTACCTCTATAGTTAATTAGGCCTCCCTCCCCCCCCACCACACACCGATAGTCGAGCGCTGTAGGTAGGTATCCATGCCACAGAGACAAACTGCACCTGTCCCCTCTCACGTTCCAGTAGGCCAGCCACTCTATATCTTTGACGTGGGCACACACAAATTCGATGGCACTCTTTATCGATCGCGCGCGCACACACACACACATCATCCCTCTCTTCGATTCTATGGACACCTCAAGCCGATGATACCTCCACTCTCTTCTCGTGGATCGCCCCCTCTATATATATGATATATCCAGGACTCTATTTCACACACATTGCATATGTTACATTTTTTGATTGACCCCACCCCCCCCCAAAAAACTCTCACGAACCCACACACTATATCTCTCTACGTTTGTATCTCTCTCACACAACCCCACGTAGGTGGTGTACGTATACAAGAAGAGAATAGGTGCACCGTGCACGTACTCACGCTTCGTGCCCAGCCACACCCGCGCGGGTACACGGTGGAGCTCATTTCTGTACGAAATGGCAGCCCACGTGCTAATTTGAACGCGTGTAGCGGTTGTTTACCTACGGAGGTCGTGTACCACGCGTGCACGAAACAAAGTTCGACTTGATGCGTTGGCGCGTTATTTTTAAATAAAGTTATATCGCTCAATGGCACGTACACAGAATATAAAACGATTTTTATGGAGAAAAAGGTAGTCCGCTCCACTATATACAATGGAGCCTGCCTGCCTGGTTTGTCTCTCTTCAGAGTATCTCACACAAGGCTGCGGTGGCCTCTCTCTCTCTCACCGTTGGTCACTGATCCGGCCGCATCCCGTCCGCCGGCGGAAAGGGAGGACGTGCATCGTTTCTCCGTTCGACGGCGCCGAGGCAGCACGTCCCGATCTGCGGTACACGCCGTTCTCTCTGACCAAGCTCCGGCGTGGTAGGGCCTACGCCACCTGCTCGCTGCCGCAGTATGGGCAGATTCCGCCCGCCGCCGCTCACCTAGTTACATCCCGACGACCTCCAGGTATCCCCTCCGGCCTTGCTCCACTGCCCGTCTTCCCACGTCGCTGCATGTGGATCTTCCATAGTTCTTTGCCCAAAACGTAGCTCGTCCGGCGTACTTTCCATATTGCAATCTCGTCCTCACACCGTTTTAGACAAACACAACCGTGTTGTTATCTTCCCTTAGGACAAGGAATATGCTTCTTTTTTGTCGTCGCATGTGTCATCAACTGTTATTGGCCAGTAATTGTTTCCTTTCTACCTCTTTTTTGCAAACAGGGCTATCCATTTCACCTCGTTGCTATTGCGACCTTTTGGTGAACTGCACAAATCACTTTTTTCTTAAGAGTGTTTTGTGCAGTTCTACCAAAATGTCACACGGGCAACGTCTCTACATTTCAGTGCGACTGCACAAAGGGAGATTGGTTTTGCTCTATCCTCCTCATCCAACTCCGAGCCTAATCTTCTCCAACTAGTTAGTCTTAAGAGAGACTGCAAAGGTGACCGGCTTCTATTTGTGTGTTTATTGTTTCATCAGCAGTCCTCTATTATCGTAATCACACTTAATATCTTTGGAACAGGGACGCTCAGCTCTATTTTAGTGGAACTGCACAAAATGATCGGAATGTTGCATGCTCCAGACAGCTACTTTTTTCCCAACATGCCTTGTTGATTTAGACAGAGCTGGGGGGACGTTGCTGCCAATGAAAGCATGGATCAATTTTAATTTAACACCTTCTCACAACTTTGTCTTCAGTTGTGATGTAAATATTAGCTCTGATTAGCAAGGAAGTTAGTTTTTTATTGTTTCCGAAAGAGCATCGATGGCAAGACACACGAAACAAAAGCTGAAAGCTCACACCATTGTACAATTTCATGTCGCTGGAAAATTATTTGTATAGTACGTCAATTATGTAAACAAATGCTGGAAGCTTGATAGCATTGCCAGAAGCCTCTTCGGCATCCGGGTCCATGTGCCATGCACAAAATTATACTCCTTCGTTCCTAAATATTTGTCTTTTTACAAATTTCAAATGGGCATATTTTAGAGTGTAGATTCACTCATTTTGCTTCGTATGTGTACTCCCTCCGTTCCTAAATATTTGTCTTTCTAGAGATTTCAACAAGTGACTACATACGGAGCAAAATGAGTGAATCTACACTCTAAAATATGTCTATATACATCCGTATGTAGTAGTCCATTTGAATCTCTAAAAAGACAAATATTTGAGTAGTCACTCGTTGAAATCTCTAGAAAGACAAATACTCCGGAGTATATTTAAGAACCGAGGGGTAGTGCACAGCCGCATGGGAGACTCAGACCGGTCGTTGCGCCGCATTAATAGTGAGTAATGAGCAGTCAAATCATAAGCCCCACCTTTCCCACTGTAAGTTGCTCGGAAGAAGCAACCATCAATACGCTCTTCTTTGAATCCGCTCATACTACTCCATCCGTCACTGTTTATAGAGCGCGCTTCAGAAAAAGAGAAAATCTCTGGGACCAAGGCGACTAGCGATCGGCCTGAAAAATAGCATTGGTAGTTATAGCACGGCGTCTATTACTAGAGGAAATAATGCGTACACACATGCATGCAGTGCTTCCACCCCGGGTACACACATGCATGCACTTACTCCACTCCGTAGTACTACATCGAGAGAAAATTGCGGTTACCACGCCCTAATTAATTGAGCATTAAACCAAACGCGTCTAAAGTCTCTCTGGTGGTGGAAATGCATTGAGAGAAATGCATCATAATGAAGCGCGCCCTGTAAACTGTGACGGAGGGAGGAGTAGTATGAAGGTGCAAAACCAAGTACGCGTATGGCCAGTCGGTCAACGCACCTCCTCTTGGCATATCACTGACATGTGGGACCGGAGTGTGAGCAAACCGATCTCAATTGACGGCAAAATGGCCAACCCGCCGTTCCTTGAGAGAGACGAGGAGCGAGAACACACAGACGGGCTCGCACGGAGGCCAAGATATATTCGAGCATGGTTGATCGATATCATCATTACATGTTGGGCTGCCGTTTTCCGCCCTTCTCCGGAATAAATGTGTACTTTATCAGAGATTAAAAAAATAAGAGTACAGAGGCTCCACCATGCGGTTCTAGTAGTAGTACTACTCGTACTACTAAACCTTGCGCTTGGCTCTTCGCCTCTTCGTGAAGTCGAACAATGATGGTACTCCGCATGTTCGGTACTACAGTGTATGCCTCTGGCAATCTGACACCGAATGAACTGATGCATGTCCACCGCCTGGGCGAGGGTACGTTGCATTAGTCAAAAGGCGTAAGCGAGCTTCACCTTGTCCTGCAAGCTTCTCCTCGTTCTGCGAGTTGACGGGACACACCAACAAGTAGTGCTAGTCCATACTCCCTCCTTTCCGGTTAATATGGCTTAATCTTTTTTGCGGGTAAATGAGAGAGCTTTATTCATATATAAGCATTCTTAGGACGATCAGCCAAGACACTGGTCACTAGGAAGCGAGGTACCCCGCAAAAAAGAAGTAGGAAGCGAGGTGTTTCATCAAGCCAGCTCTCGGCCACATTCAAAGTGCAGCAAGCACGGTTCGCACAAAGATGCGCCGCAAGGTTTGCTGACCTGTTTACATGCTGAATAACAAAAAAAGAGGAAATATTACCGAGCGCTCCTATTTGTAACAGGATATGAGCCAGAATTAAGCGAGAATTGTGGCGAGTGTTCCATGCAATCAACTTCCATTATCACATGCGAGAACCCTCGAAGAGAACCAAATGTGTTGAAGATTGCTTTATCACATTTTAAAAATATAATAAGAGTGCAGACGCTCCTCCATCCGGTTCCTAGTACTAGTATAGTACATACCTCTATAGACTATAGTAGTAGTACTAGTACTAGTAAACTTTGCGCTTGGCTGTTCGCCTCTTCGGGAAGTGCAACAATAATAGTACTAGTATAGTGTATGCTTCTGGCAATCTGACACCGAATTAACTGTTGCACGTCCACCGCCTGAGCGAAGGAGAGCTTGCATTAGTCAAAAGTTTCTCCTTGTCCTGCGAGCCACCGCGCGCAAGCTTCTCCCGTCCTGCAAGCTTCTCCTCGTTCGGCAAGTTGACGGGACACAGCAAAGTAATGCTAGTCCATACTGCCTCCTCTCCGGTTAATATGGCTTAATTTCAAACGAGATAAATACACTGTCTGTCACTGTATATTTGTAAAAATACGGTCAGTGGACTTCATAATACGCTCATTGCGCTCAATATATACATTTTCCGGTGTTTATACGGTCACTAGCTCACCCTGGCTGAGTATGTGTGTGCATGCACGTGTAGGTTGAGCACTTGAGCGTGACCGTGTGTGTTCCGTCGTGTGCTCGGACATGCATGCATTAGGGCGTCGCGCGCGTTTTTGCGTCCATGTGTACGTGTGACTGTTGCATACACGTAGGGGGAGTACGTGTAGGGGCCACTAAAGGAGCAGTCAAATCACACAGTAAGTTAGTCGGAAGAAGCAACCATCATTTCACTCTTCAATGACACGTACGCAATATAAAATGGTTGATATGGAGAGAAAAAGAAAACCACTATATATACACTAGCAGGAGCCTAAGCTACAAGCCTGCTTGCTTGGGTTGCTCTCTTCACAAGCATAGAACGACGGTGGCCACACCGCTGGTCACATATCCGGCCTGATCCCGCAGCTGGGGGAAGGGAACAATGTTCTGCGTAGACGCGGTCGACATCGGCGAGGGAGAAAATCCACAGTCGGTGCGTCCCAATCGGGGGTCACCGCGGTATGGGCCGATGCCGCGTCCCAACCGCCCTTCTAGCTACAGCCCGACGTCCCAGGTAGTCCATCTTCCTTTTGGAGCCGGCTTGCTCCACTGCCGCAGCTCCCCACGTAGCTCCATCTCCATGTCGATCTTTCTCTACTTCTACCGGCTTCTACTTGTGATGAGTTTATGTCTCATGAACTAGTGCCAGTACTATTATTCTAATCACACTTCTTCAATATCTTTGCCATCAGGGATGCTCAGCTCGATTTTAGTGGAACTGCACAAAAGCATCGTATGATCCGAGGGTGCCAGCCGTCTTTCCTTCGACAGGTTCTACCTGGCCAGGAAATTAAATCCTGTTTAGGGTTTAGGGTTTAAGTCGTAGTGACCCCATCAGTAGTTTTTCTTTCGTACACGCTCTCACAACTTTTGTCTTTAGTTGTGAAGTAAATATTGGCTATGATCTGTGAATCATTGAGATGCATCAGCATGCGTGTTAGTTTTCCTTTGTATTTGATGGAATGTTGTAACGGGGCAACCTTGGAGTAGGAATGAAAATGGAGTGGAAAGTTTCCGTTTTTCCGGAGAAAAAATGGAAACGGAGAGAAACCAACGTTTCGTTTCGTTGGATCGCGCCATCGAGCAAAACCAACGTTTAAATCACGTCTGTCGCGTTCGTGTCTCACCCTCCTCCACGGCTCGACCCCACACGGTCGCTCGGCATGCCACTCACCGCAAACCGAGTATACGATAACTTTCCCGCCTGCTTGTCGATGGATCGCGCCATGGAGTACTAGTACTACTGGAAGAGATTGACGAGTTGGGGGAGGACAGCTAGCTGTAGCACGGACTCCCAAGAACTTTTTACATGCATGTTGTGGCCGGCTATTGCGACCTTTGAACGCGGAGCAGTCGCGTGCACCAGGAAGCGGCGCGGGCGACGCTCTCTCGGCCGGCGCGCCGCTTCAATGCCGGCGCCAGTGAGAGGTCGCGTCCGCTCTGGCCGGGCATGAATGCGGCACTGACCGTTTCGGGCGGGAAGCACGCGCGGGTGATGAAGAGGGTTCGGGTTGGTCAGGAGCGGCCGTGGCAGCGGTCCGGACGCCCGCAAACAAGAGATGTTGTACGTTAATATTGCCGCGTATATAATTAACAACGTAAATAATGTGCCAGTTGGACAAATATGATTGGAGATGGAGATGGAAATGGAATTTTACGTAAACACGGATATGCATGTCTATGTCTATGTGTGTGTGCGCGACGACTCTCGCGACCTGGAAGCGGGGGCGTGTTTTTGATCGAGTTTTCTTTCTTGGTACGTTAAAAAATTGTCCGCCAGTTTTCGTTTCTTTTTTCCGGGAACGCGCGTATTCTATTTAAAACCACTGCTATGGAGAGATTGTTTTACTCCATTATAGCCTCTTGTTTGATAGAGTTTCTCGCGTCTCGCTCTCTCACCCTCTCCATATCAAAACAAGATGACAGTGTCCACACTATCTCTCTCCTCACCGGTGGTCACAGATCCGGCCGAATCCCGTCCGCTGCGGGAGGTGAGGAGGTGCAGCGTTGACGTTGTCGCCGTCGGCGATGGAGGAAGCCGATGCGCACCGTCCTCTCGGAGCCGGCGCTGGCGCGGACGAAGGTCCTCCGCGCCCTTGTTCGCTGCCGTCGTGTGGGCAGATCCCGCCCGCCCGCCTAAGCGACATCTCGCCCACCTGAGGTATAACTTCTTGTACTGGTCCAGCTCCCCAGGTCGCTGCATGCGGGTTTTCTTCTATGCGACTACTCCCCAGCTCCCCATGTATAGTAGCTAGGGTTCGTCGGCTGGTCCAACATCACCTACTATTATAGAGGAAATGCCACTCGAAAAGTTGTCCTGATTTATGCCTCGGTGGAGGTATACATGTTGTTTCGACAAAAAGTACATGGTGGTTGTGCGGTCATTGTCCATATGCTCCTATTGCTGCTGCTAATCTAATACTATCACTGGTTAAATGAAGAAATGCTTTTTTTCTCGGGTATCCTGGTTTAGTTCCCATCAAGATAATCATGATGCTTCTGTTTGTTGGTGTACTTTTCATAATTCTTATTGACAATTGAGATGTCGTTGTTAATCTTGTAAAACAAAGTAACAACACTATATCCCTTTTTTATATTTTTGGAAACAGCGATGCGTATCTCCATACCCGGGCATGTCTTCCTCAATTTTAGTGGAACTGCACAAAATTGGATGGCCATTGTTGTTCCGCCTCACTGTCCTCTGCCACGTGGTTCTTCCTTCCTCGAGCTTGACTACTGAGAAGAAACAGACCACAGTGAGGATTTGTCGAACTTCATAGGTGCCTCACCCAAACTTGATGCCAAATGGATGATGCATCACCACGATGACCTATCGATGCTCATGGTTGCGCCTCATGGTTGCGTCGGCTGGTGAAGCTGATCGATTTTCAATGAAAAACAAGTTGTCTTCCATCAGTGCTCTTTGCTTGTTACCCACAAAGATGATATCCTTCGTCAGTTCACCTTGGTTGCGTTGGAGACGCAGTCGTCTTTCACGTTGGTGCAATTTTATCACACAATTGGCTATGAACCAAATGTTTCCTCGAAGAAGGATCGACGTTGGTACTAAGAGCATAAGTTTTGTATTGATTTCTAAGCCTTCTCACAACTTTGTCTCCAGCTCCCCTGTAATTTTATTTGTCCAGCTATTAACTTTGATTAAAAAATGGTGTGGACTAAAAACCCGGATGGACGTAGTAGCCCTCCATTTTTATTTACTCCGCATATTAGATTTGACTGAAGTCAAACTTTGTAAAGTTTGACCAAGTTTAGGCCGAACACAACAAACCATAATTATTAGAGAGGGCAAACTGTACATACTCTCAAACCTTTCCGATAATTGAAATTAAAATTCTTTATTTGTACACACTCTCACACGTTTCCGATAATTTGGCGCATGTGTGGTTGTTCACTTAAGGGAGGGTCGTGTACCGCACGTGAAGGACAGGAAGTGCGACCAGGACGCATGGATCGTTAGTTCATCGGAAGTACTCCCTCCGTTCCTAAATATTTGTCTTTCAAGTGGTTCACAATGGACTACCACATACGGATGTATATAGACATTTTTTACAGTGTAGATTCACTCATTTTGCTCCGTATGTAGTCATTTGTTGAAATCTCTAGAAAGATAAATATTTAGGAACAGAGTGAGTAGTAGTTTTCTTCACTGGTACGTTAAATAAAGAGTTTCGTTTCGTACTTACACAATTTAAAACGATTGTTATGGAGAGAATAAGAAAACCACCCCACTATATATTAGTCGTATACACGAGTACTATATGGACGCAGCTTCATTGACTTTAGTGCACCTGCCTTTGGGTTTATGACAGGTGGGCCCAAAATGTGGCTGCCCACCTGTCATATTGCCAAAAGCAGGTGTAGTTAAGGCACCGGAGCTCAGTCCGTACTACAGTATATATATAAGCTGGAGCCTCAGCGCTTGTTCGCTAGGGTTTGCACTCTCCACACTCTCGCCGCACTACATATATATATATACACGCTGGAGGCTCAGCGTTCCTTTGCTAGGGTTTGCTATATTCACTGTCTCTCACCCTCTTCACCAGATCTAAACAAGACTGCGTTGTGGCCTCTGTCTCTCTCACCCCCCTCACAGCTGGTGAAGGAGGCGTCCGGATCCCGTCGCACCGGGAAGGGGAGGAGGTGCAGCGTTCACTCTATCGCCTTCGGCGAGGGAGGTAATCCACTGCCGGCTGCGCTTTTCTCTTTCACCCAACGCCTGTGCGGGAGGGCCACCGACCCCTTCTTCCTCGCTGCCGTACGTAGTGTGGGCAGATCCGACCTCCCGCCGCACGCCTTGCCACATCCCGGTGACCCTAAGGTATAAGTTTCTTTGAAACCGTCATTGGTCTAGCTGCATGCTGATCTTTTCCGATTCTGTAGTCGAATCTAGGTCTTGGTTCAAAGAGGAAAGAAGGGTGCGGTGGGGTGGAGCATGAATCTAGGACGTGGTTCAATGAGGAAAGGAGGGATGGAAAGTAGTATAGACTAGCTATCCAGCCGCTTTGTTGGTCGAAATGGAAAAAAGGGGGTAACCCAGTACACACATCTGTAAGGAACCGAACTCTTTGTTGAAATGGGAAAGAAACTAGGGGGTCGGATAGTTTGTGCAGGACTAGATTTGCTGCCCTCACATTGGAAAAAGTTTCAAAGAGAACAAATATGGGACCAACGCAGATATGCTGCTTGGCTACATACTCTGCATCACCCATTTATACTTGTGGACGCACATGGTGCTGGCATGTC
Source organism: Triticum aestivum (assembly GCF_018294505.1). Lineage (NCBI taxonomy): Eukaryota > Viridiplantae > Streptophyta > Magnoliopsida > Poales > Poaceae > Triticum > Triticum aestivum. The sequence continues at coordinate 424,920,053 of NC_057805.1, read as the reverse complement.
CCATGTCCCATCCACATGATCGTGCAGTGTGTTTTGAGATGTTCTGCTACTTGTATTGGTACTGTTTTAAGTAAATGTTGAATTCAAGCTATTGTATTTTAAGCAATGATACTCTCAGAATTAACTACTGAACTATTTTAAGAGAATTTCTCTATTAATATGAATCAATGCAACCGTTTTAGAAATGCTACTGTCCTATACTTTGTTTTCCATCAAGACAAGGTAGATGCTTCTTTTTGTGGCCGCATGTTTCATCCTCCTTTATTGGCAGTAATTGTTTCCTTTTTTGCCTCTGTTAAATCAGGGATATCTATTCAACTTGTTGCTATAGCAAACTTAAATGTCACACCGGCGACTTTACTTGATTTCAGAGTAACTGCACAAAATGAGATTGGATTTCCTATTCGTGTTGGCAGATTCATACGTGATCTTGTGTGCGTCATGACAGGTTGGTACTTGCCTTCATCCACATGATCGTGCAGTGTGTTTTGAGATGTTGTGCTACTTGTATTGGTACTGTTTTAAATAAATGTTGAATTGAAGCTATTGTATTGCTGTCTTTTCCCATTAAGTAGTGAACAAAAATGGGACCAACCCAGACATTATGCTTGTTGCTTTGTTACAACAAACTCTGCATCACCCCCTTTATAAGTAGATGGAAGCACATGTTGTTGTTGCGCCCACTCTCCCCTGGAACTGTTTATGCTTTTTGTTAATCTAATGCCGCTGGTAAAATTAAGCAATGCCACTCTCAGAATTAACTAGTGAATCTTATTTCAAAACTGCAACACTTGTTAGGGATTGGCAGGATTACCATTTTTGTGGCCGCATGTTTCATCCTCCTTTATTGCCCAGTAATTGATTCCTTTTTTGCCTCTGTTAAAACAGGGATATCTATTCAACTTGTTGCTATTGCAACATTTTGCTTCGCTTAATTTTGGTGGAACTGCACAAAATGAGACCGGATTTCCATATATGTGTTGAGATCTCTCTCAGGTCTTCCTCACGAGCTATTTCAAATCTTGGTCTTGAAAGGTCAATACCGACTTTCCTCAGAATTAACTACTGAATCTTAGTTCAAAACTGCAACACTTGTTAGGGATCGGCGGGAGTTCCATTTCTGTTAGGGATCGGCCGGAGTACACGTTTAAGAAATGTATTGTTCAGATAATGTCTCTGTTATTATATATCAGTTACAGTGTTTTACAAATGGTACTATCCTGCTTTGTAGTTCTGTCTACGTGTTTAACCAAGGTATTGTTAAGATAATGTCTGTGTTAAAATGAACCAGTCGCATTGTTTTAGGAATGATACTTTTCTGCTTTGTCATTCTTTATACATGTTGAAACAAGGCATTGTTAAGATAATGTCTCAGTTAATATGAATGAATCACACTGATTGAGAATTGCTACTCTCCTGCTTTGTTTCCCATTAAGATAAGGTAGATCAGTAGATGTTTTTCTTCTGGGAGTACAAGTCATCAACAGTTATTTCTCAGTAATTGTTTCCCTTATACCTTTTGTTGCTTACAGGGATATCAAAATTAAAGCTCGATTTTATTCCAACTTTGATTTTAGTTGAACTGCACAAAAGGAGCCAATGTGTCTAAGGAAAATTGCTGCATTAGTGGGTCCAGTTGGTCTTACCACTTTGCAGAAAGAAGCAGTCACTCTTTGCGCTACATTACACAAGGAATGATCGAGAAGCTTTATAGAGTATTAGTAGACGCTGGTGACATGACTAGTCTGCAAAGAGCATAGGAAACTCTATAACACGTGGAGTGCACTGGGAAAAAAGTACCCAAACAAGTACAGGAAGCCAGGACATGACTCCAAATCTGTCAATGTCATTCTAAGCAACAATGATGGGGCATCTGGGTATGGTAATATGTTTACCGTACTTTCAGTTTGTTAGTCTACCGATTGGTGGGTTGACACTGGGGCCAATATTCATGTGTGTGCTGTTGTGTCTTTGTTTTCTTGCAGCATATAAATACGATATCGACAGGGATGCTCAGCTTGATTTTAGTGGAACTGCACAAAATGTCTAGATGGTTTGTGTCCTCCATAATACTTCATCATGCATAATACATCGAATGGTTCTCTAATCATTCGTCGTCACCTTGAGCCACCGGACTATATGTTTGAATGGTGCTGCCAGCGTCGGCCATTAAGAAGGGGAAGAAGAAAGACAAAAAGAGAGATGGCTGCTTTACTTGTGGTTCGGAGGAACACCGGGCAAACAAGTGCCCAAACAAGTACCAAGAAGCCAGGACAGGACTCCAAGTCTGTCAATGTCACTCTAAGCAACAATGATGGGGCATCTGGGTATGGTAATCTATTTACCGTACTTTCAGTTTGTTATCCACCGATTGGTGGGTTGACACTGGGGCCAATATTCATGTGTGTGCTGATGTGTCTTTGTTTTCTGGCAGCATATAAATACAAAATCCACAGGGATGCTCAGCTTGATTTTAGTGGAACTGCACAAAATGTTCAGATGGTTTGTGTCCTCCATAATACTTCATCATGCACAATACATCGAATGGTTCTCTAATCATTCGTCGTCACCTTGAGCCACCGGACTATTAGATGACAAATTGATGACAAACCCTGCCCGTTCCACAATCATGGGCATTACATATTTTGAATGGGAAAAGCTTGTCAAAGTTGACATTAGTTTAATATATTGGAATTGGAAAACCTTGTCAATTTTAGCTCATTGATGTTAGCCAGAAGACATGCATTTGATATTTTTGAGTGGGACGCCCTTTACTGTGAGCAACGTCGATCGTTTTTTCCTATATCTGTCATCAGTTCAGATGTAAATATTTACTCTGCTGAGATGCATAGTCACATGAATGTTGACTTATGTAAGATATTTTAAGAGTTTGTTCTGAATATTGTCTATGTAATGCCAGGCCTTGCGTTTGATTGCAAAGTTGAGCTTGGAATGTTGTGGCATGCGGCATCACGAGCTGTTCACCATGCCTCCTGAGAATAATGCTTCGTATTGTTTTGCATGTCGATCTAATGCCAGTGATTTGCTTGTTAGGAAGATCATCCTCTTCTGTTGTTTCCGTGCTTAAGAAGTTCATCGTCTTATGTTTCATTCATAGCCTATACGACAAGCCGGGTAGGTTAGACATGAAACCATATGATCTTCCGACCAACTCATCATCTTAGGCCGTGATTGGATCGTCGTTTTCCAACCAAAACCGCTTGTAAAACTGACGCTTGTAAATAAAAGCAGATGGTCTCGGGCGAAGCGCTTGGTTGGTCGATTTGGACTAGTAAAATATACACCGGTCTCTCAAATTACACGCGTAACCCGCCGGTTTTACTTACAGACCTCGGGCCCTCGGTTTCATTACGCCTGTATTTTACGCGTTGTTTCCGATGACGAGTAAATTACACTTGTATCTTAATACAGGTGTGAAATAAACCAGGGCTCCCAAGCGCGGCCTTACCGTTTCATGCCGTCTCAGTCTCTCGAAGGTGCTCATAGGTGTCCGATGATCCTGGTTTCCTGAATGAGCAGTGGGCGCTGTATTAGACCATCCGTAGGGCCCGCGAGGCCCTCTCCGTCGTCCTTCGAGTTGTTGCGCTCGCCGTGGCGCCGAGCATTGTTAACATGGTCAATGAACATGAGGATTCAGGAGATGACTTTATTTTTACTGGATGACAGTAGGGACCCACTAGGGCCATAGCCGTACATATGCAAGTGCCTCCTTATTATGTACTCCCTCCGTTCCCAAATATAAGTCTTTTTAGAGATTGCAAGAAGTGACTACATACGAAGCAAAATGAGTGAATCTACACTCTAAAATATGTCTACATACATCCTTATGTTGTAGTTCATTTGAAATATCTAAAAAGACTTATATTTAGGAACGGAGGGAGTAAAACTATTTTTTTGCTTCCTCCTGGTTTCCTGACATCACGGTCCCACACCATTGTCAACCTATGTAGTCAATATAAACGAGAGAATTGCACAAGGTGCGACCGACAGCTGGGACCAAGTAGCTCGAGCAGTATTTGTGTTTTTGAGGCGTGAGCACTGCAGAGTTTTTCTTGGCGATGTTTTCGTTGTTGTTCAGAGGAGAGCAGGGTATTAACTGGGCGGGCTGTGGCCCGTCTAGCCCAGGACAGATATCCAGCCCAGATATTAATTTTTTTCAAGATGAAAATGGCTAGCCCAGCTGTACGTTTTTTTGAGGATTACCCAGGCAAGGTCAACTTGTTATGCTCCGCCCCGCTGGGCTGCAAATCTTTCCTAGGAGGGATGCATTAGGCTTAACAGGAAAATGGGCTTTAAAAAATAATAAATGGGATGTAATTATAAAAACTCGGCAGTAACTATAAAAAATGCACCAAGCATGAAATTAGTTTATAAATTATTATTTATGGATTTTGAAAATCTTAATTTTTAATTCTTGCGCGCGCAATGTTTTGTTAGATTTTTACGTAATACAAATTTATATTTAATCTGACTAGAAATTTCGGGATAAATATATTTCGTATCCCATCAAAATGTGGGAAATTTTATTGAATTCTGTCTTGAACGGTTGGTTGAAATTGTTAATCGTTGTCCTAGCTAGAAAATGGGATGTACTTTTAACAAACTGTAAATGGGCTGTAGTAAATTCCATTAGAATTCAAAAATGGGATGTACATTCTTACAAATCACAAATGGGCTATAAGTTCTCTGCCACACACTTGTGGGGCTACTAAGTTGACGCGTCCCGTAAAAAAGAAGAAGTTGACGCGTATGCAAGGCTTTCTCAACTTATTATAGTCAACACATGGTTCTAGCAGCAGTGGCCGTTGGATGTCCATCCAACGGATGCCGTGCTTCTTCTTCAATCTCGGATATTGTAGCTTCACCCGCCCAAAAAATGATTCCTCCCCCTGACATCTAGGGCGCACCGTTTCGGAAGCTGACCTGTGGGCCTACTAAGTTGACGCGTACCAAGGGCTTTGTCAACTTAATCAATATGAACGATTCTAGCTGCAGTGACCGTACGATGTCCATCCAACGGTCGTACTGCTTCTTCAACCTCTGGTCTTCTTGCTCAAGCCGCCCAAAGCAACGCCGGTCGTGCCGCCGGCTCCTGCCTCCCGTGGCCGGCTGTGCTGCCGCGGAGGCCTCACCGCCCCCTACTACTCCCATCGCTGGCTAGGCCATCCCTCCACTCACCCACACCCCATGTTATTCTACAGCGACGACAGCCTCACACCGCAGCCGAACCAGTGAACCCTCGTACTCCTCTCCGCACGGGCTTCCACTGCCGCGTCTTCCCCTGCTCCGTGTCGTCCCCTTCCTAGGCCTCGCAGCTCGCTGTCGTCCACCGCCCTGGTGCTCTCGGCGCGGCGTGGTCAACGTGGTCAATGAACGACTTCCATCGGAAGAGTACTGTACGTGGAGAGGCTGACAGCTGAGTCCACGGCAGTCGCAAGGAAGTGCCTCCTTATTACGCAGAAAATAGTTATTCCTCCACCTGACAGCAGGGACCCACCGGATGGGCCACCGTATTTGGCGAAAAAAATGTTTCTCCCCTGACTGCTGGGACCCACCGGACGGGCCACCGTATTTCGTGAAAAAACATTCCCCCTGCTGTCAGCTCGGACCCACCGGAAGTGCCTCCTTATTACACAAAAAAATGAATACTCCCCCTGCTAGTTGGGACCCACCTTGGTGGGAGGCTGACTTGTGGGCCTACTAAGTTGACGGGGACGGAGTGCTTTGTCAACTTTGTCAATATGAACGATTCTAGCTCCAGTGACCGTACGATGTCCATCCAACGGCCGTAGTGCTTCTTCAACCTCTGGTCTTCTTGCTCCAGCCGCCCAAAGCAGCGCCGGTCGTGCCTCATGCTCCTGCCTCCCGTGGCAGGCTGTTCTGCCGCAGAGGCCTCACCGCCCCTACTATTCCCACCGCTGGCTAGGCCTTGCGGCGATGACAGCCTCAGACCGCAGACGAACTAGTGAACCCACGTACTCCTCTCCGCGCAGGCTTCCACTGTCTCGTGTTCCCCGGCTCCGCGTCGTCCCCTTCCTAGGCCTCGCCGTCGTCCACCGCCGTGGTGCTCTCGGCGCGGCATGGTCAACGTGGTCAAGGAACGACTTCCATCGGAAGAGTACTGTACGTGGAGAGGCTGACAGCTGGGTCCACGGCGGCCGCAAGGAAGTGCCTCCTTATTACGCGCAAAATAATTATTCCTCCACCTGACAGCAGGGACCCAGCGGACGAGCCACCATATTTCGCAAAAAAAACATTTCCCCCTGACTGCTGGGACCCACCAGCTACATCTTCGCACGCAAGGAAGTGCGTCCGGGCAAAAAAAACGATTCGCACCCCTGACTGCTGGGACCCACCAGCTACATCTTCGCAGGCAAGGAAGTGCCTGACAGTCGGGACCCACCTGGTCGAAGCGTATGTAGCGTTGTCATTCTGGTGGCGAACATGTACGTACATACTGGTCGATGTAGAGACGCGCACGTAGCATGTACACGTACGTACAGCGGCCAGTGTGCAAGAAAGAAAATACAGCCACGTACGTACATGCGGGAAGGGTCTCGAACGCCTACTCGCGCGTATGTACGGACAAGGCTCGTGTACATGGCTGGGTCGGAACGGAGAAACTACGCCGTCGTCATGTTCATGGGGAGCCAACCGGCTGGGTCGGAACGGAATGCGTCATCGTGTTCATCGGGAGGGCTTGGACGGAACAGCCGACGGAAATGAGGCCCGGCGTACCGCAGAACGGGGGAAACGGCCTTGTGTTTGACCGGCCACATTCGAAACGGGATCCTGTTCATCGGGAGTGGTCTTGCGTACCGCAAAACGGAGGAAACGGACGTCCTACGATCGAAACGGGGGTCCTGTTGATCGGGAGGGGTGTGGCGTACCGCAAAACGGAGGAAACTGTTCATCAAAACCCCCCCCAGCAACGCTCACTGTTCATCCAGAGGCAGCATCGATCGGCTTCAGTTAGCAGCAGTAGCGAAGGAATCGCTCGATCGGGTTCAGTTAACAGCCATCGATCGATCGCTCGGGTTGAGTAATGCGTAGCCTGCAGTTCAATCGCTCGGGTTCAGTTAGAGCCCAATGCCTCGCTCGGGTTCAGTTAGAGCCCAACGCCTTGCACCCACACGCGTGCGTGTATGAGAGAAACACGCATCGCTCGGCCCCGACCACCCAACGTAACCGGGAACACCCCGATATTTTCCTCACCCTTGCTTCTACCACGGGTTTTTCCGTCATGGACGGCCCAAAGAATGTCATCAGCTACGTCTCCGGCCCGCCCAGGACGAAAAGCCCATTTTCTGTCATGATTTTTTGCATGGAAGTAGGACCCCACCACATCTAGGATGATACCGGGTTTTGTCACAATTATCGTCATAGAAGTGTCATAAGTATGACAGAAAAAATTTCGTTCGGTCCAAAATGTCACGGATGTGTCTTTTTTTTGTAGTGTGTCCGTGAGATATAGATCGGACGGCCTATATTGCAGGATGGCAGGCACACGATCATCACCGACTATGCTTTTTATAAGAGTAGGGATAAAAAACAGAGTTGGTGATGATGGTGGGCCTGCCATCCTGCAATATAGGCCGTCCGATTTATATCTGACGGATAGGAAGGAAACTATGGCAATTTACCCGCACTCCTCTCCACATTTGCAGATAAGGCCTTCCCTCGTTCATCCTTTTCTCCCACAAGATCTTGATGTTCCGTGCAACGCACGGGCATCTTGCTAGTAAGAGTAGAAATTAGACATATACCACTTGTCGAATCTTGAAACCAACAACATTCCTCCCTTATATCATCAGAACCGCCAAAGGAATATATTTTGAGTGAAACATAACATATTTTTAGTGATATACGTATTTCAAAACTAGACTTTTTTTCTATCAAATCGGTGAATATGTATTAATCTATTCTGATCGTGTGGCAACGCATTGGCACATTGCTAGTAGTTATTATAATTTTTTGGACACCAAACAAACGGTGGAGTACATATACGAAGAGAAGAGGCACACGCACGCAGTCGGTCTCTCGCTATCTCGCACACATGAGTGTTACGTAAAGGCAACGTTAACAAATAAACCCTAAAACACTAGGTGCACGATTGCTGCATTCGCGGGTACTGGGTACGTGGTGGAGTGCACCTTTGTAGGAATAGTCAGCTCGCGTGATAATTTGATCCGTAGGAGTTGATGGTCGGGACCAGAGGTGAACGACTTGGAGGAGGTGGCTCGCCAGTTGCCACAGATCGAGTAGCCATGTTTAAAATATCATTTTTTAGCAGGGTTAAGAGTTCCGATTTTCAATGGCGCGTTATAAGTACTAAGTAGTTTTTAGAATGATTGGTAATGAGCGAAAATGGAATTCATAGTACTACGTACCTCCTTGGCGTATGGTTGTATGGGTTTATGTTGCGAGATGTTGAACCTGGTAGTTCTAGGGAAAATACTGTGGTTTAGATTTAGATGTTGGTTTTCAGTAATGAAAATCGGAAGGGGGAAACCCTTCTTTGATTAAAAAAAACTACCTCCGTTCTAGTTTACTAGTCCCCATCGTATTTTGGGTCAAAGTTTGTCCACGAATTTTACTTGTAAAATATGAATGGAAAACGAGATTTTGTTATACCCAAACAAAAAAGGACTGGAGGGAGTGATTGCTCTGACACGGACGTGACCTCTCATAGCGCAGGCATTGAAACGACGCGCCGGCCAGGAGGGCCCCACTCGCTGTAGGCCCGGCTGAACACGCCTCCTCGCCGCATGCAACCAGCTTCAGACTGCCCCGCCTGCCTTCATTGAATCCACGCGTGTGCCGGCAACACGTCCTTCCGAGAGCCGGCCAGCATTTTAGAACACAAAAAATGACCAAAATATAATTAATTACGCATGGTCTTGACTTGTTGTGCTCGCACTGGTAGCAGGAACTAGAGGTTTTTCTTTATTCATAACTCTCATCATTTTTCTTGGCTTTGAAGTGAATCATGGTTGTGGACATTATGTATGAATGTGCAAATATCTGTGAACATGAGTTTGATGTGGAAGTTGAACTTGGAATGTCGGGCTTGCGCGTGAACTATACCATGTCCAATGCTTCGTCTGTTATTGTTTGGAAAGTAATTGCTGTTATTACATGACCCGAAAAAAATATTTTGTGCCACATCAGTAGATGCACGGACATCACAACAGGCATGCTGACTCGATAAACATTTGAACCTAGCTACTATGAAGGATATTTTGTATTGACAACAGTTTTAGATAGCAAGAGACGCCTAGCCTGCTCTGCCTCTACTAGCTTATTTCTGGCTTCTTCCATCTCTTCTTTGGCATGGGTGAAGAGAGCATTTGATTTCTCTTTTCGCTACCTTAGGAACTCAGCTACATTCTCAAGGGCTGTTGCATGTTTTCTTTCAGCCTTTACTAGAGCCACGAGGACACGAACAGCTGACGACTCCACCTGGCTTGTGTGTAATCTAGCATCATCTAGGAATTTGCACCTTGTGTCTAATCTAGCATCATTAGGGAAGTGGCACCTTGTGTGTAATCCAGCCTCATTTTGGGAACATGATCTCGAGGTTGACCATACTTCCCTCCTTGCAGGAACTGCATCCTGACATGAAGTTACTTCTTTTTTAGATCAATACTCAGAGCAACCTAGATCCATTTAGTAGAAGCCAGATAGCAGAACTAGGAGAAGTGAATTCAAAAGGAAAAATAAATAAAAACAGACTACAAGGTGAGAACACCCACTTCCTACATCAAGCTAAAAACGAAAGCATTAGGACGATTAAGACTCTTCTTATTACACATCGAAGAACACGAGGCTTAAGAGAAACAGAAACTACAACATATACACATCGAAGAACACGAGGCTAAAAGAAAGTAAATGAAAGGGTGTTACTTACCAAAGCTCGTTTTACAGGTTCGGTGCAGCTCCTCTTTAACTTGCCACGCTCCTTGAAGATGTCCCCAATATTCCGTGTTTGGTCTTCATTGCTCCTCTGCATGTTCGCACTCGTGGTTTTAAAATGTCAACATGGCAAGAAAAATATACTAGTACTAATACTCGCGCATCTTGTGGGCAACATTAAAGCACTCGTCTGCCATGTTAGAGCATCTCCAACAGAATCGCAACGCGCGGTGCTTTAAAAAAGTGTTTACAGTGTTGAGATCGAGAAGTAGAGATAGAGAGTAGAGACTAGAGCGTAGAGGATAGTTCACAGCATAGATAGATAAAAAATAGATTATTCAACTACTCCTCGTCGTCCGACTCCTCCTCAGTGATGTCCTCCTCCGACGTCTGACTATAGGCATGAAGATACCGATCGTCGTCGGATTCCCAGGGCGACGCTGCTCCTAGCCTCATGTTGAATTGAGCGTCCGCTTTTCGCCTATGCTTGTCCTCGCAATAGGCGGCTCGCTCTGCCCTCCTCTTATCCCTCTCCGCCCTCCTTTGCGCGTAGAACTCGCGCTCGTTGATGATGTCCTGCGGGAAGCGTTGGCACCACAGCGCCATGGCTTCCTCGTCCATCTCGGCAATGCCGAGACGGTGCTCCCGCCTCCGGTTATCGTGACGATCCTCGTCGGTGATAAGCCGCGGCAGAGGCGCGAGCTCCTGTGCCCGCTCCCACGTCGGCACGTTGGGGAAGTTGAATGTTCTATGAGGCCTCCGGAGGCGCCACGTCGCTGCGTCATACGCGCGGGCGGCCTCGTTGGCGGTGTCGAAATTGCCGAGGCCGAGGCGCATCCCGCGGAACCGGATCTCGGTGGAGAAGCCGCCGGAGGGGCGCGCGCAGACGCCGCGGTATCCCCAAGTTTCCCCGGTGACGCGGCGGCGAGAAAGAGCGGGGAGAGAGCGGTGGCGAGGCATAGAGCGTGGAGAGAGTGGTGGCGAGGCACAGAGCGGTGGGAGGGCGTTGGATTTTATAAAGCGCGCCAGACGCCGCGCGCCAAAACTAGCGCACGCCCGGCCGCTTTTTCCCGCGCGCGCGCAATCCTTTCCCGACGTCTCTGCTATCTCTACTCTCTTCTCTACTGCTATATTTATTTTATATTTAATATTTATCTCTACTTCTCTACTCTCTACTTTTTCCCTACTCTTATAAAAACAGAGTTGGTGATGATGGTATTCCTGCCATCCTGCAATATAGGCCATCCGATTTATATCCAACGGATAGGAAGGAAGGTGTGGCAATTTTGCAAAAAGATACCCACACCCCTCTCCGCATTTGCAAATAAGGCATTTCCCTCGTTCATCCTTTTCTCCCACAAGATAAACTACTCTTACAAATGCGTCTTGATGTTCCGTGCAATGCATGGGCATCTTGCTAGTTTTTCTTATAAAAAACAGAGTTGGTGATGATGGTGTGCCTACCATCCTGCATTATAGGTCGTCCGATTTATATCTGATAGATAGGAAGGAAACAATGGAAATTTTGCAAAAAGATACCCACACCCCTCTCCAGATTTGCAAATAAGGCCTTCCCTCGTTCATCCTTTTCTCCCACAAGATAAACTACTCATACAAATACCTCTTGATGCGTGCAACGCATGGGCATCTTGCTAGTTCTAAAAAACTTTCCATCATTTGCCACACTACTGGTTGCAGATCGATATAGGAGCGACGCACAATTACAAGCTGATATTCTGTTGGACAATGGAGGCTATAACCAATTACTTTTACGGGACCAATAGCACCCAGGAAATTTGAAGGGTAGGTATGAACAAAATTGGAACTGCACATGTACTGCTAAGTGATTCAATACACACATTACCAATCAAGGAGGAGAACGATGGTCGCGGCGACCTCTGTGAGTCATGGTCGGCAACGGGAGTCAGTTCATTGTCCACGACGGTGGTGCTTCTGCACTTGGCGCCAGCTTCCGGGAAGCAGATCCGAGACCATGGAAGACGGTGCCAGGGAAGAGGCTCCGTGTACGACGACGACGGCGGACCGGCTCCAGGGCAGTGTACGAGGTCATCGATGAGGCAGATGCGCTGCGTTGGACGAGTACGTCGATGTAGAAGGGGAGGAGCACGAAGGCTGCGGTGCCGTGGAGAAGTCTATTCTGCGGTGGGGATAGAAAATGCACTACAAAAAAATACACTTCCGTGATGATACGTGTTTGTCACAGTAGGTCGCGTTTTTTGTCATGCATGTACATCCATGACAATTTTATGAAAGAATCAAGATAGTCATACCTGTGTTGTCGTAGAAGTGTTCCATGACATTACCAAAATTATCATCATGGAAGTGTCCACTTCCATGACGATAAATCGCGCGTCACAGAAGTTCTTTCGTCAAGGGTGACTGACACGTAGCATCCACCGTAATGGAATGCCGTTAAGCTATCGGGTCCGGTTTTGGATCCGATAACCCGCTAACAGCCCCGACCAATGGGGATTTTCCACATGTAAAATCATCATTGGCTGGAGGAAACACGTGTCGGCTCACCGTTGGGACAGATGTCATCCACTCATTGGACAGAAGGCGCCTAGGATACGTCGACACATGGCATGGCACAACAGAGGCCCATTCCTGTGAAAAGGCCGGCCCGTTTGACTTGGTCAAAAGGTGGCGGGCCGACCCACGGAAAGCCTGTTAACGGCCTGTTCGCATATAGCCCATTTACAGCCCGCTAACCCAGGGCCCGTTACGACCTATTCGAATTAGGACCAGTAGCGTCATCTGGGCTGTCCAATATGATTCCAGCCCATTTTAAGTTCCGGCCCATCTATGGCCCATGACGTCTTTCGGCCCAGATGAGGCCCTTTGTAACTCTTGGCCCATTAATGACCCGTGGTGAAACTGGCCTATAATGAACAGTGTATCACTTTATACCCATTAACGGCCCATTAATCCATTGGGCCATTTGCAGCCCATGTTATCTTTCGGCCTTCTCAGGGCCATTTATTCTTGGGCTCATTTCCAACATTCGGTTACTTATGGCCCGTTACTGCTATTTTCTGCTTGTGGGACAAATTCAGCCCGTGGTTATAGTCGGCCCGTTTGTGGCCCGTTAATACGTTGGGCCGTTTTCATAGCGTCATCAAATACAGCCTATTAAGGACGGCCCGTTATGGTCGGCCCATGAACGGACGACTCCAACTCTAGCCCGTTTATGACCATAATGCGGTCTGTTTTTGGCCCATGTTTGGCCAATCGATCATACGGCCCGTCTAAGGCCCATTGATGATACGGCCCGTAGAAGGCCCATTGTTTCTACGGCCCGTATAAGGCCCATTGTTTCTACGGACCGTAGAAGGCCCATTGTTTCTACGGCCAGTGTCACTACAATAAATATGTAGCCCATGGCCTATTAAAAGCGGGAAACTACTATAGGTTTAGACCTGCTAATGGCCCAAGATGATTATAGGCCCATGTTTTGGCCCATATGAGTAACGAGCCGGCCTGAAGACCGACAACACTGAGATCCACTGAACCTTCCGGCCTAAATTACAGCATACCGACCAAAGAATAAACCTAGACTATACAACAAAGAAATTACGGCATATTAGGAATCAAAGTTCGCTACCCGGTGATAATAAAGCGCAACATGACCGCGGATTACATACACTGGGCATCAAAGGTCGCCACCAGTGCATATAAACGCGCCGACAAAAGAATATACAAAAATGAGAGCACTTCAGAAGGTACTAGACTTGGCAAACTCGGCCCCCCGCAAGCAGCCGAACAAGCTGATGAGACCTCAGTTGTGTCAACGATAGATGCTTCATCCCTAGATGTATGGCACCATAGTGCACAAGGCAGTCCCCTGACATCTTCATTACATCTTTGACTTCAAGTCGGAGCTGAGCTGAAGCAAGCCTTTCCGCTTTAAGTTGAGACTGAAGAAGTCGAACTGATTGAGGCAGCGACTGCACAGAGGTTGTCTCACACCTGCTCGTGAGTAGCTTCAACTCACTGTCTTCATCAAGACAGGACCTTGGGGTCATCTCGCTGTCCTCAAGATGGTTTGGCTCACTATCTTTCCTAAAGTTCTGCCTGGCATAAGAGATACGACTCTGAAAGAGAAACAAGGAGACACGTAACAGGTTTCACAATTATATAAGCAACTAAATGGATCTGTTCTGCATAAGGAACATGTTTTTACAACTACAATTTAAAACTGGTAGTTGTTGCAAACATCCAATCAGATGTAAACAGCAGTGGAGGAAATGATGCCTATCCAAATCTATACTAGAACAAAGTTTGAAGGCTTGAGAAGGATGAACTTACATTACATGTTAACACAGGCTAGACAAAGCCCTTCTCCATGTTGATGGAAAGATAATTCAATAAATTCCCCAAAGAAAATTCTTTACAAGAGTTGCCATTATTCTACATTTTGCAAAGAGTAAATATATATCAAATAATATTGGAATAAACAGAGGATAATGAAGCTCAGGTGCAGACTGATGATACATAATCAAATAGCAATTAATTAAGTACAGTGTTACAAGGCAAAAGGTACTGACAAGAGGAATGCATACATCAACGTGTGCAGTGGCATTGGCTTTATTCAACATTTTGGTAAGAGTAAATGTAGATATGATAATTTGGAGAAAGTGGAGGGCAGGGCAGATAAGATGGAGAGTAATGCTAGACAATCAACTATCTCGCGATGCATGTACAGTAATACCACCACCGTCCGTTATTAGTTGTCGCTCAAATGGATGTATCTAGCACTATTAAGTTCTAAATACATCCAATTGATCAACAATTAATTCGATACAGAAGGAGTACATGACAAAAGGTACTTACATGAGTAATCCAAAACTTCATAACCATTGTGTTAATTCTACATTTATCTAAGAGTAAATATAGATCTTATAATTTCAAGCAAAGGAAGGATAAAGAAGCGAACATTTACAGTGATGCTACATAATCAAACAACAATGAGTGTAAGTATGCTGACAAAGGGCAAGAGGTACTGACAAGAGCAATGCAGAGCCCAGTATTGTCGTGAGATCCTATGATCCTTTGAGCAAGGAGATTCATCTGAAATTAGTTTGCATAGAAGAGAGAAGGTAAGGCACATGCAGAAATTTAGGAGTTCAAATTTTGAATTGATATCATAGACAGTACCTGACGCTGGGCTGTCAGCAGTTCTAATAGGGGTTTGGCCACTGGAGTAGGGGTAAAGTCTGTTACAGTTGGGCCTGTGTTTTCTGTGGCTGATGATCTATCTGATTTAACAGGTATCATTACCTTTTCCAAATACCTAGTTTGTACTCCTTGAGGATCTGCAATCACCCTCTTCCTTTTGGACATCTATTACGAAAGAACAACATTTCACTGGAAAAACATAGTATGGCGACACATGGAATAGGTACAGAAAATGGATAGGTATGGCATATACTCATATATAATGCTTAAACTAAGCAGATGGTGTAACAAAGTAGAAGTAATGCAACAGGTCAGATGCAAAATATGTGCGAGCAATACAACCTTGCCAAGTTAGAGCATGCACCTTGATGGGTGAATAAGATAGGCATCCTCCACAATGCCAAGTTTGTTAGCCAGTGGATCGTTCCGCAATATTCCTCTCATGTGCCCATTCTCATATTCATTTTGATAATGTTCAATACCTGACATGCATGAAAACATAAAAACAAGTGAGATTATCTTTGTAATGCATAAGGGATTCTAATCCAATACTTCCTCCCTGTAAACCCCTTTGTGCTATCTCTGCAACTTCTAAGAGGTGCCATGCATGTTGTAATTTGGTGTGTGCATTAATATAATGTGGCCTACTACTCAAAATATGAGAGCTCCAGAAGTGATGATACTTCGCAGATGACAGCTTCAACATATAGTAAAGAAGAACAAGTCGACCTGACCTAACAGATTCAAAATATACTAAGGGAGAATAACTCGACCTGACCAGTCAACCACAAGAGAAGAGGATCATCTTAAAGAAGAGCAGAAGAGCAAGCAGATTGAAGATATTACAAGTCTTTCTATACAATGTCGGTTGGCCACCCATGATGAACCAGACCGCACAGAGAAATACTATTCCTTCTGGTCTCTCCATATGTGGCTCACAGGCATTTCGAAACTAAAGTAGGAACATTTAGCTGACCAATTAAACATCTCTCAGTCTTACTAATATCAGCATAATATCAGATTTGAATTTGTACAACTAAGCTTGCTTAGCTCGATGGGTGGAGCAGTGCTATTACGACACGAACCACATAGGCTGATCATGGTCATCATAAAATGGGGAAACTGTAAGCATGATGAGTATAGTGTTTACCGTGGCAGTGGGATGGCAGATCTGAAGCTGCTAACAGCGCAAAGGGTAGTTAGCAACCGATATTTGCTTTGAAATAACAACTAAGATTTGGTATGAACAAGAAAGTACAGTCAACAAGTGACAAAGAAATGCAATTCTGCTGTCTCTCTATATGTCGCGACATGCATTTGGAAACTCAAGTGGGACCTTTAGCTAACCAATTAAATGTGTCTATTAACTAATATCAGTATCATATCACAATCATATTTGAACAACTAAGCTTTGGAACTTTGAGTGTTGTGTTGTTTAGCTTGAAGGGTGGAGTAATGCTAGTATGACAGAAAGCACCTACGCAGATCATAGTAGAGTAGATAAAAGGGGAAAACCCTAAGCATCAAGAGTAAAATCAGGAAAGTGGAACTAGCTGGACCAGTGGATGGCGCACATGCTTTTCGAAATGAATATAGGAACATTAGGTGACCAATTAAACATTCTCTCTTTTAGTAATATGAGCATCATATCAAATTCATATTTCAACACGTAAGCTTTGGAATTATGAGTGGCATGTTGTTTCGCTTGATGGGTTGAGGTCTCGAGGAGCAGTGCTAGCACGACACGAAGCAGGGAAGCACCTACGATGATGGTAGTGAATATAAAGGGGGGGAACCATAAGCTTTACGAGTATAGTGACCGTGACATGGCGGATCTGAAGGTGCAAACCGGACAAAGCTACTTCACAACCAATGTTTCTATTCAACTAGCCACTACGATTTGGTACGGACAAGAAAAGTATAGTAAACAATTTAAGATCTATTTTCTGGGTGAGATCAATAACTTAAGCACATATGGAACAGTACCACCTCTCTTGCGACGCCGTGTAGTCCCCTGCTGATACGTTGAGGGTGCTGCGGGTGTGATGGCTGTCGGCGGCGGGGAAGAAGACTTTAGATGGCAGACGGCCGGGTATGGGGATAAATCCTGTTGTCGTGGACGAGGCGGTCGTAGGAGCGGCAACGGCAAAGTGGACGACGGCGCCGATGAAGCGAGACGACGCGATGAAAGGATCCTGGTCCGGCGCCGTGGATGAGAGACGTCCATCTCTTGCAGTGGACGACGGGGTAGGGGTAGCGACTCCAGCAAGGTGGAGGATGGGGTGGCGGACGAAGGAGGCTGGCTGCAGTGGGGAGGTTGTCGTGGCGCCGACGGTGTATGAATGGGGAAATGGAGGGGGAGGGGGGTCTCAAACTTTGGGACGCGCTTGTCTGAAATGTGGGAAAGTTACGAACTTATCCCCCGTTTAAAATTTCGGACATCACGTCGGTTGGGGATAGGACGGTAATCTCGCATCTCCCAAATATTTGCCGGTAACGATTTCGGGCCAGGAGAGGGTGTTTTGCCGCCCACGGTTGGCTCCCACGGTGTATGAACGGGGCTGATAGGTAGGGTGGTTGTGTCACGTCTGAGGTAAGTTACACATCTGCCCCTATTTAAAATATTAGCCTACATCGATTTCGGACGAGGAGAGTTTGTTTTGCCGCGCACCGTGGATGAATGGGGAAATGGAGGGAGAGACACATGTCTTTCGGACGAGCTTGAATCAAATGTGTTTTGCCACCCACATTTGGCGCCCACCGTGTCTGAATGGGCTCAGAGGCCGTCGTGTCACGTCTGATTGAAGTTACTAGTCTACCCCTATCAACAACAGTGTAAATCCGGTCGATAAGGATGTCAAGTGTCAGGGGTAGATAGTAATTTCCATCTCGCAAACACTTGCTTCGGGCAGCCGACAAATGATAGTGGGTGTTTAGCCGCTTCGTTCAAAACTTGGGAGAATTAGCATTCACGTTTGCCCTGGGCCCTGGCAACTAAATACAAATCCAATTTTTATTCGATTACGAATATCCGCAGATAATTCTATGTTTTGTTATTTATTTCTTCAAAACCACAACCAAGATTTATTCCACCTTTATATATGATTATGATTTAGAAATGCCGTGATCTTCAAATTCAGTAGATTGGATACACTCTAAGTCAAATAGTTATTTCATCCAATACAATATGCGCACACGAAAAACAGTTCACCTTATGTCAATCATACAAGTACTGAGGATTACCTCGCCTGAAAAATTCGGATCATTACAACACATGGACAACATAGGGGGTCTTACAACATAATCCATTCAGAGACATGACACAACATGCAAGTACAATAATCTAATGACAATTTCAACTGCTATCTAAAGAAGAACTGGGATTACCCTGGGCTTCAGATAGCAGAAGCAGCAGGACCTCCTCCGTCTTCAAATTCGACATTCTTACTTCCTCCAATTCTTGGGTTGCTTGCATAATGTGCGCAGCTAATTGCATAATTTCCAGCTTCAAGATCGAGATTACCTCATTCATGGCAGCCACACCATCTCTTTCTGCCTCTAGTAGAGCCTCAAGAACTATAATATCTGTGCTCAGACTGCTCTCCGGCGGTGTTGCTTCTGAACTGCTACCATCTGGTAACATGGATGGCGCACTGCTTCCACAAATAGATTCTGGGGTTGTACATTGTGTCCTAGTGTGAATGGCATCCTGAAAGGTTTCCGCTGGACAGAAGTAAGAGATAGTTATCGCATGATCCAGGCAGTAAGCTTACATGGTAAACGACATACGAATTATTGCCGAGCATGGCAAGCTATATTTAAATGGTTCGAAGCAGCATCAGCCGAAAACAAATTAAAATGGTAAGATGAAACTAGGGATGTAAGTGGCAAATAAACGACATCCTCCAGTCCCATCTAGTTAGTTTTTGCTAGCTCCCTGGTTCATTTTCCTCAAAAAACAAAAACTCTTTTGAACTATCATACCACCAGTGGACTTTAATCGGGATTAAACGGGACCCAGTTGACATCCCTAGTTGAAAGGGAGTGTACCACCGCTATATTTAAGTTGCCAATGCATCTAAGCAATTGAAATAATCTGAGAAAGCACTTAATAGTGTGGCCTCATATAAACTACGAAGACAGTCTTGTGATGAAGTTCACAGGAAAAGTTAAGTACTCAAATGAACTAGGCATGCATTTCTTTATGATAGTACAGCAGGCACTGCTGACATATTGGCCAACTCAGGTATAGCGTAACAAGTAACAAACAAGCATTCGAATCAAGCAATATAGCAAAGCAGACAACTGAACTATTTGTTATTCTGTAGGATTACAGGTTGAGGGCACAAGCCAAGAAAGCAGCCCACACGCATTACATTTCACATGTACTAAAACACACTAGCTTACCATATGTTGCTGTGAAGCCTCGCTGCTGTTGCAATGTTCTTTGAAGATATCGTCAGCATCCCGTGGTTGCAAATCTACATGTTGTAGTTTATTCTGCACCCTCTATTTAGGTAAAATTAATTTTATTCGCATGCACTGGTTCGAATTGATCATCAATGGTTCATCTAAACTAATCAAAGAAGGATGTGTGCATACACGACAATATATATGTTTCCCTCTATTTTTATGCTTGCTTGAGGTGCCAGCGCCAAAAGAACAAATATTTTGCTTGATGGGGTTGGTAGCTCCATAATTAATAGAAGCATAAAATTAGTCATGCAACTTAGGAAGATCAAGAACACACAAAAAAGTAATGAACAGAGGCTCGTAGCAGTGATGTAATAGCTAGCATCAGAAAATGTAGGGTAAAACAAAGAAAAACCAGCGGAACCACATGCTAGTTTGCTGATGTGTAATTAAGCATAGAGAACATGAAGCAGTCTGATGGAACCAACAGGTGGCATCAGAACAACACCATTATCATAAATATGGCATGCAAGAAGTAAAATAGTAGGCAGTGATATCTAGGAAGTACAGTAATACTTAGGACAAAACTAAAGCATATTAACTATATGTGCACTGGTATGTAATTTAGCACATGTAACATGTTCACTGCCAGAATGGCCCTACAGGTGCAAGCAGAATAACGCGTCTCATGAAAAACTGAATGATGCCCTGAAGAAATTCAAAGGTGCGGTGCTTATGCTAAGAAAGTGAACGTAGGCGCCGGCCGTTGGATAATAGTACCTGATTCTTGGCGGCGTAAGGGTATCGTTGGCATACTTGATAGCTAAGGATCACGATGGTGCTCGTGTTGCGGTTGAGTTTGGGCCGGCTGTCGCCGTCGCTGAAGCGGCTCCGGTGCGACGGTTGGGGCGCCTGTCGACATACAAGAAAGCTCATCAGTGGTAAGTGAACAGTTGCACGATAAAGAGAAAAACTGAAGGAGGACAGATCGAAATAACCTGATGAGGCTGCGGCGTCGGCAAAGCAGGGCCGATGGAGTTGAATATGGCGTCCATGGAGCGGGTCCGGTGCAGTGGACGAAGGCTTCGGCGGGCGCGTTGTACAGTGCTTTCGGTGAGGCGGATCTGTTGCGGCGGACGAGGGCTTGTATGAAGGGCCAGCGAAGGGACGGACGAGGGAGTCAGTGAAGGGCCTACACTGTGGTGGACGAGGGTGTTGGTTAAGCAGATCCGGTGCAGTGGACCATGATGGCGGTCAAGGATATCTGGAGCGGTGTACAAGCCAGTCGCTGAAGCGGCTCCGGTGAAGTGGTGAATTGGCAGTTGGGGCTTCCAAGGTGCGGAAGGTAGATCCGTCGGGGTGTGAGGTCCACCGCTGCGGCAGAGGACTAGATTCGGCGGCTTGCCGTGGTTGGGGGGTCGGAAAGGGGAAGGGGAGGGGCTCTGGGGAAGAATGTTGGGGGCAAAGAGGGGAAAACAATGGAGTTACCAAAGCAGCCCTTTTCCGTTCATGTGGCAAGGGTAAAACAGGAATATCGCAGGGCTAAAGTTTCGGGCGCGAGATATTTCGATGTGAGCGGGAAGTTGAAAGCTTTTGGCGCCTGAAATTATATTCTGCTCTTGTACGGCCGACTATGATATCATGGCCGAGAATTTGTTTGTTTTGCACGCAAAAAAGTGCAAGTTTTGAAAATCAATGTCTACAACTCGAAACTTAGATTGTCCATTCAATTCAAATATGGATCATTGAGCTACTACAAGCAAATACCATCATATGGTCCAATTCAAATGAAATTCCAAATGTGTTTATCCTAAATATGATGACAAAAGCAAAAATGTGTATGTGTATGAATAAAGTGGATGATTATAAAGTTTGAACATGCCCGTATGTGTATATCTCTAGGTTTGATATATGATTTTGAAATCAAGAAATCCCGGCTTAAAAATGTACCTCCGTTTAAATGAATTACAAAAGCTAATGATGGAGTCGAATTCCAAAATTTCAATCTTAGGTTTGTAATTCTGGTACATCAAAGTATATCACGCATGTCCAAAAGTATCGTTATCTCATAGTCCAAACTGTGAAACAAATTGATCAACCTTGAGTGCACACACTATTGACCATGTATATCTCAATTACGCTAAAGTCCCTCAAATATAGACACCTCACTCTTTATCTGAAGCAAACCCCCCGACCTTGTTGCCCACCCCCCCCCACACACACAGAAGTCATTCTCTCCCCCAAACACCAACACACGAGCACATTAACACCCCTCTCTCTTCTAAAGTCCAGACCCCAATATAGGTCTCTATCACTTTATCTCTTGGGAATGCACACATCTCTTCCCCACTCTCTAGCTAGGTCTCCCGACATCTCTCTTTACCAAGAACACGCACTATGTAGAGTGTATCTTTCCCATAAACACAAAACGTCGCCCCCAAACGTCTATCTCCCTAGTTATGTGGTTCTCGCACACTCACCTCACACACCACCGCCACTTCAAAACAACCACACTTTGTCTCCTTGTGCACCACTCTCCTCTTTCTATCTCTCCCACATGCGGACCCGCCCCAGCTCCTCCCTGTATACATATATGTCGTGACTCTTTCCATAGCTCCCTAATGTGTCATCGTTCTCGATCTCGCACATTGTTCTCTACACCATCTATTCTAGATCTCTCATGAAGTCCCTATCACACACACGATGACTCGCTTCCCTTGCGTCTCCATACATAGGCCAATTTCAAACAACATCAACATTGTCTCCCTATCTATACGCCATTTATGGACACAAACGCCCCCTCTCTTCCTCTCTCTCTCTCTGTCGCTAGCTCTCTCTCTCTCTCTCTCGCTCTCACACCCCTCTCCCACACATAATCGATGTCTCTTCCAAATAGTCTGCTCCCCCTGCCCGCACCTATGCTATCCTGCTACTACACATGTCACACCATTCCCCCTTCCCTTATACTAGGTTTACATAATTAGTGGTCTCTCTACTCCACATGCACACACTCCCTCTCACACACAAACGCGCGCACAAACACACACAGACACGCACAAACACCCATTAATCTGGATCCTCATCTCTCCCCGTGTCCGCATGTGTATCTCGCACACTCACTCTCTAATTATGTATATGTGTCTCCACGTTACACAACACAAAGCCCCATGTACATGTCTCTCTCTCCTCCACACACATAGACACAAAGAA
The DNA here is from genome assembly GCF_018294505.1 of Triticum aestivum. Classification (NCBI taxonomy): domain Eukaryota; kingdom Viridiplantae; phylum Streptophyta; class Magnoliopsida; order Poales; family Poaceae; genus Triticum; species Triticum aestivum. Next base: position 424,897,295 of record NC_057805.1, on the reverse strand, counting down.
TCAGTTATCATTAGCTCAGTCTCTAGACATATCACACACACACTGTCTCTCTCTCTCGCAAACACGCTCAACAAGGGTTTCCCCGTGAATAACTTACCGTCTATTCATCAACAGTCATGGCAGTACGGCGAACACGAGACATGAAAAAGAATAAATCTACACGTGCTTAGACCACCTAGTATGACTACTAGGACTAGAGCAAGCCAAAAAGCGCGCCGCCGTCACCCCCTCGTTATCGGTGACGGGAAAACCTTTGTTTTACACACCCGAGAAGTCATTGTGCTAAGGCCTCACATGCTGAGGCGTTGAATAGAATGTAGATGCTAGTTTACGAAAGCAAGTATCGATAATACGTTTGTATCTCCATACTTATATTTCTTCTCTTATAAAAACCGAGTTGGTGATGATGGTACGCGTGCCATCTTGCAATATAGACCATCCGATCTATATCTAACTGATGGAAATTAAACTAAAAGATACCCGCACCCCTCTCCACATTTGCAGACAAGGCCTTCCCTCGTTCATCCTTATCTCCAACAACCTCATTGTTGAGCAATTAAGAAAGGAAGCCTCTAGAGCAAACTGGCCTGGTGGCCGCTCCCGGCGTCATCAATCCCCACGCCTCCGCTCAGTCCGACCACCGATCACCACCACGCCCCACTCCTCTTCACCTTATCTCCTATTTCTCGAGATATCATTAGTTTTTACACATGGGATTACTCCCGCATGGGTCAATCACAATGAGTGTTTTTATAAAAAAATGCATCTTGATGTTCCGTGCAATGCACGGATCTTGCTAGTACTCCTACAGAAGACTAAGTTGGTGATGATGGTGTGTCTGCCATCCGTCGTTTGTGACCATTAGATCTACGTCTAACGACTGTGAGGTAAGTTGTTGCCTTTTCTCACAAAAATCCCACTTGTCTACCAATTTGCAGAAAAACCCATAATTAGTATCTTAAAACCAACCACATCCCTCCCTGACCTCACCAATACAACCCAAGGAATATATTCTAATTGAAACATAATATATCTCTAGTGATATATGTATATCAAAATTAGAGTGTTTTGTATCAAGTTTGTGAATAATTATTATTCTAATTATGATTCGTTGCAACGCACATGAACATTGCTAGTATTTCCAACCATGCAATTTTTTTCCATAGTATTCCACAGTTTCGAGTTTTCCATCAAGATATTAGTCACTCATGGTTGATATTTACTTTCAATCATGTACACATATGCACTATGTAACTAGCCATGCTTATTGGGTTCCAAAGCTTAACTTTCACTCCTACTTACAATATGTAGAGTATTTAACAAAAAACTACCACTTTCAACCAGCCCTAGGAAGAATCTATTGTACAAAAAATAGCAAAAACATACCCAAAATTTCTTAATCCACGCCAAAAACTACTACCTACCGATTAGGTTAGTTTAAACCCATTTATGACAGGGTTGGCCCACACGTCCGTGCTGATGAGGTAGCTTAAACCAACACATTTTGTTTGACCGTTGACACGAGGGACCCACATCTGACCTTCTATCCTGTTATTCCCTCTCAAATCATTATTTTTCCTGAACATTACTTCAAACAATGCTCATGCGTGTTCGTCAGTGGCGCCGGTGATGAGCGAGTTGGCCGCCGCTCCGCCGGACGGGCCGGATGCCGCGCTGGCCTCCGCACGGGTTGGCAGGCTAGCCCGAGCGTGACTCATGAGCGAGCAAGCCGCCGCGCTGGCCTTCGCTCGAGCCAGATGGCTGGCCTTAGCGCAACATGCGCGAGCAAGCCGCCGTGCCGCCGTGCCAATCTAGCTAGCAAACCTTGCAGACAAGCAACTCGACGGAGCTCTCTTGGTTAGCTAGCGGCCGCGAGCGCCGGACGGAGCTGGCATCCGGGCTGCCGCAAGATGGGCTCTGCACCGCCGGCGGTTTTGACCTCGCCTTCTGCCGGCGGCGGTAGCTGTGTCCCATGGCCGAGGATGACTAGGTGGACAGGCCGGAGGTAGGAGGTCACTCGGGGATTTTTGTGCAGACTGACATGTAGGTCCCACAAGTCATAACGCCCCGGTCGAATAGAAGGCGTTGACTTAATGGGTGACACGGGCCCTGTTTGGATACTCTAAGTCAGAGGTTAGATTCTAACCCTGAACTAACTCTAACCAAAGTGGTGTTTGGATGGCAGGGTTAGATTGACAACAAATGTATCCAAACAGGGCCATGGGTTGAAACGTGCCTATAACGGCACTTTGTAGAGTAGTCGTTTCTTGGTAGGGCTGGTTGGTAAGAGCATGTACAATGGTTGATAAGGTAGTCTTATCTTAAGTCTGCCACGTATGCAAGTGGTAGTAGTTTCTTGGCATTATTAGTGGTTTCTTGCATTATTAGGGGTTTCTTGTAAGGAACTATGTACTACTAGCGACAAAAGGCGATTCTAGGTTGCGTTGTACTCCAATGAGTACTACTAGTGGTCGCGGGAGTGTATACCTCGTTTTGTGGGTTCGATCCCGGCCGAACGCACGACAGCCTTTTTTTAAATAGTAACTTCGCTGCGAGCCAATATTTTACACGGGTAGTTTGAGTTTTGAAGTCAAACGGACGTGCGGCACCACAATCTAGGTGCACTGGATAGCCTAGCCACGTGAACGGGTTTTCCTTCCCAGCATCTCATGGATTGCGTGCTCGCCCTAGCCGCACCTCGCTTGCAGCTTCCTCATCAGCTAGTAGCATATTTAAACTAGCGCCTCCCAATTAAGCCCGAGGAGCCGGAAAAGCCTAGCGGGGCATTGGGAACTATGCAATATGGATCTGTACGTAAAGTGCTCTACTACTACTCTGTAGCTTGTGGCGTTGCACGCATGGACTTCACTCCATTATTGGCTCTACTATAAAAGAAATTCCTCTTGACGTGTTTTTTTTTTGAAACGGAGGCAAAAGCTTTGCTTCATATCATTCATAAAGAAGGAACTACTAACAAAGTTCGACGAGATCAATTACACCTCCAGAAATGGAAGCGAAAAGCCTAGTCTGGCTGTATCAAACAACTCAAATGTTCTGCCCCCGCTGTAACCGTTGCTGATAAAGAGGCTGCTAGTGTGTGCGTGAGAGGAGCGGCTGAGTAGGCCAGCTACGTGAGAGGAGCGGCTGAATAGAGCACCGAGAGTACCCACTAGGCCACTACGCAGGTGTACTTTCCCTGCATTGATAGTACAGCGATGGTTCTAGAGAACAATAGTAACCTCTTCCAACTGTAGCTCCTTGGCCCTGAGATTCAAGAGTTCAAAACTAGTGCACTATACTAGAAGTACAGTACATAGCACTAGTAGTACCCTCGCACTACTAGTAGAGAAAGTAGTACTAGTACTGCTACAGTACGAGTACGTACTCCTCCGTCACATAATGTAAGACGTTTTTGACACTAGTTGGCGCGTACAAAAAATAGCAAAAACATACCCAAAATTTCTTAATCCACGCCAAAAACTACTAGCTAGTGCCAAAAATTTCTTACTAGTGCTATTATTTACAGTATAATGCAATCCCATAACGTCCCATAATGCTAGTACTAGTAGTAAATTCCATCTGTGCCCCCAATTCCTTAGTTGTGCTCAGTTTTCCCCATTTGCGAAATTTGGGTCCTTTTTGAGCAATTTTTCGGGGGGGGGGGGAAGTGAGGAAAATGTGAAAGCAGAAAACCCAACACATGGGGAAAAGTGAGGAAAAAGTTAACGAATGGGGAAAAGTGAGCACAACTAAGGAACCGGGGGCATAGAATTAATAATCCCTAGTAAATAATAGCCTCACCCCTTCGCTACAGTTGGAAGGAACGATCTACAGTTGGAAGGGATGAGGCCCTGCGGTTACTACGCTCTTATCTCCTCCTCGCCAGTTCCCCTCCCCCCGAAGAGAAGGCAGTTCGTCGCTGCTCCCATGGATTCGCCAGGTGGTTCTCCTCCTCGTCGGGGCTGGGAGACCTTGGACGACGATCCTCTGGGAGAAATCGCACGCCGCTCCGACGTCCTCACCGCCGCAAGACTCGGTGCTTCCTGCACCAACTATTTCAAGACGGTGCTTAAAATGGCTTGGAAAAGGCCATGCTTGTTGGTCTTCCATGCGTCCTCGAGGAGAAGGTTCTTCTATGGGACAATCCTTCGAACAGTCAACCGCTCCCTAGCCATGGTTGCACGTTGACTCCGCTAGAGTTGCCGACATTGAGAGGTAGTCGGCTTTTGTCCGATGAGCAGGTCAGTAATGGAGTTTGATCATTTAGTACTTAGTTATTCCATTTCAATCCCGTAATTTCTCCGCTGCCCACCGTCTTATATATAGGTCTGGGTCGGTGCCAACGAAGATTGGCTTGCATACCTCCGGCCGGATACCACCATCATTTTGCACAACATCCACAACAGTGCGGCCGTTCCGGTAGTCCCCTTCTCCACCATTGGGATCTTCCTTCCGGACTGGCTGGGCTTGAATACGTATGATGATGCCTACATGAGATTGAAGAAGATAGCAATTGCGGACCCGCCGACAAAGTGACGCGGCTACGACGATTACTATCTCATCGCGGTGTTCGACATAAGGATTGCCATCAATGCAAGAGGCAGTAACGGCAGAGGCTGGCACATGTTGGCGGCGGCAGATTTGTACCCCTACACGTTCGAAGACGCCGTGCGCCATCTAGGACGCATCTTCGCGGTGACAAGCCAGTGGACTTGTTTCATCTGGTTGCCATCCTATGGTACGGGAGATTACAAACGGAATGCACAAACCATCATTTGCATCCCTAACGGTACTCCATTATTTTGCAGGGACCAGTCATCCCGCGATCAAAATAAGATCGCCGATCCTGGATGTGCATTTGCATCCGCGATTCGGTCTAACCTGGAACCTTGTAGCTGACTTTGGCATATTGGGATCAACTATCTTAGCAATCGTTACCCATGGTACCACTGATGTGCAACATGGTCACACAATCTACCATGATCGGACCGTCACCATCTACCCAGGTATTCCATTTTTTAACCCTCTCGCCTTCTCTTTCATTGTTGTACTAGTACTCTACTTACGTACTAGTAGGAGTACTTTTTGCCTTGGAGGACGCGTATAGCTAGCTAGGCCCTTGAAGACTTGAACCCACTAGCTGCCACCATTTTTGTTTTTCCATGTCTTACTATCTCATCCATGTAACCAACAGTGGCTATATATAATAAGCCGGTTATTTTACTTCCTCTATACCGAAGTAGTACTATTTGCTGCACAGTATTACTGACTGCCATATTTGAGCACAACATTATTATGCATGGACCTTGACTATGTATGTCACCATGTGTCTAGATCTGAGATGCCGCGTGTACCAGATGAACGGCGCCGAGTTCGACCCCCGTGATGCTATGTGGGTGCCGAGGAACACTCTTGGAGAGTACTCGCTTTTCATTGGGGACAGCTACCCCATTGTGAAGCGGGTGCCACCTTCCGTGCACGACACGGAAGGCCTGCCGTTCATGAAGCATGGTTGTGTCTTCCGTGCGCACTGCCGGATGAACGACATGCTGGGACACACTATCCCTGATTTATGCCGCTTCAGCTTGGATGAGTCTCCATCATGTGGAACCGGACTAGAAAGCTGCGACAATGATTCCCGTTGCCCACTGCTATGGATCGTGCCATCCATGAAGAACACGTGGGACTGGAACCTCGAGGAGGACATGTAGCCCATCTATAACGTGTAAGTGGAGTACGGTAAATTGTGAACGGTAGCGCTGTGAATATATGTAGACTAGTCGTGCACAAATTTATCACATGAATTGGAGATGAACTTGTGTGGCATACTGGCATTTGTCCTTTAGAATTTATTACTAGTAAATGTGTTATGTGTACGTGCAACTTGTGTGGTTGTTGCACGGTCTCCAACACGCTCTTTGAGAAAAAAAGGTGGCACAGCTTTGGATATACGTGACGTGGCGGCATCATACAGTAGCATCGTTCGCTGTAGTTGTAGTACGCTCCTACTAGGATGAAAACTCCTATAAAACCTTGCGCTTGGCTCTTTGCCTCTTCAGGAGGTTCAACAGTTTGTACTCGTGTGAACCTTGCACTTGGCTCTTCGCCTCTTCGGAAGGTCCAACAATGATGATACTACAGTACACATTATGCTTCTGGCAATCTGACATCGACTGAACTGCTGCACGTCCACCGCGAGGGCGAGGGCGAGGGAGAGGGAGAGGGAGAGGGCGCGCTGTAGTCAAAACCCTCTCCTTGTCCTGCGAACCACCGCGCGCGTGGGCGAGGGAGAGGCGTAGTAAGCAAGCTTCTCCTCGTTCGGCGAGTTGACAGGACACATCAAAGCAGTACTAGTACTAGTCCATACTGCGTCCTTTCCAGTTAGTATGGCTTAATTTGAAACGAGAAAAATACACTGGCGGTCAACGTATGTAACAATACGCTCTTTACGGTCACTATATATAGTTTTGCGGTGATTATACGATCACTAGCTCATCGTAGAGCACCATATTGCACCCTACTGACCGGCCACATAGTCGACGTGGCACTTTATTGACTGGTTAAATTGTCACCTGGTTTCTGGGTCCCACGTGTCAGTTGGCAGAGCAAAGAAATCAGCTAAAAAAACAAAGAGTGTAGTACATCTACACTTCCAATGCATTTAGCCTTTAATCTAAATCGATATTGATTGACTAATGCACCAACTTGTGCTCTAGGTGTAGGCTACATGTCTATCCTTAATTACAGCATGCAACAACCTTCATTTAATCTTCTTCTCTCAATGGTTGCATGCACACATAACTTTTGGGTGTTAATTATGCCCTGGTTAATGTATAAATCTCTAAATGTACAGTCTTTCACGGACGTAGGGAGTAGGTTGAGCACTTGAGCGTGACCGTGTGTGTTGCGTCGTGTGCTGTGTGCCGCATGGGTGCGTGAGTGTTGCGTGCGTCCATGTGTATGTGTGAGTGTTGCATGTTGCATGCATGCATGGGGCTTACTCCCTCCCATTGACATGTTCATATTTCAAGCATCCTCTGTTCCCTCCATATGGTGATACTCCCTATGTTCCCAAATACGGAGTAAAATCCTCCCTCTGTTCCCAAATACGGAGTAAAATCCTCCCTCTGTTCCCAAATACGGAGTATTTGTCTTTCTAGAGATTTCAACAAGTGACTACGTACGGAGCAAAATGATTGAAGTGAGCGTAGAGGCATAGGGATAATGTAGAAAGGAAGTCTTTGCGATCCATTATTCCCCATCTCGGTCAGAGAGAACTATTCAACTAGTCTTTGCAGTGAAGTGACAATACACGCTGCAACAGATGGGACACTTAATTAATAAGCCGAACCAGCGTGTTGGTGTTACTAAATCAGCCTTACCCATTACTGCCATCATGTTTGCCAGTAGAGCACGCTTCTGTCCTCCATTAACTGACATATGGGCCCTCTTGTGGTAGACCCACATGTCATCGGTGTAACTATTTACACTCCGAAGGACGGTATATCCTGGTAGTAGTAGTAGAACTGAGATTTAATGCACTTTCTTCCTGGTCGTCCACTCTTCTTCCTCCTCTCTTCTTCTTCCTCCTCTCTTCCCCATCATCGGCCGCACACCATTTCCCCCCACTCACTGGTCGCCCGCCCGCGCTATCTTCCTTGGTAGCTCACGCGTACCATATCCCCCCGCTCACTGCTCGGCCACACGAGGAGAAGCTTCTTCGCTCGCCCGCCCGAATCCACTTCCCCACTGGCTCGCAGGCACCGAAAACCCCAATGGCAGAACCGACTGACACGCAGAGCCGCGATTGGAATTCCCTCCCCGATGTTCTCTTGGAGCAGATCTGTAATCGTATGGACCTACTTAGCACCGTCCGTCTGGCCTCATGCTCGGTGTCTTTGTACTGTCTACTCGTCTGCAACCGGCCGGATCTTGTCAAGACACCCTGCTTGCTGATGCCCGATCCTTTCAGGTGGCCCAGACACCGACTTGATGATCCTACGGAGGTTGCCGTGGTGCCCCTCGACATGCTACCACTACCCGTCCACCTGCCCTTCATGCGCGACCACTACTGGGCGGGCATGAAGGCCAACTGGATCATCCTCATCCACCAATCCGGTAGTCCGTGGCGTCTCGTGGATATCTACACCCAGTGAGAGATCACCCTTCCATCTTTGGATACCGCCGCCATTGAGCCTCGCGGCCCGCCGGACACTCCTGCCTACTACGCACGAGATGCGTCGAGCTTTTGGTTCGACCTCTGTTTGCTGAAGGTTGTAATCTGCGAAGTGCCCACACCATCAGAAGACTCCATGGATTACAAGCTCATTGGCGTGTTCAACATGGGATTAGTCTATCTGGAATCCGGTCGCCATACATGGTTATGGCTCATCGTCGATCCTCTTCACCCAACACTTATGTCTGATGCTATAGTGCATGATGGCATCGTTTATGTGGTCGACGCACAGATTGGCTGCCTATACTAGTGGAATCTATCGTCGTGTAATTGTTCTATCTCATCTCATCTTTACCTTCAGAATACGACTGCATGTTCATTGTTACAAATTTAGAATATATAGTATGTCTATAACCACATCATTGCTATATGTTCCTCTCATTTCCTAGATTTTAATGACCACACATGTTACTGTTAGAGTTGATATGAGAACAATTGGTATCTAATGATTATTAGAATAGATATTATGAGTATAACCTCATGATTGCTATATGTTACTCTCATTTCCAGGATTTTTATAACAATGCATGTTATTGCTTAGAGTTGATATGATAACTGTAGTAAGTGCATAGAATATGAGTAGGCCCTGTCATATCTGTTTTCCTCTCATTGTTACATGATGTTTGAACCATGATATATTGCTAGAATATGAAAGCCATTGTCTTATTTTTTTAACTTGGGGTATGATTATGACCACGACATTGCAATTCTCTGTCTATGGTATGTGTCACTGTTATAATAATCTTAATTCCACACATACTCTAAACATGATTTTTTACTTTTGTCCTTTTGGTCTCTAATTTGAATTGTTGCAGCAGACGCAAATGCGCTGGCCTTCATGATTCCAGGACCTGGAATCATACCAGCCGATGGGTGGTGGTTTATCGCTCATTCAGCTGACGGTGGTCATTTGATGCTCATTTGCACGTACGAAATTGACCAAACCATTTCATCAAACCACATGCAGTACAATGCCTGGGGCGTTCGTGACATTGATGGCTATGGCTGCTTCGTGTTCGAGAAAGATCCCAGCTCTGTTGGGCCAGGCGTATTCAACTGGAGGCGGGTTTACAGCCTCGGCAACCACTCCATGTTCCTCGGGCTCAATTATCCGATCATCCAACCAATCATCGATCATATCACCGGCGATGATTACCGTGCTATGCAACTTCCATTCGCCGGGGGGGGACTGTGTTTACACATCATACCATGGGTTTCATGAATCACCATATCTAGAGATTCGTCGACACAGCTTGTTGTGAGATAATCTTCAGTGTGTGAAAGGCATCAAGCTTCCATGCGATGGATGGCTTTTGCAAACCCGACATGCGGCAATGTGGTTCATGCCAACAGCAAATATGCACAACTTGATTCGTACTGATATGTAGACTGAGCCATGTATTCTGCTGCTTAGCACGACCCTCTTTTGTTGGACTGTTGTTAGTATGAAGCACTCCTCTGGTTTGAAGGATAGATACCTTTCTGGGATCAAGTGCATCCTAACTCACCTGCGCAGGATGTACTGATAATGACGATGGAGATGCTGTGCAGTATATATATATATATCACTTAGGCTTCAAGTGCGTACTTGTTAGTTAAACCTATGGTTAAAATGTGACACTAAATACGACTAGTCAGTAGTACAGTAGCAGTACTAGTATACGTCGGTCAAATTATTCATCATGTCCACACACTGAATTGACATGACAACACACTGCGCGTGAGGTGACACAAGAATCCCGGCGGCGTGTTCGGGTATTCTGAACTTCAGATTTGGAGTACCACTTATCTGTCAAAATCTTTCATCATTCACTTAAAACAGTCGATTGATCATACATTGAGTACCATATAACTGGAATTAACCCATGCAAGTCGAAGAAGGATTGGTCGGTGTTGCCGGCTGGCGTCAAGTTCGATCCCACGGATCAGGAGCTGATCGAGCACATTGAGGCCAAAGTGAGTGCTGACAGCGCGAGATCTCACCCTCTCATCGATTTGTTCATACAAACCATCGACAGCGAGCATGGCATATGCTACACCCATCCTGAGAAATTTCCAGGTAAGACACCGATCGGCGTTTACTTGCACAAACATATTCCTTTGTTTATAGCTCTATTTTTATTTTTAGACGCAGACCTGGTGAAGCAATTACAATTTGACAGTTAATAAAACGTGAAACAAGTGACTGCAACATGCCAAAGATGTTATGAAAATGCAACTACGTACACTAAAACCTGTATTCGACAATACTGCAGGTATCACACTGAGTGGCCTAAGCAAGCATTTCTTCCAGCGCAATTCCAGGGCGTTCAAAAGGGGCACGTCGACGCGTCGCAAGATACAGTCGGAGTGCGGCATGCACGCGATGTGGCACAACACCGGCAATACCTTGCCGGTGATGATCAACGGCCGGCAGACGGGTAGCAAAATGGTTCTAGTGCTGCACACCAACAAGAACTTCGACCAGCAGAGGACCAACTGGGTGATGCACCAGTACTACCTCGGGGACCTGGAGCAAGAGAAGGAGCAGGAGCTGGTCCTCTGCAAGATTTTCTACCAGACGAACACTAGGGCCAGGAATAAAAAGATTATAAGTTAGTTTGGTATTGGTACTTGTACTACCTTGTCGTCCGCAAGTTGGTATTGTTGTTAACGATCTTTTGGTATGAACTTGGCATTTGCTCCAACCATCATGCCGAGGGTCGACGTGGATATAAAGCTGAATCATTTGTTTCGAAACGAATTTTCAGGCACCTGCTTTTTATTTGATGGGTAGCATAAGCACCTGCCGTTCGAATTCTCAGTTCTCCAAATTTTTCGAAACAAGTGCATGTTCTTATTATCACGATGAAAAAACAATATCCCTGCTGCATCCCAGTTATCAGTCTGTACTTGCAGAATTCTCTCGTTTATTGAGCACGTATATTGTTTTTTCAGTTCGAGCAAGTTTCAACTGGGCTGTAGACTGCCTAGGCTTGGTTTTGTTTTTAACAGTCCCAGCCCATGACGACAACGGGGCACAAAGATCCAGCAGGTATCTACTGGCCTTTGGCCTGCCAGCGTTAGTTATATTTTGTCTTACAACATCCGCAGGCACTTTTTTTACAGAATCAAACACACAACCCATTTCTATTTTCCTCTTGAAACGCATGTCCTACATCCGTTTTCTAATCTCTACCTATAGTGTTGCTAGTTCATATACACGTATCATTATATTGAAAATACATAAAATTCACTTTTCATATTTACATCCTTATTTTTGTTGTTGTTTTCCCTCCCAGCGCTGATTTTTTTACCACTGGTTTTTCCTTAAACCAACTCAATTGTCCCACGTCTTATTTGCTTACAAAAACAAAACGATTTTTTTGGCAAATCAATAAGTTCTTAAAAAAATGTTTATCATTTCGGGATTACAAAAGTTCGGACTCCACCGAAATATGCAAAATAAGGTTGAACTTCTTTACCGTGGTCCTGGGCAGAAAATGGGCTGTAATAAATTACTTAAGAATTAGCAAATGGGCTGCCAATTGTTAAAAAATAGCAAATGGGCTCTATGTTGTCTGCCACAGATTTGGAGGCTGACTTGTGGGCCTACTAAGTTCATGCGTACACAAGGTTTATCAAAAAATAAACTTAGTTAACAATCGACTCTACCAGCGTCAGACCGTTAGATGTCAATCTAACGGCAATCGTGCTTCTTCAGTCTCTGATCTTCCTGCCCCAGCCGCCCAAACCAGCGCCGTCGGAACCGCCTGCTCCCGCCTCTCGTGGCCGGCTGTGCTGCCGGGAAGGCCTCACGGCCCCATCATATACTCGCATCCATGGCCTGTCTATCCCTCTACTCACCCACACCTCCTGTTATTTTCCGGCGACGGCAGCCGAACCAGTCAACCCTCGTACTCTCCACCGCATGGGCAGCCACTGCCATGTCTTCCCCGGCTCCACGTCGTTCCCTTTGTAGGCCTCGTTGTCGTCCACCGCCCTGGTGCTCTCGGCGCGGCGTGGTCAAGGTGGTCAACGAACAACATCCATCAGAAGTGGAGTGTACGTGGAGAGGCTGACAGCTGGGTTCACGGCCGCACACAAGGAAATGCCTCCTTATTACGCACAAAATAATGATTCCTCCACATGACATCTGGGACCCACCGGAAGGGCCTCTGTATTTCATGAAAAAAGTTCCCTCCGCTGACAGATCGGACCCACCAACCATATCTTCGCACGCAAGGAAGTGCCTCCTTATTGCGCATAAAAAAAATGAATACCCCCTGCCAGCTGGGACCCACCACAGTGGGAGGCTGACTTGTGGGCCTACTAAGTTGACGGGGACGGAGGGCTTTGTCAACTTAGTCAATATGAACGATTCTAGCTCCAGTGACCGTACGATGTCCATCCAACGGCCTTAGTGCTTCTTCAACCTCTGGTCTTCTTGCTCCAGCCGCCCAAAGCAGCGCCGGTCATGCCTCATGCTCCTGCCTCCCGTGGCCGGCTATGCTGGCGCGGAGGCCTCACCGCCCCCTACTATTCCCACCGCTGGCTAGGCCCTGCGGTGATGGTAGCCTCACACCACAGCCGAACCAGTGAACCCTCGTACTCGTCTCCGCGCGGGCTTCCACTGCCGCATCTTCCCCGGCTCTGTGTCATCCCCTTCCTAGGCCTCGCCGTCGTCCACCGCCCTGGTTCTCTCGGCGCAACGTGGTCAACGTGGTCAAGGAACGGCTTCCATCGGACGTGGACTGTACGTGGAGAGGCTGACAGCTGGGTCCACGGCCGCATCAAGGAAGTGCCTCCTTATTGTGTGCAAAATAATTATTCCTCCACCTGACAGCGGGGACCCACTGGACGGGCCACTGTATTTCGTGAAAAAAAAATTCCCCCTGACTGCTGGGACCCACCAGCTACATCTTCGCACGCAAGGAAGTGCGTCCGGGCAAAAAAATGATTCGCACCCCTGACTGCTGGGACCCACCAGCTACATCTTTGCACGCAAGGAAGTGCCTGACAGTCAGGACCCACCTGGTCGAAGCGTACGTAGCATTGTCATTCTGGTCGCGAACGTGTACGTACATACTGGTCGATGTGGAGGCGTGCACGTGTCGTAGTAGAGGCGCACACGTAGCATGTACAAGTACGTACAGCGGCCAGTGTGCAAGAAATAAAATACGGCCATGTACGTACATACAGGCAGGGTCTCGAATGCCTACTCGCGCATATGTACGGCCAGAACACGTGTACATGGCTGGGTCGGAGCGGAGGAACAGCGTCGTCGTCGTGTTCATGGGGAGCCAACCGGCTGGGTCGGAACGGAATGCGTCGTCGTGTTCATCGGGAGGGCTTGGACGGAACAACCGATGGAAACGAGGCCTGGTGTACCGCAGAACGGAGGAAATGGCCTTGTGTTTGACCAGCCATGTTTGAAACGGGGTCTTGTTCATCGGGAGGGGTCTGACGTACCGCAAAACGGAGGAAACGGACCTCCTACGGTCGAAACAGGGATCCTGTTGATCGGGAGGGGTGTGGCGTACCGCAAAACGGAGGAAACGGACTTGTGTTGGAGCGCTACGGTCGAAACGGGGGTCCTGTTCATCGGGAGGGGTGTGGCGTACCGCAAAACGGGACTCCACGAGATACTGTTCATCTCCACCGTCGACCCCCTCCAGCCTCCACAGGCTACTGTTCATCCACCGTTGACCTCCTCCAGCCTCCACCTGCGTCTGTTCATCCACGGGCTCCTGTTCATCCAGCCTCCACCGCGCGCTACTCCACCGGCTACTGTTCAACCAGCCCTCTCCACGGGCTCCTGTTCAACCACCCCTCCATGGGCTACTGTTCATCCAGCCCTCCACCGTCTACTGTTCATCCTGCCCTCCACAGGGTGGTCCTGTTCATCCTGCCCTCCACGGGGTCCTGTTCATCCAGCCCCAACCAGCTCGAATGATCGGGGTCCTGTTCATCCACCCCCACCGGGAACTGTTCATCCAAACCCCCCAGCAACGCTCACTGTTCATCCAGAGGCAACGCCACGGAGTCCTGTTCATCCATCCCCACCGAGAACTGTTCATCCAACCCCCCAGCAGCGCTCACTGTTCATCCAGAGGCAGCATCGATCGGCTTCAGTTAGCAGCAGTAGCGAAGGAATCGCTCGATCGGGTTCAGTTAACAGCCATCGATCGATCGCTCGGGTTCAGTAACGCGTAGCCTGCAGTGCAATCGCTCGGGTTCAGTTAGAGCCCAACGCCTCGCACCCACACGCGTGCGTGTACGAGAGAAATGCGCATCGCTCGGCCCCGACCACCCACCCTAACCGGGAACACCCCGATATTTTCCTCGCCCTCGCTTCTACCATGGTTTTTTCCATCATGGACGGCCCAAAGAATGTCATGCAGCTGCGTCTCCGGCCCGCCCAGGACGAAAAGCCCATTTTCTGTCATGATTTTTTGTCATAGAAGTAGGACCCCACCACATGTATGATGATACCGTGTTTTGTCACAATTATCGTCATAGAAGTGTCATAAGTATGACAAAAAAATTCGTTCAGCCCAAAATGTCACGGTTGTGTCTTTTTTTGTAGTGATGGGGAGTATTCAGGTGTACTACTCTGGGTGCCAGGGTGGGGTTGGCTGGGTAGGGTGAACCTGAAGTTACGAAAATAGCCCCCTACCAACGGTCATCCGTAGGCCTGTTCCGAAGGCTATGATGGTAACTTCCCACTGCTCGAATCAGGGTCGCGGTAGATTTTCCCGCCGACCTCAAAATTTTGTGACACTGAACTCCCCGTGTGGCGTGTTGGGTGATTCGTCTAAGCAACTAGCGAGTAGTACTAGTAAACTCTGCATATTAGGTTTGACCGAAGTCAAACTTCCTAAAGTTTGACCAAGTTTATAGAAAAATATAAACATTTACCATAACAGATATGTATGATGTGAAAGTACATTCAATAATGAATCTAATGGTATTTATTTGTTATTGGATATGTTAATATTTTTTGTTATAAACTTTTTGAGAGTTTACAAAACTTGACTTTGACCAATGCTAATACGCGGACTTAAATAAAAACGGAGGGTGTATACATTTGTTTTCTTAGTATGCAGTGAATTAATCATTTGTTGAAATTGTGAAATAAATATACTAGGCTACTGACTTCGAATGTAATGGTCTATACAATTCAATAGTTACAATCATTGTCGAATTCCAAGATGTATGCGAGGTCTATAGTACTTCACAACATGCTCAAACTCAAATAATCCTAGTCAAATGACAATCAAAATGCATTTCATAGCTATTACTTTGTAGGATGCAACAAAACCAACAATAAATCTACATCAGCCATTATAAAAGCAACATTTAGAACATATCCCAATGTGTGAATGAAACGTGCAGAGAGAGCTTTCGAAGATGGAGCAGATAGGGAGGGAAAGATTGTATGTATGTGGACGAGAGAGTAGGAGACAAACCTAACGAAACAGAGAGAGAGAGAGAGAGATAGAGAGAGAAAGAGAGAGGAAGAAGTTAGGTTTGTGAGAAAGATGGAGACATGTAATATACATGAGATGGGTGTGCATCCGGATTCTGTACACGTGGAAGGAGAAGAGACAACAGGTTTGATGAGAGAGCTGGAAAAACATGGACGAGAGGGGAAGGATCTCGTGGGTTGAGGGATTGATAAATTTGTGCGGGGGAGAGAGGGATTGGTAATTTTGTGCGAGAGAGAGGGTGGGGGGAGGAGTTAGTCAGCCATCGTCACATCATCCTACTTCCAAATGGCCCCGCATTCTCTAGCGCAGTGTGGTCGCCGTCTTCGATCTCCTCGATGCCCTCTTTGAAGATTGAGGTGTTGTGCATGCTGGGGTGCAGAGAAGCACAAGCGAGAGTGGTCGCCATATAACCTTGGATGGGCATGAATTGTGTGCTCGGGGGAGGGGGTGTGTGTGTGCTGTGTGTGTGTGTGTGTCAGATATTGAGAGAAAACAAACCTAAGGAGAGAAATGTGTGTGTATGTGACGGAAAGCTACATGCTAAACAGGGTATTCACGAAGAGATTGTGCGCGCGAGATAGAAAGCGATGTGTGGGCCTTGAGGTGGGTAGGGGCCGGGTGAGGGTGTCAAAATGTGCGCGTTGATGCATGTGTTACATGCGATCGTGCGAGGGACGTATGAATCGAGAGAGATGGTTGTTGTGTTACGGATGCTCCTCTCTCTCACACACACACACACACATAAGTAAAATAGAAGACCGTTCTCTCATGTATACACAACGTATTGGCATCTGTCTATGTCTCACTCATGCATGATCATTTGCCCATTCACACCTCTCTCTGTCTCTATCACACGCACACCGTCTCCACACTGCCCTTTCGCCACAACACACATATGGACACATACACACGTTCTCTCTCAGTCACACACACAAAATTAGTATTAAAAAAAACTAGGGCGCACCTAAAACGTCCAAATCCAAATAAACACGAACTGGAGCTAAATTTAAATATATGGAAATATTGTAGTGTCAAGAACTTTTCTAGGAAAAAAAGTTGAGTACTATTCGGGGATTGTTTTCACACACACAAAAAGGTTCGGTGGATGTCCTTCGAGCGCGACACGGTGACGCACCGTTCGATCGACCGCGTGGCCGCGGTTCACGCGCTTGCACAGGATTCCGTATCATGGCTGTGGTAACTAATAAAAGAGCTGCCTAAGTCTAATGTTTACGTGTACTAGTACGGTTTTCTTTTAAGTTTGACCAACCCTATATAAAACTAAACTAAGCTCCCATACGCGCACTCATCAATATGCCGCTGCCGCCGTTGCGCATGCCGGCGCCCGCCTGCTCCGACCAACAATTTCTCGCCCATCACCGCCATGTCGCCGCCATCCCTGTGCCATGAAGCTGAAGGATCGCCCGCTCACGTCGTCTGCAGTCCCTCCTCGCGATGCCGCCGCGCTGCCAAGCACGCGAGCAGTTGGTGGAGCCGCGTCTATGCACGCAGTGTACGAAGAGGAGGACGAGCGCGTGCTCCAGCACGCCGGCGAGGAGGAACTAGTGTGTCATTGTCGTCTCCGCCCGCGCGGAGGAGGCATGCATGGTGGCTGTCGCGGCGGAATCCGGTCGCGCGCGCGTCGAGCCCGCAAACTAGGTGCGGACGCGGAATCTACCTTCGAGACCTTGAATGCCACGTGGATCCTGCAATATGAAGGAGGAATTTGGGTCAGTCGACTCTTGTGAGCCGTTTGATGCAACATGGATGGCTAGAAGGGCTTCTTCAACCTCCAAAATTGATGCACGGTTCATCTTCTCAGCCCGCCACACGCCTAACCGCCTACCGCCGCCGCGCCCTCCCCCGAACCGCCTGCCACTGCCATGCTCCCCCCACCCCCGCCATCCGTTTAACCCTGGGCACGATCCATTTTTTTCGGCGAACTGCATTCCACACCCAACACTCATAAGATAGATCATGGGCACCCTGCCACCCTAATATAGATATTGGGGTATCTTCTCTGTCGTCTTCTTCCTTCGCTCCGTCGAACTTCTTTCACAAATCAACAGACCCAAATTACACTACTAGTACGAACGTATTAAGTATAGTAGGAACACGAAGATACGATCAGTAGTACCAACTGCAAGAAAAACAACAGTAAGACATAGTACTAGTACTACTGTACGTACTAAAGAGTTCAAATAAAGAGAAAGAACATAAACATAGTTCTGCTGGGGCCTCAGCACAACACACCCTTGAAAATAAACTAAGCAACTAGTCCGCTTGACACTGCAGTAGAACCAGCATGAGCGACGGCACTGCTACCTACTCGGAGTCCGAGTCCACGTCCTCCACTTCGTCCTCGTCCCTCTTCCTCTTCCTCTTCGCCGACGCTTCTTTGCTTGAACCGGACACTGGGCTCTGCTTCTTCATCCAACCCTTGTAGATATTTAAACAAAGGTAGGCATCCATTGCTGCGTACAGGATGTGATCTTCATCTAATGTCTTCGACTCCCATGCATGATGAAACTCGTGGTGAGGTTTCTTCAGTTTAGCGTACGAAGTATCAATCATGGCTGCTGCCAGGGTCAGCATTGAAGGCTGAGAGGAGGACACCGGGCTTGCCTTCTAGAGATCGAAGGGCTGGCCTACAACAAGGCCTATCCGACCCAGGACATCCATGTCGTTCCTAAAGTCTACAGTAACGAATTCCACTTTTTCGTCCTTGAGGAAGTTCTTAAAATCCTGGCACTTAATGTCGGCATGGCATATGTGGTAGACCAAGCACACGTTATGGACGCAAACCTGGATCACGGCAGGCTTCTTCTTTGCTGCCTCCTTTAGAATCTTCTCTCTTTGCAGGACTGTGGTGTATTCAACATCTAGCCCAGCGACCCACTCATCCGTTGAACTATTGAACATGCGTAGGAAGCGAGCAAGGCATGCTTTCACCGTCGCGGATCCACGTGTGTAGATGACGATGAACTCATCGCCGGTGATGGCTCTAACCTGGTACTCAGCGGCGACCATGGAGATTTGGGAGGCCATGGATTTTGGAGGAGGGTTAGGAGAAGTTGAACTGGTGTAATGTGAAAGGACAGGACGACCGGGAGCGAACTATTGTAAGGTACTTAACTAGTCGAAGACGGGGACGAGTAGGGCGTGCGAACGGCGTGGGGTTGCTGGCTTGCCCGGTGGATAAACGGCTGCAAGCCCCCAAAGAGTTCTCAAGAACTATGCGGGACCCACTAGATGTCATGTCTACTAGACCCATATCATAGGCCTGACGGTATAGCTTCTGCCTGTTCGCACGCCATGCCGGCGCGTGGGTAACTTCACTTAATTCCGTCAACCGTCGCGCCTCCCTCGCGCGGTCGCGCCCTTTGATACTTCGACCGGCTATAAATGAGCAATTTTTTTGCCTACTCCGCATACATGATACTCCCTCTGGTCCTTTTTTACTTCCGTCAACCGTTTGCAAAGTGTTTGACCAAATTTATACTAAAAATATCAATATCTACAATACTGATTATAATGAGTATAAGAACTACTCCCTCCGTTCCGAATTACTTGTCTCAGGTATGGATGTATCTAGATGTATTTTAGTTCTAGATACATCGATTTCTGCGACGAGTAATTTGGAACGGAGGGAGTATGTTTTATAATGAGTATAAAAATATTGATTTGACATTGTGAATGTTGATACATTTTTCTATAAGTTTGGTCAAAGTAGAGGTACATTGACTTCAGACAAAACATAAATGCACAATGCAGACTAGTTCCTCCGTCCAGGTGCGTGCCATGTCCTATCTTTTCATCACAACAAGCTATTAGAGTACTACTACCTCCCTTCTAGTTTAAAGGGCTCGATTCAAAAATTTCACCTACTCTTAGCAAGATAGAGGCGGTGGAATAGTTTTTGTAGTCTGCAAAAGTACTCAACTAATGCTGTCGTTCTTCACAAAAAATGTGTTTACCAATGCATGCATGAACACTAGTTACTCTAACCCCCCTCTCTTCTTTAATTCTTTGCCACATCAGCATGTTTGCTATTCCCGTGTGCATGATACCAGCTAAGATACAACCATTATGGCCAGCCTTAATCATCGCATACAATAATTTAGTGCACCTTGAAATATGAACATGTGTGGGGCGTGTATGTTTTTAATGACTTGAGACTATACCTAGCCCGGCATGCAAGATGAGACTTATTATGCACTGTTCCCCATACCTGCAGGAAGCCCGTTCGTCTCCAAATATTTTCCTCTCCATGTGTGGAAACAATATGCCTACCAAACTCTCCTTCTCCCTCCGGCGGTCCCACCACTCCACCCCATGTGGAAAAAATCTGCATGCATGACTCTCCTCCCCCCACGCTCGTCCAATTTGTTGTGACCAGCAATATTTCCACCCCTTCCCTCCCCCGTAATTTACTCCAACAAATATGCCCACGTAGCTATTACGTTAATCACGCAACATATCTTCCGGGACGCTGCTTCAGTTACTTAACTGTAGGTGCATTGGGTCACTGACATATGGGCCCAACAGGGGTCTGGCCCACATGCCAATGACGCAACTGGACCTGCAGTTAAGTCAGTGCAGCTCAGTCCATATCTTACGTAGGTGTGCCATTGCTCGCTATAAATACTGCGCCTCCCACGGCATTCAGAAGAACGCTCACGTTCATCGCTTTCTCCTCCCCCCTCTCATGTCGACCACCATGGCATCGCCCCTCAAAAGCCCTAGGCGCCCCTCGCTGCACCGCTTGGACGGTCACGCATCGCCGTTCCGGTCCTCGCCACCACTAGTCGAGGAGCTCGCGTCGGCATTCCACTCCTCGCCGCGACGTGTCGAGGTGGACGCGTCGGCGTTCCCAATCTCGCTAGCACGCGCGTCGGAGTTCGCGTCGGCTCCCCGCTACGTGGAGAACGCCGCGCCGCCCGCCGAGCCCCCAGCCATGAGGAGCTTTGGAAAGAAATGGATGTTGCCATGTGGGAGGCTTTGCCGCCGGTAGAGAAAGCCAAAATAGAGGCGGAGAAGAAGGCCGAGGAAGAGAAGCGAGCTGCGGGGAAAGTTGCCTGGCAGGTCTATATCGCGTCCGAGAGAGTCAGGCAATTGGCTCTTTGGAAAAAGGATTGTGCAAGGGCCGTGAGGGTGGCAGAGGACGCCCGTGCCAAAGCCCTGAGTGCAATCGGGCCCAAGCGCCTCATCTACGCTTGGCGGTACATGGACCGGGTGCACACTTCCAGCGAGGAGGAGTACCTGTTGGCGCCGGATCACCACACCGGTGAGATCGCGCTCGCCCGCCAGCAAGCCGCCAATCAACACCACGTGAGTTGCGAGGCTGAGGAAGAGGCGTTGTGTCGGCGCGCTGGGAAACGGCCGCGCACTGGGGCACTCGTGGCACGCTGCAAGCGCTCCTTCGAGCGTCGTGGCTTTTAGTAGGAGTATAATTTTTGTTTCGTAAGGCGATCTCATTAGTTTTGGGACGCAAATGATAAATCCCGAACGTTCAAGAATTATTAGCGTCCTTAATTAAGTATGTAAAAGGGAAAGTTTGGAAACCTTGTGTATTCGTACGCATTTTGTAAGTACGTGCATATAGCACAAACTTTACTATATACTATCGCACTACACGTCTCTCTCTATATATGCTTGTAGACTGTGCTACTCCCTCCGTCCAGGTCAATAAGTCATCTTTGGTTGTGCACCATGACCAAGAAGGAGGGAAGACTTATACACCTAGGCATGCAAATTCCCAAACAGCTTCCTACACCCTGTATCGAATTTTTGCCTAACAAGTTGTGTCGTGCAATTGGAATTCCAACTTGAGTACTCCCTCCGTCTAGGTGAATAAGTCATCTTAGGTTGTGCATCGTGACCAAGGAGGAGGGGAAAACGAGAGAACTTAATGTTTATTTGCTAATTAATAGCATTGCATGCAATGAACTAACCACTGCATGTTATCTTTGGTAGTCTCAAGTCATTAAAAGCATGCACACCCCAGATCTCTTATTGGTTGATATGTCAAGAAACAAGAAATGATGTAGAAGTTAATGCACCGCGCCTAAGTGTTTTGGGATTATTTGGTTTTCGTAAGATGACTTACACACCTAGACGGAGGAAGTACTACTACTAGTAGGAGTACCAGGGGCCAGTTCTTTTAGGGTTCTAGATTAGTAATCTCATAACTACTACCTTCGTCCTGGTTTATTGGTCCCCATTGTAATCTGTGTCAAATTTTGATCATAAATTTAACTAATGAAATTTTAGTGCATGTCACATGCACTAAAATTTTATCAGTTAAATCTTTGGTCAAAATTTAGCACAAATTACAATGGTGACGAATAAACCAGGACGGAGGTACTAGTAGTAGTTTAGAAGCCCAAATAAATGAGTGAGGCGCCTTAATGTTAATCTCAACTGTTACTAGTCTTATGGGAAAAGCTGGGGAAGCCGCCAAAAGAACTGGCCCTAGGAGTAGTAGCTAGGGATACTAGGAGTAGTAGCTAGGAATCGAGTGTGCGAGATGAACTGGAGAAAGTAAATGCAGAGAGATGAAATGCAAAAAAGACGGAGGGATTTGATGGTTGCTTGTCCGTTTATTTTACCAGGCCACTTATTACTGGGAGTGGTTGGGTTTTGTGATATGACGGCTTTACTACCGTGCCACGAGCGGGGTGAGACTCCCGTGCAGTGCCGCCCTCTACACTAGTACTACATTGGTCGTGGTTTATCCCCCATTGAATTTGACTGAAGATTTAACTGACAAAATGTTAGTGCATGTCAACAAAAACAATATCGTTGGATTCGTATTTGAACATAGTTTTCAATGATATAATTTTAGGTGACATGCATCATCATTTATCGTACTATATATAATGTTAGTTCAATTTTTGGTGATACTAATCTATAGTAAGGTGCCCGTGCATTGCACGGAAGAGTGAAATGCATTGATCGGGGAGTTGTTTATTTTGACAAAGGATGTGGGGGTCATATCATGTGTAACGGGTATCGATAGGTTTCTTCGGATATTATTTCATCTCTTGAGCTCACAAACATCCGGGTGAAATAGATAAAAAAGTATCTTTTGCAGACAAAAGCGTTCAACTGTTCAACCTGCATCCAAAACTTGTGAAGAAATAACTCTTATTGTGCTTTGCAAGAAATGATCTTCAAGAATTAGTTTTTGAGTATTCATTGTTATACATGTTGGCTACAGATGACATGGCACTTCTTATAGTCAACAGTTGGCTATACTATTTAAGTATTAACCATGCCCTTATACACCTAGACGGAGGGATTAATTCAGGATGACTTGGAAGGGGGCAGAGGATATGTAAGAAATGGTTCATCATAAGTCTTTCACCAGTACTGTAGTAAAAATTCATACATGGAAGATTCTAGACTAAACCATAAATGGATACACTTTTATTCATGCGCGATACTCCAATAGAGCTAGATCATGCATGGAAGTCTTCACATGCTTAGACAGCGGATTACATTGAGCGAAGACTAATGATCAACATTTAACTTGGTAATGCAGATGTCCAGGTGAACCTCCTTGGAGTCCCCGTGCACATTGTTGGGGGTCAAATAATACCGTGCGTCTTCCATGTCCACATCGGCGGGAAGGTCCCAGCTCAGCAGAGTCCAACTCAGCTTGACGTAGCCAGTGTCGCTGCCCACGTACCTCCGAGGGGTAGTAATAGTGAGCACGCACTCGTACATTGGCCTCGCGCCAGTGTCAGCGTCAGCGGCGTCGCCCCTGACGCACACTACAGAGACGGGGCGGCGGCCTACGCGGGCCTCGCCGGTGCCCACGATCAAGAGGAAGACGCTGTCGTCCTCCTCCGAGACTAGCAGGCGGCGGTGATCCTCCAGCGACTCTGGCATGGTGAATGGGTAGCACGTCTCGTACTCGATCTTCTTCGCCAAGGGCCAGTAGTGATCGCCGCACGCCTGCGTGAGGTGATGCACGATGTCCGCCGGCGAGCCCCAAAACGGCACTGGGCACTCATAGCAATAGACGAAGGGCTCCTTGGAGGCATCGACCAGGCCGTCCATGAAACGGGAGTGGCTGTAGGGGACGTTCCGCCAATTGAATATATGAGCAAGTTACTACGAGATTTAGTCTGAATAAGCACAAAATAAATCATGACGGCTATAACAGAGATTAAACTAATCATGCGGACTAGCATAGTAGATGAACAGATCGAATCTAGGACACATACTAGAAACATGAATTCTACCATGATTTTGAACAGGAAGGACAGAAACACATACGGTGCAACGGGAGCAGCACCATTGGCGTTGAGGTTGTCGCCCATGTCGTTGAGGAAGAGGTTGCCGAGGTCGGGGAAGAAGTCGTCGTCGGTGAAGTCGTCGCTGCTAGCAGTCGCGAGAGTGCGCTCCCCAAATTTCAACAGCGCCTGCCGAATGGAGCGCAGGAGGGAGTGGCTGTAGGGGACGTTGCGGCCGTCGAATGGAGCGCAGGAGTAGCCCACGAAGCAGTAGATGGTGCTCCTCCCTAGTCTCTATTCTTATCTCCATCTCTACTACTCTTCTTTGTTTTTTATAATATACTAGTTGTAGTTGTCAAATCGAATAGTACTGCGCCGTCCACTGCACGCCTGGCTGAACACGCCTCCTCGCCTCCATCAAACCCCTCCGTTAAACCCGCATGCAAACCAAGAAACCTACTCCAGCCCACGGGAGGAAATTTGCCGATTGCCGTTGGAGAATAATAGTCACGTCCAATCCATTTGAGTTAATTGCATGTATGATTCTCCCTCTTTAAAAAGTTAATTGCATCCTTAATCTTGTATTCTAAGTACTCTGTGGGTTCCACTGTCAGTAAAGTGTACATGACTTGCAGGCTGGCTATAGATTCGTACAGAAAGTTAAAAAGAAACAAATCCATCCTTAATCTTGTATTCTAAGTACTCTGTGGTTTCCACTGCCAGTATAGTAGCGAAAGAAGTATATATTAAAAAATATAAAAAGCTAAAGTTTAGGACAGAATTCGAACTCAGGTCATCGCGCTGCGAGCATCCAGCCCGGACCAGTAGACTAGGTGTTTGTTGCGGAGAATGCAAGAGATAAACCTTTATATCAATGAGCCCGTCCGTTGCGAAGGATCCAAAGTAGAATAATACATATTCACATATTTGAAAGAAAACAGTTTACTTTTGATATACATATCACTAAAAATATCTTATGTTTCACTCCAAATATATTTTTTGGGCTGTTTTGATGAAGTAAGGGAGGAATGTGGTTGGTTTCAAGATACTAAGGGGTTTTGTGTAAACTGGAGCAGAGAAGTGGGAATTGTTGCAAAAGGCCACAACTTACATCACAGCCGTTAGATGCAGATCTAATGGTCAGAAATGGCGGATGGCAGACACACCATCATCACCAACTGAGTCTTTTATAAGAGAATGAGTAGAGAAAAAACCGAGTTGGTGATGATGGTGTGCCTGCCATCTTATAATATTGACTGTCCGATCTATATCTGACGAATAGACAGCAAACTATGACAATTTTACAAAAGATACCCGCACCTCTCTCCACATTTACAGATAAGGCCTTGCCTCGTTCATCCTTATGTCCCACAACCTCATTGCTGTGGAATTACAAAAGGAAGTCTCTGGAACAATCTGGCATGGTGGCCGCTGCCAGCGCCGTCCATCCCCATGCCTCCGACCAGTCCGACCACCAGTCACCACCACGCCCCACTCCTCCTCACCTCTATCATCTTTCTCGACATATCATTTTTTCAATGAAATGGTTGACATACCATTTTCCGATAAAATTCTCAAGATATCATTAGTTTTTACACATGGGATTACTCCTGCATGGGTCAATCACAACAAGTGTTTTGTAAAAAGATGCATCTTGATGTTCCGTGCAATGCACAGGCATCTTGCTAATTTTTTTTGCATATAATTCCAAACACCACGTAGACACGGTCTTTGACCATTTTACAACTATGTTAGTATCATTGTTAGTGGTCAGCCGGTGCAAGTTATAGCCCCGGGTGGTTTAACCTTTTTTTAGTAATGATATCTGGCGATTGTTCGACACGAGCTCAATCCTGGTGAATCCCATGTAACCGTCATATTTCCATCCAACGGTGGCCTGCTTTTAAGCCATAGTATTTGACAAAACCGCCACCCTTACACACGTACTGTAACCGCGTCACGGGCGTCTGCAACTACCATGTCTCCCTGCGAACGTTTGCTGGGGATTGGAGTTAGCACCGATGGCGGTTCGTAGTCGTTCCACACTCAGGCATTGGAGTTTGTAACTATTTTAGATTAGAATATACTACGCCACTACTGCTCTACTCAAGCAAGTTAGGGCATAGTAGTAGGTACTATAGGGAGTACCAGTACTGTGATCACTCGAGCAAGTTGTCTGACTTTGATATGACCCTATGCTGCTGGTATGTGTCTCGTAAGTCAATCAGCATGATGTAGTCATCATCACCTGTCCACTTCCCGCAGCACATATTCGCTTCTCCATCTTTGTCCGCTCTTCCATACTCGCTAAGGCGCCTCCCCCCTCATCCGAAACCCAAGCACTAACAATGGCAGAACCGAGCAGCGTCCGCCGAAAGAGTGGCTGGAATTCGCTCCCCACAGAGGTAATCAAGCTCATTGTTTCACGTGTGGACAATCTTAGTACCATGCCGTTTGCCGCGTGCTCGTCGGGGCTGTACCATTTACTCAAAGCCCTTAGGCTGGAGCTTTTTAAGCCAGCTCCTTGCTTGCTGATGCCGCCTGATCTTCAGAAACGGCGTGTCACATAGCATAATGATCGTAGGGTGGCGAGCATCAACCCCCTTGACTGCGATCCGATCCCCGTCACCCTCAACTACATTAACAGTATGTACTGGGTCGGCATGAACACGTCTTGGATGGTGCTCGTCGATGATCGCGGTAGCTGGATGCTCGTGGAGGTCTACACCCGGCGATTGATCCCCCCTCCTTCGATTAACACTGCACTGCTTTGGCACCGTGGCCCAGAATACTCAGAATCTTACAGTAGCCAACATGATACCAAGTTTGATTTGCTCAAGGTTGTAATCTGCCAAGTGCCCACAAGATCTGCGAATTATAAAGAATTCAGGCTAATTGCGTTCTTCAACCGTGGTCTCGCCTACCTGACAGGTCACTGCGGTAAGTGGATAAATCTGCACATCCATCGCAGGATCATACATCCTCCATGGTTCTTTGATGCCATTGAACACAAGGGCTTCATTTACGCTGTCGACTCCTTCTATGGCTGGACGTATTGCTGGCCTACTCCAATCATCGCTACAAACGGTTGTTACAGCAGTATGTTACTTTCCTATGATATCATGATGGCTTGCTTATATTACTGTCAACATTTACAGAAAAAATATTCATGCTCATAACATGATGTTCTTAAGATTGACTACATCAAGAGCCCTTTTTTATTTGACTCCAACTTTTTTAGGGTTATTTGACTCCAACTTGATATGATATTGTAGGCCGCCTGGTGTCCCTACCCTTCCTAATACCAGAACCTTTCAAAGAAAAGCAGCATGGTAGTTGTAGGTGATTCCTGGCTCGATCAGACAACGGCGAATGATTGATTATCGTTCGCACGTACCGGACGTGTTGTTTCGCGGAATACAATCACAGTCACTACAAGGTCTCTGAGTAGGATCCCAGCTTCTCTGGGCCTTCAGGAATTTTTGACTGGAGGTTGGTAAGTAGCCTTGTTACACGCTCTCTATTTGTCAGACTGAATTATCCAACTAACCAGGAGATAACCGACGGCAAGGATCATGATGGCAGTGCGGTTTCATTCATCAGGCAAAATTGTGTGTACACAGCGTACCATGCGTCTCTGCATGCACCATACACTGATATGTGCCGCCACGCTCTGCAGCCCAAAGTAGGAGAGAGGGTCGCAAGTATCAGACTTCGACCTGCTGGCTGGAGTTTCCCCCGTCAGGCACCCATCTGGTCAAGCCGTCAGCCAATCTCCACAGCTTAATAAATAGTAACGTCTAACTGAGCCACTTAGTTAGATGCGTACACTTGGTGTAGTAGGATCTTTCTTTAGTTTGATGCATACACTTGTTCTTTTTTGGTAGCCCTTTAGTAATGATGGCTGATGTTTGGTCTGGAAGAGAGAGTTGCATCTTCACTCTTTTGGCCTGCTTACTGCTTCTGTTGCACCCCCAGCCCTGGTTGCTGCTGCTACTGTTTTCAATGTACAATTAGTAGTATATTTCGTCTGTTGGTTGAATAAATGTGTTGTTAGAACGACAAACACAATGTTTTGGAAGTCGTTGCACGGTTCGATCCTTTCGTGCCCCATACCGTACGTAGCGCATACTATTTTTCGTACGGAACACATTTTCCACTTGTTGATAACATGCAGCCCACTAATGAAGGCCCAATAGAGAAACCCATAATTAACTGGAAGGGAGGCTCTCACATGAATCCGGCCCAGGTACATGCTAATGGTCCCCTAAACATAAATAAGTAAATAAATAAATAAAGCTAAATGCTCATGCACCAGTTCTTTAAATTCACGATTTAACAGGAGGATATTATTTCCTATGATAGTGTCGTTACATTCAGTCGATATTATTCTTAGGCAAAGATAGCGACTAGTCTTCTTTCTCCCAGCATTTTCTTCCTGCAACCAGCGGACCCATATAAATCTTAGTCAACATCATAAATAGTTTCGGTCCATTTTTATTTTTCAATAAGAATGTCCAACCCAGCTCAGCACATTGGCGACAGCAGTTTATCCTCCGCCTTGGTGCGCTCGCCGCGGCGCCGCCGTCCGGCTCTGTTAACATAGTTTTTTTTTGAAACGGTCCCTGTCAACATAGTGAACCGGGGGAGGACTGTAGTTGTGAGTATGACAGTACGGACCCACCAGGTCCACTCCCGAACATAAGCAAGCGCCTCTTTTACTACTCAGATGAAACCCTTGTTTTTTTTACTCTAATCCACCCTGCTAATATCTGGGACCCACATCATTTTCAACGTATAGTCAATTAATGACATAATGTCACAACTTTTTTTTGAGTAGTAATTTGGAGGAGCAGGCTATAAACTGGGTTGTGCGGTCTCTGTGGCCCGTCTAACAACATGACCAGCCCAGTAGTTTTTTCTTTGGGAAAATAGGTAGCCCAGTATTTGTTTTTGAAGAATACCCAAGCTAGGCCTATTTGTTTTCTCCGACTTACTGGGCTACAAATCTTTCAAGACGAGGAGGGATGCATTCCGGCCTGGCCAAAGAGTATGGTCAGTGTCTGTTAAAAGTAATATCAAAAGGGGTTGAAAATTTCAAAAAAATTATAGCAAATGGGATATTAGTTTCTTTTTTGTTTTTGTTCTTCACTAATATCTGATACTCCGTATTTCATTGGATTTAACATGACACAGTACTAATTTATTTTAAAATTTGTCTTAGTATGGCTACTAATTTTTGGATTAAGAATATTTTGTTCCCCAGCAAAAATTTGCGAATTTTCAAATTTTCCCACATATTTAGTTAATTTTTTTAACCCTGGTACTGACCAGAAAATGGGCAGCAATTCTAAAAATGGAAAACGGGCTGCAATAAATTCCATATGAATTAGAAAATGGGAAAATTATAAAAATAATAGCAAATGGGCTGTACACGCCACATATTTCAAGGCTGACTTGTTTACGCAAGGCTTTGTCAGTCAACACACGATTCTAGCAGCAGTGACTGTTGGATGTCCATCCAACGACCGACGTGCTTCTTCAATCTCTGATCTTCCTGCTCCAGCCGCCTAAACTAGCGCCGGCGGGACTGCCTGCTCCCTCCTCTTGCGGCCCGCTGTGATGCCGCGCAGGCTTCCCCGGCCCACCCTACTCCCTCCACTGGCCTGGTCGCACGCAATCAACTGCCTCCTTATTACGCAAAACAATGATTCCTCCCACTGACATCTGGGGTGCACCGGTTGGGAGGCTGACCTGTGGGCCCACTAGGTTGACGCGTACGCAGGGCTTGCCAACTTAGTCAACAAACGATTCTAGCAGCAGTAACCGTTGGATTTGAATCAAACGGTCCAGCTGCTTCTTCAATCGCTGCTCTTCTTGCACCAGCCGCCCAAACCAGCGCTGGCGAGACCGCCTGCTCCTGCCTCCAGTGGCCGGCTGTGCTGCCGTTGAGGCCTCACCGCCCCTACTACTACTAAACTTAACTAAGTAGTAAAGAGAAGATTAGGATGAGTAAGCCCTCACTTCAAGTCTTCGCTAGCCAGGCCCTGCGGCGAAGGCAGCCTTACACCGCAGCTGAACCAGTGAACCCTCGTACTCCTCTCCGCGTGGGAATCCACTGCCGCGTCTTCCCCGGCTCCGCGTCTTCCCCGGCTCCGCATCGTTCCCTTCCTAGGCCCCGCCGTCGTCCACCACCTTGGATGCGCTCGGCGCGGAGTGGTCAACGTGGTCAATGAACGACACCATCGGAAGTAGACTGTGCGTGGAGAGGCTGACAGCTGGGTCCACGGCCGCATGTAAGGAATTGCCTCCTTATTACGCGCAAAATAATGATTCCTCCACCTGACAACTGGGACCCACTGGAAGGGCCTCTGTATTTCACGAAAAAAACGTTCCCACCGCTGACAGGTCGGACCCACCAGCTATATCTTCGCACGCAAGGAAGTTCCTCCTTATTACGCACACAAAAATGAATACCCCCTGCTAGCTGGGACCCACCATAGTGTGTGGCTGACTTGTGGGCCTACTAAGTTGACGGGGACGGAGGGCTTTGTCAAATTAGTCAATATGAACGATTCTAGCTCTAGTGACCGTACGATGTCCATCCAACGGCCATAGTGCTTCTTCAACCTCTAGTCTTCTTGCTCTAGCCGCCAAAAGCAGCGCCGGTCGTGCCGCCTGCTCCTGCCTCCTGTGGCCGGCTGTGCTGTCGTGGAGGCCTCACCGCCCCCATACTACTCCCACCGCTGGCGAGGCCATCCCTCCACTCACCCACAGCCCCTGTTATTCTGGGGCGACGACAGCCTCACACCGTAGCCGAACCAGTGAACCCTCGTACTCCTCTCCGCGTGGGCATCCGCTGTCGCGTCTTCCCCGGCTCCGCGTCGTCCCCTTCCTAGGCCTCGCCGTCGTCCACCGCCTTGGTGCTCTCGGCACGGCGTGGTCAATGTGGTCAACGACCGACTTCCATCGTAAGAGTACTGTACGTGGAGAGGCTGACAGCTGAGTCCACGGCCGCAGCTGGGTCCACGGCCACAAACCCAGTTTTATTGTGATTTGCTAAGTAAGTCGCTTTGTCAGGCCTGTTGGGCTGCAAATATTTCAAGACGAGGAGAGCTTCATTCGGCTGGCCGAGAAAATGGCCTATGGGTAATGAGAAATGGGTTGTACATTTTTAAAACACATCAAACCGGCAATTAGTTTCAAATTTCTTTTTTCCATTTCGAGATTTTAAATTGCATTGATTTTTATGCATGGACAATTTCTTGGATTTTATATTGATATACATTTTTTTAAATCAGTTTGAATGTGACTGGAAATTTCGGGATTAAAAACAGTTCGGACCGCACCGAAATATGCAAAATTTTGTATAATTTTTTAACCGTGGCCACAATATGGGCTGTAATGCTGACAAAAAGAATATGGGCTCCAAAAAAAACCTTAATAATTAGCAAATGGGCTGTAAATTATTAGAAATAATGGCAGATGGGTTGTATGCTGTTTTCCACAGATTTGAGGCTTTCCTAAATAAAAGGTTGACGCATAAGCAGTGACTGTTGGATGTCCATCCAACGGCCGTCGTGCTTCTTCAATCTCTGCTCTTCCTGCTCCAGCCGCTCAAACAAGAGCCGGCGGGACTGCCTACTGCCTCCTCCTCGCGGCCGGCTATACTGCCGCGCAGGCCTAGCCATCCCTCTACTCACCCACAGCTGTTGTTATTCTCCGGCGACGGCAGACGAACTAGTAAACCCTCGTACAGTCGTAC